>NC_138998.1:78140638-78451385 GCF_964374135.1 Grampus griseus
ACAATAGAAAAAGTAAGTTTATACCCGCACTCCTGAGGTGATATGTCAATTTCCTGAAGAGTCCTCTAAGATAATGAGAATGTCAGTAAACATCTCTTAGCAGGGAAGTCAATCCAAAATGGAGAATAATCCGCGGTGGCCTGATCCTTCTTAGCTCACACAAATTGAAAATATCTGGCTTGAAATCTATAGTAATATAAATTAAATATATTTATTACTTTTCTCTCATCACTAATAATTTAGCAAAAAATGTTTATACTGTGTACTGAAATTCATTAATAGAGAAAATTAGCAAATTGGGAACTTGTATCTTTAAAAGCAGTCTGATATGCCCCCTCCCAAGCCATGTCAATGGACAATGAATCCAGGTCGTAGAAGACCAAACACTTTACTTTGGGAACTTTACTTCTAGATTTCATTTTGATTTTAACTTTTTTTGGTTTTGTATTTTTTTAATAAACGCACTGGCATCGGAACATAATTAACTAAAATTAAAATGTTTCTTTACTGTGCCTCACCATTGCGCAATCAAATTTTTTTTGCATACACTGTGGTGAAATAATTTTTAAAACTTGGACTTGCTACTGTGGAGACTGATGTTTAAAGTTTATAACTGTATAAACATTTTCTATGTCCCCCCCCACACCATGGATTTCTTATAACATTGGATATATTTTTCCTTGCTGGACTATTCTCTTTTGGATTGACTTCCCCTGTTTGGATTATTTCACTGCATTCTCATCTTTAGGATTCGTCAGGAACAGGACATTTCACCTCAGGAGTTCGGGTATGTACTTAATTTTTTTTTCCCAAAATTTCAGGGCAGGTCTATAAAACTAGGGGGAAAACTTTTTTTGAAAAGCTAAATAGTTATTCATTCTTGAAATGTAATAGTAAAAACAATGTAGGTAGCTGTGATTTCTGTTTTTACTCACTGTATGGTATAGGTTTTGCTTATAGTATATTTAGATGGTCAGTTTCCTGAGTGATTTATTGACATCTAAGCTGAAGTTTAGGAGTTGAGGGGTTTAAAAATTATTATTTTTACAAGAATAAATATTGACAAAGATCCACAGAACCAAAGATTCCGAGTGTTAGGCAATTTAAATGAGTAAGGAATGAAAAGCAGCAGAAACTAAAAGCCAGGGACTTCCATGGCAGTCCAGGGGTCAAGACTCTATTTCCACTGAAGTGGGGACGGGTTCGATCCCTGGTTGGGGAAGTTCTGCATGCCGCGCATTGCGGCCAAAAAAAAAAAAGAAGCCAAATCTCAATAGTTACTGATTTGCTTTTCTTTAGACACAGACGTAATTCAGAAGAGCTATTTCTAGTTTGGCCTGTAATTTTTGAAAGTTGCATGCTACCACACCCAGTCTTATGGTCAGAAATCTGGACTTTGGGTACACTGGGTTTTGACCCCGCATAATTTTCTGCTTAACCTTTATCCATAGATTACTGAACCAAGACTTTTCTCATCAAGAATCTCTCAAGGGGTTTAAATTAATAATGGATACATTTTTAAAAGGCGGGTTAAGTCTTAATTTTAGGCTCTTGGAATGAATTCTTTTCTTTATTGTTTTTAACTCTTTGATACTGTGAGTTAGGATTCCCTGGCAAGAATAAGCTAATATGTGTCTTAGTACCAACATGGATGGTCACTTGTAGCCAGTAAGAAACCAGAAAGATGTGGATGACTTTTTTTTTTAATAATCAGAAATAAGCTTACAATACTGATTTATTAATAGCAATAACACAAATTTTTTTTTCATTTAAACTACACTCACTGTGTAGCTTCCCTGCATTTGAATGTTAGAAGATATTTATTTCTGCTTTTGGTGGTGGTACTTTTAATTCTACTTATGTGTTACCATATTGGTGCAGAGACATTTTTATTAGACTAGCTAGCAAAATAAATCCATATGCTGTCAAATGCAAATTGCCCTCAGAGCAATGTCAGTAGTGCTTAATATTTTTACGAAAAATTTTCTAAATATTTCCACTGATTATTTTCTTTCACACTTTGATTATGGTTCTGGCTGGGGAGCAAGAAAGGGGAAAATGACTAAGAACAGTGTAAGATCTAAACATTTCAAATAATACAGTAACTCCTTGACTGAGGCAAGTCAGATTACTCAAAAGAATAAAGATAAAGCAGTTTTTGACCTTAGAGAGAGGGTTTTCTAACAAGCCAAATAAATTAACTAAGGCCTTTAATATTCGGAAGTAAATTTCTAATATCCTACCCAAGCCAATCTCTCAATTTCCATGGAAAATATCTTTATTAATAATAAACTTTGTGTAAAAACAAAAGGAATAAAAAAAGATTTTCAGAGTAGAGTACTCTTATAAATAGTCTCTTATAACCTAAGGAGTCTGTAGTAGTAACCAGTTCTGCTTTCAGCCTAGGTGAATAGACAAATGTTACATGAGCCTTTCTCGTTAGGAAAACTTAAGCCTCCCAGGCTCCTCTGTGCCTTGTCACAATCTACATGTTCTTTCCTCACTTTTAGGTCTATTTCCCTCCATTTTTACACATCTCTTTCTCTTTATGTGTCTGTCCACCTCCACCACTGCCACTACTACACCTTCTATTAGATTCTGTGTTCTTCCTGTCAAGGGGTATATGTTTCATTTTTCTTTAATTTCAAAGGCTTTCTGTTCGTTTATTTGTTTTTCACCTTCTGCTTTTATTCTTTAACTGTCCATAATTTAGAACACAGTATATTTTTCATAGTTTCATGTATTTATTAGGAGTTTTAAGACATAGATGAGTAGAAAGCTTTCTATTCCTTTAAGCAAATTTATTTATTTGCATTTTGCTTCAGTATAGCTTTCAGTTTACTTTTTCTGTGAATTAATAGCTCTTAATGAAAAATACATTTCTCTATTCCTGATTAAAACCCTAGAATATTTATTCAAATGAGGGTAAACTGGCCGTGTTCACGACAACCGCTACCTGAGAAAACAGTTTTGGACATTTTGCGAAGTTCTGGATATTCAAGAATTTCTTCAAATAATAATAGTCTCTGCTTATTGAAGAATTAATACCAAATCATTAATATTTATAGACTAAGAGTAAAACAGCTTTTCTTTTTTAAAAGATATTAATTGCCAAAATTTGAACAGCGCTGTCCGTTATCCATAATCGTTCTGCTAAAAAAATCACACAAAAGAGGCAACGTTTTATCTATTGCCACAGCAGTCAAAACTTTAAAATTAATTTTGTATTCTCCTAGTTGCGCTTGCCTCCAGAACTCAGGCTTTCTTTTATGCCTGTCACATTTTGTGTGCATGTTTGATTGTACTGCTTTATGATCAGCATATATAGATTTTTTTCCATTTCCCCTAGTTTTTTCTCTGAGCTTTTCTCATATAGTCTTTAATTAGCGGTTCACATCACTGTGGTAAATCATGTGCAGTTAACTCCTTTCATTCTAGAAGGTTCCTTTCACAAATGCAACCATGTTTTTGTACATGGTGGGAATTAACTCAGTACTCAGAGGATAATTTGCTAAGATTCTTACAAGGAAACATTAATTGTACCTTCTCTTTTTTTATACCGTAGGTCTTCCGACCTCGAACTCCACCAGAGGCGATTGCACTATGTAGCCGTCTGCTGGAGTATACCCCAACTGCCCGATTGACACCACTGGAAGCTTGTGCACATTCATTTTTTGATGAATTACGGGACCCAAATGTCAAACTACCAAATGGGCGAGACACACCTGCACTCTTCAACTTCACCACTCAAGGTAACTTCTAACACTTAATTCTTTTACCATTTCTGGGAAAATTACACGTGTGTGAAGTGACACTCTGTTAATTAAATCTGTGTAGGATAAAAGTAAGCATATTAAGTACTTATGCAGGTAGGAAGCATCCTATCTAACCACTTATTAGGCTACCACTTGTATGGTTTTGAACAAAATAATGGCAGGCAAAAAGTTTCAAATAGGCATAGCTTCTCTAATTTTTAGCAGATTATGATAAATCTTGGCACTGGAGAAGTTATATAGAGATTTCACTGAGTGAGGTTTATCACTAGTAAGACTAATGTATAATTTAACCTTCAGCTTTGTATATAAAAGTTAGAATATTAAAATTTCTTGCTTCCCAAGGATTTATATCAAGTTTTTTTAACCTGGGAATAAATTGGTGGCTGTATTTTTGTAATTTTAGACATTATACAGATGGGGAAAACTAGAGTCCTATAAACCCCTTCTTGGAACTTAATATAACTTTATATATAACGGATGTAGAAGAGAAATTCTCATCCCTTCTGGGCTTGGCATCATTGCTGCTGAGAAAACACTGATTGGAAAACTAAGTTTGTGCATTGGTGGTTTCTAAAAAGCCCAGGGATAGTCATTTCTTCACCATTTCTATGTTCGGTTTTCATTCATTCATCAACCACACTGCCTCTGATGATATGATTTTCTTCCTAAACTGAACATTAAATGTGTACAATTCCCTATAGATAAAACAAGGAATAAATAGATTGCTTGTTTTCATTGATTAGTCAAGCTAAAAATATAGAAGGGGGATGGAGAGCTTTCTGTGATCAGGAAATAGATATATTTCCTTTATTATAAAGCCAATTTTTCCCCCATATTTAAACTTTTCTAAAATTGATTGTGGAAAAATGTGCTGCTTAAACTTTAGATTTGGAACATCTAAGTTGCTAGTAAAATAGACCTGGATGATTCAGTTGACTATAATCTTAAGCTGTCACTATTATGTAATGCTGGCAATGCTGATGTAGTCTACGTTCATCTAAGAAAAATGTTCAGGTATCCTGGGACTATTAATTTTGACTAGGGTTGATCAGAAATCACTTGGAATGTTGCTTTAAGTCCTGACTATGCCTCTCTAAGAAGAATGTTAATGAATGCCAGGTAGGGTATACAAAGGAGCAGAATTGGATATAGAGCCTGGAAAAGTGAAGACTTAAGGGACTCCTGAGAAAAATACCTCAAATAAAGACCTCAGCCCCTGGCATAAATAGAGACTAAATAAAATTATTGATGAATCAATAAAGAAGTTTTCAGCTGGTAATAATGGAACAAGCTGTTTTCAGAATATTGATCTGTATATCGGGGAAAAGCTGGATGATGTCAAATATTGTAGATAAGATGATTCTGATTTGGAAGAAGGTTAGACTGGGAGACTCTTGGCCTCTTCCAGAACAGAAATTCATTGATTCCATGTCATACAAGTTTTAGACCTCTTGAGAAAATAAATTTTATTTTTAATTCTTACTGCTTTTGTTTTAATCGAGTAATACATGTAGATGGAAGAAAATGTTGAAAATGCAGAGGAGGTAGAGAAAATTAAAATCACAATCCCGAAGTACTTTTAGGCTTCAAAATAATCACTTTTAGCATTTTATGGTGTAGCTCTTTTCAGTCTTTTTTCTAATGCTAAAACTGTTAATCCTTGAATATAAAGTGATCCTCTATTTTCCCATTTAGAAGATCCCAAAAGGGTTCTTTTTGTTAACTTGAATATGTTGAAAATTATATATTATGTAAAGTTAATATTAGGTTAGGAATTTTTTTTTACATCTCAAATTTCATAAAACAATTTTTTTCAAACTGTATATGCATCTTTTACATCTGTGTCTTTGTTATCAGTAGAGCTACTTTTTGAACCATCTATATAGTTTTTTAGGTTACATCACCTAAAGTTTTTAATATGAAGCACTTTTTGAATCTGTCTGAGACCGCCATTGGAAATTCTACATGTATCCATTTACATAGCATGATACATTTTTTTCCTTTTTGTACTGTAGGTATATGTTTATTGTCTGCATAATATAATTATTTAGTGGATTGCTTTTTAAAGTGGTATCTAAAAGGCTTTTGTATACAGTGACATCCAGTGGAACTGTGGAGTCTTGACATCAGAAACTACTAAGTCAGTGCTAAATTTCTTTACCTCTTTTTTTACCATTTCTGTCAGGTAACTTTAAAGTTTCCCAAATTTTGAAGGGAAACTTGATTGAGTTTTTTCCCATGCTAAGTATCTTCTCCAGCAAGTACTTTGTTTCTCAGAATACACAAATCAAGACAGCCCCTTGTCAAGTGAACAACTTGGTAGAAACTCAAATGCATACAAGGTGATATTTATGATGGATACATTTTGGAGAATAATTCTCCTTAAATTGAGACATATTTTGATACATACTCTTCAATGTGTGTGTGCACCTGTATGTGTTGATTGAAAATGAGATGCTGCTTAAACCTTTCTTTGATCAGATTTTAAAATCCAGGATTCAGTTTCACTGTTCCCATGCACTATTTTTGAAGTAATTACATTTAACTCTTTAGTCACTGGCTAATAATTTTCTATTATTACTAAAGAAAATAAAATTTAAAACAACTAAGTTTGTTATTTTATGAATTTCTAAGCTTTTTAAAAAACTGAGATAAAATTCACATAGCATGAGATGAACCATTTTAAAGTAAACAATCCAGTGGTGTTAATACATTCACAGTGTTGTGCAGCTATCACTTCTGTCAAATTCCAAAACATTTTCATTGCTCCTGAAGAAAACTACATACGCATTAAGCACTCAGTCTCCATTAATCCCTCCTTCAGCCCTTGGTAGCCACCAATCTGCTTTCTGTCTCTATAGATTTCCCTATTCTGGGTATTTCATATGATGGAATCACATAATGTGGGATTCTTTCACTTAGCATGTTTTCAGAGCTCATCCATGTTGTAGCATGTATGAGTATTTCATTCCTTTTTATGGCAGAATAATATTTCATTATATCACGTCTTAATCAGTTCAGGCAACTATAACAAAATACCATAGACTAGGTGGATTAAGCAGCAAACATTATTTTTTTTAAACATCTTTATTGGAGTATAATTGCCTTACAATGGTGTGTTAGTTTCTGCTTTATAAAAAAGTGAATCAGCTATACATATGCATATATCCCCATATCTCCTCCCTCTTGCGTCTTCCTCCCACCCTCCCTATCTCACCCCTCTAGGTGGTGACAGAGCACCGAGCTGATCTCCCTGTGCTATGCGGCTGCTTCCCACTAGCTATCTATTTTACATTTGGTAGTATATATAAGTCCATGCCACTCTCTCACTTTGTCCCAGCTTACCCTTCCCCCTCCCCGTGTCCTCAAGTCCATTCTCTACATCTGCATCTTTATTCCTGTCCTGCCCCTAGGTTCTTCAGAACCTTTTTTTTTTTTTTTTAGATTCCATATATATGTGTTAGCATACGGTGTTTGTTTTTCTCTTTCTGACTTACTTCACTCTGTATGACAGACTCTAGGTCCATCCACCTCACTACAAATAACTCAATTTCGTTTCTTTTTATGGCTGAGTAATATTCCATTGTATATATGTGCCACATCTTCTTTATCCATTCATCTGTCGATGGACACTTAGGTTTAAGCAGCAAACATTTGTCTCTCACGGTTCTGGAGGTTGGGAACATCAAGATCAAGATGCCGGCAAATTCAGTGTTTGGCAGGGGCCCACCTCCTGGTTTGCAGATGGCTACTTTTTGCTCATATGGTGAAGAGAGATCACCTCTCTTGTGTCGCTTCTTATAAGACCACTAATCCCATTCATGAGGGTTCTACCCTCATGACCAAATTTCCTCCCAAAGGCTCCACTTCCAGATACCATCACATTGTGGATTAGGGCTTCAGCATATGAAGTTTAAGGGGACACAAACCTTCAGTCCATAGCATAGGGATATACCACATTTTGTTTATCCATTCATGTACTGATGGACATTTGGTTTGTTTCTACCTTCTGGCTATTGTGAATCGTGCTGCTCTGACCATTGTGTACAAGTATGAATTTGTTTGAATACTTGTTTTCAGTTTTTTTGAGTCATATGGTAATTCTATGTTTAATTTCTTAAGGAACTACCAAACCATTTTGCACAATGGCTTGCACATTTTACATTCCTACCAGGAATGTTACAAGCGTCCCCATTTCTTCACATCCTCACAAATACTTGTCTTCCTTTTTTTTTTTAATAGCTGTCTCAGTGGGTGTGAAGTGGTATCTCATTTGATCCTAAGGCTTACTGCAGTATAATGATTTAGAACCTGGTAAATGCTATTTACCTGTTCTCTAGTAAATTGTGTTCATAAGACAGATTAACATGAAAATAAATCGGCTTAGATTTTAGAATATGGTCTCTAAAATATTGGAAGGACTTTTGTGAGTGGGCAGTTTTCATATTGTCAAATAATAGAATCAACTAAAGTAAAGAAAAGGCTCATTTTAAAGAGTAAATAATTTAACTCAGACTTTGTTCACACATACCTAATTGTTACAAGTTTTAAAAAAGGAATGAAGAATGTTTTATTTTGATATTTCAACTTTTTATATTTGCCCAGGATATCAAACATAAATATGACTCTGTGTATGTCTGAATGTGCATATGACTTTGAGAAGTTGAAGAATATGTGTGTACATGGATGTGGTATATGTAGACATGGCATGCAATCTCTGTGGCTGTCAGACTCTTCATGTGATTCTTTGGATATCAGTGAGAAGGATGTGCATGAATCTTTGTACCTCTTCAAATGGACCCTGTGAATATATCCTTGAAATGGTTTTTCATAAAACTCAATGTATTAAGTTGAACATGACATCATTTTGTAATATGGCCCTTCTTTATTAAAGTTGTTAAATGCTGCCCTGTCTTAGCAGCCATTCTGAAACTAGGCTATGATCACTTAGTAGTACTTTCTCCCTATCCTTCTAGATCACTATTATACTTGAACAGTGTTTCCATATAAGGACACAGCTGTCCAGGAAAGAGGTGCTACTTGATGTCAATAATTTTTGTTATTTCTGTTTGATCCTCCCTGTTCTGATTTTGGAGCAGTTTTTGCAAATAGTCATCTTATTTACTAAGGCAAAGATGTAACTGTTGTGCAGATGCAACTTTAAAGCACATACTAATTAATAGCAGTTAATGGATGATCAGAATAAAACTGGCTAATTCAAGAGAATGAAGAAGGAGAACTAACTTTCCAGTTGGTTGTATGGCTAGAGAGAGTGCAGAGATAGGAAACATGGGGGCAGAGGTAGGGGGGGATGGAGGGTGTCATTAGTGAGGTTCTGCTGTACCCTCCTACATCCTCACAGCAAATTTTCAGTGAAGTCTATACTATTTTCCCCAGATAAACTAAAGGTAATCCCTCATCTACATATAGTAGGTGCTCAATGACTGTTTCAGTGATTGATACCTGCCACTTTAAATACACACAGTATTTATTAATTCATGCAACCTGTACTTATTGGGCATTTCTAATGTTCCCTCTAGTTGTTGGTACTGTTGTTTTAATTAGTAAAGTAAACCTACCATATGAACAGAACTATGAAGATTAGACACTTGAGTAGAATATAGTAAAGCTTATAGCTAACTACAATTTGATGTTTGTTACTGTGCCATGAGTAAATAGCCATAAATGTTAGTTAATATTACTTTCATATAATCAAAACAAGTGTTTCTGTGATCAGCTAGAGGGAGAAGAGAGGTGAACAGATATGGGACAGAAAACTTTGAGATCCTTCTGACCTTCTGGATCCATAACTATTACACCTCTCTTTTTTTCTGGCACTGGGGTTTCTGTGTTCTAGGATCCCCTGACTGACAGTATTACCTGCCTCCAGACATTGGAAACCAGGACAGACCTTTAGCATACCATACCCTTCTTTCCCTTTCCCTCAGTTATTGGATCTCAAAGGTTGGACATAACTTAATCAGACCTCAGGAATCAAATAGAATCAGGAAATCCCAACAGAGATCGATATTCTCCTTGTTTACCAATTCCTTACCTATTCTAAGGCTGGAATATACTGGAAATAGGTAGTTTTGTATGTTTAAAGATGAGTCTCCAGTTAATTCCACCACACACATCCCAAGTTCCAATTTTCTAACCTGATTTTATGAGATTTTACCAAGTAAAATTATTTTAGTAAACGTCCCCCTGAGGGCATCGGATAGGATGGGGGTTGGGCAGGTGTAAGTAAAGATTATCAACTATTTACATTAGTGTGACTTAGTTTGAAGAGTCTACTGCTCTACCACTTAGCTGGGTTATCTGAGGGAATGACAGTTTTGTGGGGGAACAAGGAGGAAGAGTGGCTTATTGGTTAGGCCAGAAGAAGGGGGGACTGCTTAAATGAGAGTTAAAACAGGATATTTGGAGCATTCAGAAAACAGCATGCAAACTCAGGCAGACTACGGATGTCTTGGGATACAGGGAAAAGAGTATCTGGACATGAGGAAAACAGTGATGAGACAGCAAAGGGGTTCCAGAAATCAAGTGGAAAAAAAGTCAGTAAAAGGAAGAGTAAGAGAAAACCGAAAGGAATGGGGGAAGGATCAGAGAAAGATTTTTTTAATGCGTTTAGGACTGTGTTAAAGAAAAGTAAGTGATGAAAACAGGGTCTGAGGACAAGTTGGGGGTGGGCAACAAAAGCAAGTGTTACAGAAGGCCAGCTTACCAAAGGCTTATACTTCTTCATCTGAAAGCAGTAGACTACTTATTTATAAAATCTGTTGTAACTCATTATTTTTGATAATTAGGAGGCTCCATATCTTTATAGCAATGATTTTTAAACCAGTTTTTTTGTTATGAAATAGTGATATGCATAAATATGGTCAGCCCACCTGCTTACCTAGCTTTCTATATCCTGGGTATTTTCTTCTAGCCTGTCTTACCCTCAGCCACATCTAAAGTGGACATAGTATATCACAACATTGTTAATCGGCTATACTCCAATATAAAATAAAAAGTTAAAAAAAAAATAAAGTGGACATAGTATTTCAACCACCTTAATTAAGGTAATGAAGTATCTTGTAATATTCTAACCTTGACTAGGGTCTTTTTGGTTTTAGATTTATTATCATTTACAATAGCAAGAACAAATTTACATAAGATAGGAAATCTTGATTTATATGTAGGATATGAATCAAATCCTAAATAGGAACTCATAAACTGCTCTCACTTGCAGTGCCCCTCTTTTTTTTTTTTTTTAACTAAACTATAAACCTTTCACATGGCTATCCCTGTTTTTCTACTGTGTTCTTCTGGGTGAAAAATGGCTATAAAAGATCTTGATAAATGGACTTGAGGAAATTTGGGTATAAATAAAAGGATTATTCTAGTAAATAAATGAGAGATGGAGCTGTTTATACTTATCAAAGGAATTGGTGTCAGAATTATTCTTTAATATTTTATGAATAATTTAGAAGAGTAAAATATCGAGGTAAGCTGTACTCTTCTAGGTATTGAAAGCTAAACCAAGGAAATACACTGCAAGGGAGAGCTTAGGAAATTCGTGAGTGCCAGTAAGAGGGGGCAGGTTAGTTTTAGTTCAGGCAACCAGAGTACTACTGACATACAGTATTGACTGTATTCAGAATTTTAGGATCTAAATTATCAATTATTTAGGAGGATTATTTTCCCTTTCCCTGAGATTTGAGTGTCTCTGCTGCCTCAACTGTACTATTGGAGAGAATGTGGAATGTTATAGGAACAAACAATGAAAAACTAATGTCTGGACTTAAAGTTCTGTGTGTAGTTTGGACAGATACACTTCCAGGAAGACCAGAATACTGGTGGTATGTGATGTATAACCAAGGCAATAAAGATATGCAGTATTGCATATGGAGTAAGTCAGACCTAAAGTCTCCTTCCCAGTCTCTCTCTAACTAGGTGCAGATCTTGGCCAAGACACTATCTCTGAGTTTACTAATTTAAAAAGATGAGGTAGTTGGATTAAAGGATATTCAAAGACACATACAGCTGAGTAATATTCCATTGTATATATGTGCCACATCTTCTTTATCCATTCATCCGATGATGGACACTTAGGTTGTTTCCATCTCCTGGCTATTAAATAGAGCTGCAATGAACATTTTGGTACATGATTCTTTTTGAATTATGGTTTTCTCAGGGTATATGCCCAGTAGTGGGATTGCTAGGTCATATGGTAGTTCTATATGTACAATGGAATATTACTCAGCCGTAAAAAGAAACGAAATTGAGTTATTTGTAGTGAGGTGGATGGACCTAGAGTCTGTCATATGGAGTGAAGTAAGTCAGAAAGAGAAAAACAAATACCGTATGCTAACACATATATATGGAATCTAAGGAAAAAAAAAAAAGGTCATGAAGAACCTAGGGGTAAGATGGGAATAAAGACACAGACCTACTAGAGAATGGACTTGAGGATATGGGGAGGGGGAAGGGTAAGCTGTGACAAAGTGAGAGAGTGGCATGGACATATATACACTACCAAACGTAAAATAGATAGCTAGTGGGAAGCAGCCGCATAGCACAGGGAGATCAGCTTGGTGGTTTGTGACCACCTAGAGTGGTGGGATAGGGAGGGAGGGAGACGCAAGAGGGAAGAGATATGGGAACATATGTATATGTATAACTGATTCACTTTGTCATAAAGCAGAAACTAACACACCGTTGTAAAGCAATTATACTCCAATAAAGATGTTAAAAAAAAAAGATTCTTTTCAAAACTCTGTCAGAAGGAATAAAATAAGAAAGAACGTGTGTTTAAAAAAAAAAAAAGACACATACAGCTCCAAAATTCTGATTATAAAAAATGAGTTGACTCCAGAAGGACAAAGAAAAAATGAGAAATAAAGCTAAAAACATAGAGCATGAAAGGATAAGATATGTAAAATCATGGTACAAATGGACACAAGAAAAACACAGACTGGTTCCTGCAGAATTCAACATAAATGCTACACTTATTACATTTCATCAAGAATGGAGTTCTAAGATTTTCAGGTTACTAAAGCTTATTCTTTTTAATCACCAGGACTTTAAAAATGCTAACATTTTGCTAGATAACTTGTAAATGTATCATTACTATAAATGTAGTACACAAAATGCATTATGTAGTATACAATGCATTACTATAAATGTAGTACAGACCTTTTTGGGTGACTAGTATAAATTGTGATGCTCCCTCTTGGGCAGTTCCAAGGCAAAGTAGTCATGGGTTTCTACAGGTATCATGTAGTCCGCGCATGAAACATTGCTAATATTACCAAGCAGCAGGAGCAAGCCTTGTAATTTGTTTACTATTTGTCTGATCTTCTGATTAGTTTAGTATTTGTTTACTTTTCTGAATGAGTATGGCATATGTAGTCAACGTTAGGAACTTGGTCAGAGATTTCCTGGCCTGGGCACTTTGAAATTGTTAAGAGAGAAACAGTTGTAATGGGGTTACTTGTTCATCTAAAAAATATATATCCAAACAAGCAACATTAGAATTCAGTGTGTAAGATCAAGGTTCACCATCCTAACATTTAAATTACTCCTCAAAGAAAAAGTACCATGCCATTGTTAAGTCATTTTCTGTGAATAGGAAAAAAAAAACAGCAGTTTTAACTATATAGACAACCACTGGCAATTTTCATTTATTCTTAAGAGACCTGATACACACATGAAAACCTCAGACTACTTATAGAAGGTAAAGAAAGTTTGCCTCTTGTAGTGACTCCTTTCTGGGGGTCTGCATGTTGAGCCCTTTCAAATGTAACAAAGAAGATTTCCTTCTAACTTATGACTGTAAGAGGTTTAGTTAATAAAGGGTTGATTTCTTCCTTCTGGTTTGTACATTGATTACTATTCTCAAACTTATCCTCAGCTTTCACACAACACAGTTTTAACAAACGTATATACCTCTTCCCACCCCTCCTCCTATCCCCCACCCCTGCAAATTAAAAAAAAACAAAAACCCGCCCTTTCTTATTAATAAATTTGGAAATCTTATATTTGGAAGAAGAGAAACTTTAAGGGAAACTTCAGGTTTCTCCAAAACAACTAGATTTAGGTTCTGTTCTTGTTTTTAACATTTAAAAAGATTGCTTAACTTACAGTGGTCTTTTCATGGGAATTTTTCTTCTATAGTTTTTAGTGTCAACAGTGCAGCAAAATTTATTTAAATGAGTTTGGTTAACCTTTTGGTTGGTTGATACCTTTCTTGGTTGGCTTATTGATAGCTATTTTTAAATTCATTTGCTTTTGTTCGAATTGTGCATTATGTTTTGATGGTGGACCACATAATGATTGATACACCGTCAAAACATTCATAATGTTTCCTCATAAACTACTATGGGATTTTTCTTTTAATGAGTAGTTTTATGGCATCTTCAATTGGTTGAAGAAATCCTTGTCATGCATGAAGTTTTCTAAAACATTCTGGAACCTGTTGCCATTTTGTTTGAACCATGTCTCTGCAGTAATGCGGTCTCTTATTCTTCCCACCTCTTTTCCATAGCTAGACCCACTTTTATATTATGGGCTTCCTTGTTTCCTTAATAATCTCCCTGCTCTCAAGACTCACACATATATTTAGTGAATAAATATTAACTTTTCATTTTCAATCTCTTCTACACGCCATCATATTCTCTGCCTTTAAGAATACATATACTGGGACTTGCCTGGTGGCACAGTGGTTAAGAATCCACCTGCCAATGCAGGGGACACAGGTTCGAGCCCTGGTCCAGGAAGATCCCACATGCTACGGAGCAGCCAAGCCCGTGTGCCACAACTACTGAGCCTGCGCTCTAGAGCCCGTATGCGACAACTGCTGAAGCCCAAGCGCCTAGAGCCCGTGCTCCACAACAAGAGAAGCCACCGCAATGAGAAGCCCACGCACTGCAACGAAGAGTTGCCCCGCCCACTGTAACTAAAGAAAGCCCGCGCACAGCAATGAAGACCTAACACAGCCAATCAATCAGTCCATAAAATTTAAAGAAAAAAAGAATACATATACTTTCCCTGATTCTAAAAATGTCTGTTGCTTTGCTCTTTCTGTCCTCCAAAATGCCATCCTTTTTTTTGCTTTCTTTCTGTACATTTTGTATGCATACTCATTGCCTCCGTTTCCTTACTATTCAGTGCCATGGATAGACAGGGAGATTGGGAGTAGGTTGTAATTGTTGCATGCAAAAAAAAAAAAAAAATTGCAAGCATTTTGGACTACTTGTGACAGCCCACAGAAGTGCCCATAGTCTCTCCTCACAAAAGGGACAGACTTGTAGTGTAGAAAACAGTGCTATAATACATGGAGGCTTCCTCATTCACACAAGCAAAAGCTGTGACAGTTAGCAAGCTCTCTGAAGTGGAGAAGAGCTAATGGATGGAAAGCAATGGACCTGAAGGAATACATATAATTAAGGAAGAGGAAAAGGACAATGGTGTATAGAAGTTGGAGAGATAATAGAGCTATATGTGGCTGTCCAGTTTAGAATTTCTTAAGTTTTTGGGTGTGTGACTCAAAACTTTCACAAAAGTTCTCCCCGCCCCCAAAGGCTATCCACCGTTCACTTTAGGTTAAGAACTTAGTCTTTTAAGTTGTTTCATGAACCTTACTTACCTCTCCCCTGTGTCTTTAGATGTGGCAAAGCCTCCAGTATCCCATAGCTTCCTTTTTTTTGGTTATCGTCGTCTTTCTTTGCTGTTCCCTTTCACTTTCATTAGTTACCCCCCTACCACCTAGTAAAAAAGAGGATTGTTTTTCTCAAACCCTGCAACTGTGTGTGTGTGTGTGTGTACGCATACATACACCTTAACCAGAATAAGACACAAAACCACCATGGCCCTCAATTGGACATGCAGATACACAAGGATAGGTGATCTGGTAAAAGATTGAGTGAATGGGAGAAAATGGACAGCATGTGACCACAGACCACTGATACTCAGTTTATTTTAAAGATTATCTCAATTGTAGCTCTGTCAGAATGTCTTATATTAAAATCTTTGGTCATCTTTTCCTTTTTTGGGTTTTCTTTTAGATGTTGGGCTCATAGTCATAGAGATCTTTTAACTTAAAAGTGTCCCAGTCTTGAATCGATTGAATGCCTTTCTTGCCAGCTTATTTGTGTAATTGTCCTTCCATTTCCTATTTCTGTTGAACAGACAAAGACAACCATCTTTTTATCTGTCTATCCTGGGACCTAACACAATCTTTCATGCTCAGTATTGTTAGTTGGATGAGGGTGTGGGTGGGTAGATGGATGGGTGGATTTTAAAGAAGCTTTTCTATTTTAGAAGATTTTAATCTTAACTGGGATGGTAAGTCTGACTTTCTTTTGGATTACTGAAGAGTAACTACCACATCTTACATTAATTTTTATTCTTAGAACCATAAACTCATCAGCCATGGCAATTATCAGTGATTCTTTTCTTTTTCTAGGTGTAAGGTTGTGCGTTAAAATTGGACTGATTTGAAGTAAAACTACATTGGCTCTTTCTGTACCTCAGTGAGAACTGAAACAGCTACTAAAGCTGATTATGAGAAAACAGCATCTCTTCAAACCTGATCATTAGGGCAGTGATTTTCCAACTCAGGGAAGGTTATTATTTGATGAGCTGACCTAATAAGTCTTCTCATTTAAGGGGAAAAGATAATGAATAGTCTTCTCTCAGTTTTGAGCTTTTCCTCCCATTCATTTTTCAGATATCTTGACATCAGCATATTGCTTCTTTTTACCAGAATCTGGTTATCATTTAGTATCTGATTTAGTAAAAAATTTAGCTACTAAGGCACCAAGTTGAATAAATCAGTATTGCCAGGGGCTTTGTAAAGTACTGCGTTAAAACGATATTTCCCTTACTAGGGGCTGGCGGGAGGGATGAATGGCGAGTAGTTGCTTAAAGGTTTCCCTTTGGGGTGATGAAAATATTTTGAAACTAGGTACAGGTGATGGTTGTACAACATTGTGAATGTACTAACTTCCACGAATTATACACTTTAAAGTGATTAATTTTATATTATGTGAATTTTACTTTAATTTAAAGAAAATACTATTTCCTAACTTTTTTTACTCCGTGCCGTAACTGTGAATTGCTTGTAGCTCAGAGGATAACATCTTCCTTTAGCTAGTACGGTCGTATAATTATTCCTTCAAATTATTGGAATAAGAATTATTAATAGCGACACTTATTAGAGTGGAAATAAGCACTCACTAGTTAAATGCCAGAACTACAAGAATAAACCAGGGTTATCCCAGGCAGACTAGAAGAAGTCGTATTATCGGAAGTTAACACCAGATAATTTTATGTACAAGCTCACCACCATGTCTCGGTAGTTGTTTACATTATTAAGTCCAATATCATCTTTTTCTCAAGATTCATATACAGAACTTAATTCTTTAAAGAAAGCCAGTTTGTATACAGTTGACAGAGAGAAACTTTCCATGTGCAGATAAAAGCGTATTTCAAACTTTTAAAAAGTAATAATCTTACTAAGTTAAAAAGCAAAGTAGAATTCAGTAAAGACATTTTTAATAAAAGCAATGAGAATTTAAACAGGTGTTCCTTAAATCCCGTTTCCACTACTGTTTGGATAAATCTTACCTGCTATCGAGTAACTTGGTCTGTGCATGCCGAAGTACAAACTGCAATTATATTCTCTTTTCCGTGACACTGTCACCCTCAATCCCTGCAGTCAAATACTGTCAGAGCACCAAGAGAAAACCTAGTATATTTAAGTTAATAAAAGATGGAAATATATCTTATTAATATGCTTACCCTCAAACTTTTGACCAGTACCTTTCCCCGGCCTATCTTTAGTTCTCAGAGATACCCTAATTTTAGCAGATAGTGCCTTTGTTATGTATCACACCATTTCTGTGGACTTTCTCTATATGTTAATTACTAGCTCATGATTTAGTTTCAGATGTAGGTTTATCATGTCTTTTTTTTCTGTTAAACCAATGTTTTAATGCTGTATCTTCTGTTAGTGTTACCAATAAAATCGTTTCACATAAAATTTAAGAGTGGATTCTAACACATGCGTCTTACCTTTTCTCTAGAACTGTCAAGTAATCCACCTCTAGCTACCATCCTTATTCCTCCTCATGCTCGGATTCAAGCAGCTGCTTCAACCCCTTCAAATACCACAGCAGCCTCAGGTGAGAATACATAAGTCTCTTCTATAAAAACATATTTTGTTTTTATCTTCATTTTATCTCATTTGGTGAATGTGAACATTTAGTGCCTTCCAAGTATCAAAAACATAGCATAGCCAAATGATTAAATGGGAATAAAATGTTGCTTTAATTTCCAAAAAGCATAAAAGGACCCCATAAATGCTTTATATATGAGGTATAAATATCTTATAATAATGTTAAGTGATGTCACCATAATTGTTATTTTAAAAGTCATGCTTTCTGTATAATTTCTTGATTAATATGTGAAGTGAGATGCTTATAGCAGAAAGCAGTCTGTACAAATGTAATATTATTGAAGATAATTCACTTTAATTCCATCACCCTGAATATAAATTATATTAATATACTAGAGAGACAAATTTTCAAGAAGTATGAATATAGATTGGTGTAATTTAATCATTTGAAAGGGCTAAAACTGCAATGCCAATACATTTAGCTAAGACTTAGATCAGAATATGACTAAATCTTGTCTATCCAAAAAGAAAAGAATGCCCACATGGTCTCTCAGCTTAGAGCTCAGGTACACTGCTGGTCCCATAGCTAGCTAATGTTGGGACCTGATTTAGTGAGAATTACTGTCATTACAGATATTTTGAAAATACCCAACCCTTGAGTGAATTGAAGGTCCTCGGAAGGACAGCTAAAATGAAGTTAGCAATATAGTAGGTAGTACAGTTGGGCTCACAAAGAATTTGGTATCTTCCCCTCAACACCCCACTACCACCACCACCACCAAAAACGCAGATGTCAGGAGCTGACTCCATTTTTATTTAATCATCTGTTTCATTGAATTGAGTTGGATCAGACCCATTTTTGCCAAAGGGCGTTTATGCTCCAAGAGATAAAATCTTGCATTACTAGTTCTTAGCATTCAACAGTGAGGTCAAAATCTCTCTCATGTTGTCTGACACAGAGTTGTTTGTTCCTGTCCGATCTTATTCTTTTAGAATGTTGCTAATAAGGATTTAAAACATTTCATTCTAATCTGTGGCCTGTCTTCATGCCAGAAAAAGTTTGGAAAGAAAGGTCTCTTTTCTAGTTCTAGTTTCATCAGCACATGTTAACCTTGAGAAAGTCATTTGAACTTTATTAGTTTTAGTAATGTCTTATTAGTTTTCTCAATCTGTAAAATGAGTGGCAGTGCTCTCTTAGAGTAATATGGTACAAATCTATTATGTACTGAAATGTGCTTTGAATTTTATAAATGTAAAAATATAGAGGTTGTTTTTGGTTTTGTTTTTAACTATGACCTCTATTTAGAAGGAAGTCAGAATTACTTAGATGAGCTATTAATAAACTTAATAATTCACTGGCCAATGTTAGATTACACAGATTGTTCAAAACATTAAATAGGCCCTAACCCCGAACTAGTACATTTACTTGTTGATCTAGTTTCTAGGAATTGTTTTAGACTGAATAACAATGAGAATTATGATTGGTAAGTTTTGGGTAATTTTAAATGATTTTCTTAATGTGAAATACTAAACTAGTTAATGATTGCAACTAAGGTTTTGGGCAAATTGTCTGCCTGGTAGGATCCTAGTATGTAACCTGATTTTGATGTTGCTTTGATACAGGTTACAGCAGTCCTCAAAAAATATTTTATTGTGGTATATACATTTTATAGCTGTTGAAATCGAATTTCAACATAAATATGGAAACTGACATTAGACTTTGGTCCTGAGAATTTACTTTAAAGTTGAAATAGATCAGGGTATGAGGAATTTAATAGAGGAATAGTAGGCTAAGGGCAGAGCTAAAATTAAAGGAATGTATGCCTTGAGTATCTTAATAGTTATCAGAAAGGATTTCACATATTTCTCTGAGCCTCCTAGTGGCTAAAGTAAATAAAGAAATGATATCTGTTAAAAATTTCCATTGGGGCTTCCCTGGTGGCGCAGTGGTTGAGAGTCCGCCTGCCGATGCAAGGGACACGGGTTCGTGCCCCGGTCCAGGAAGATCCCACATGCCGCGGAGCGGCTGGGCCCGTGAGCCATGGCCGCTGAGCCTGCGTGTCCGGAGCCTGTGCTCCGCAACGGGAGAGGCCACAACAGTGAGAGGCCCGCGTACCGCAAAAAAAAAAAAAAAAAAAATTTCCATCGTTCATTAGATTAAAAGCACACTGGTGGCTTAGGAGAAGCAAAGTGTTTCTGACTCTGCTGTTTGAGAAGTATTTCTCCTTTAGGGCCACAGATTTGGTACTATAAGAGATAAGAGTAAATGAAATTCTCAACAATAAAGTTTCAACAATAAATGTAATGGTGAGTTCCATTTGGATACTTTCTTAAGTGCCCTTCATGCCCTTCAGTGTAAGCCAAAGGCATACCACCACAGTGTAGTTAAAGGAAAACAGTTTCCTTTGGGGCCAAAGTAATGCAAGCCAAAGTAAATGTCACCAAACATACCTCAGGAAATACTCATCTAGATGAAGGGATTGACTGTATGACCTTAACGGCCACCTGTATTTATGTAAATATATATGTCTGTGCGTGTACACATATTTTAAATAAGAATTTGGTAGTATAAGTTATATTCTTTAGTAACACCTTAAAAACATACATGCTCTTTGTTGTCTTTCTTAGCTTCAGTTTCTTTATCCATAAAACAGGAATAGTAAATACCCACTACATATAGTTGTGAGAAGTAAGATATAAAATGTACAAAGTGTTTAACACTTTGCCTAGTCACATGGTAGACTTTCAGTGAAAGGAAACTGCTACACTATTTTTATTATTGTTATTGCCAAGTAAGGACAGATCCAGAAATGTTAAAAACCAGCCATGTGAAAGGCAGGTTGACATCCATCCTCTTATGAAAAAGGATCATTCTTATGAAAGAACCTGTGACTCTCCTCGCCTGAATAAATAGGCACCCCATCTCTCCACCCAAGCAGTGAGGGAATGAATGCCTGCTGACATGGCTGAAACTTTTCCTCACGAAGCATTTCAGGGTCTGTTCCAAGGTATGAAGAAGTAAACTGTTAAGCTACAAAGCTTCAGACCTTGAAGATCTGAACCTGGAAATTTTTCTAATTTAAAATTATCAAAATTAGAATTTCTAATCACCCACCCTAGGTGCAGCACCACAATAGAACCCAATATGTCTTTGGGTGAATTAATTGCAATATGTACCTCTAATTAAACAATTGGCTTACTTAGTATAAGTCAATTTAATGAAGGATATACATGAAAATAGAGCCACTTTTAGTTTAGGACAAAACCGTATCAACAAGAAGCAGAATATCTACTTTGACTAGCCTGAGAATGTGCCTCCTAGTCATCTAACATTGGATTTAGATCACTAAGAAACAACTTTGGAAGAGAAGCATAGCCCTGAAATTATCTTCTGATCTGTTAAAATACCATTTCTGCTGATGCTCCGCACCACTGAAGTTCAGCGTCTGTCAAACATGTTTGTATCTTGAGCAAGATCATCAGAATACAGAGGCTCCTAGATGACTGCCTCAGAAGCTTTTATGTTGTTTATAGCTGACTTAAATAAGAATGGAGTTCTGTGACATTTATGTTGATCTGGGAGCAAAGCTAAATCCTACAGTAGGTAGGATAAAAGCAGAAGAAGAGCAAAGTAGAATGATGAAGATGCCATCAACCGTGATCATACTGACTATATTATCATGAAATAAGCTTTAGATTTTAGTCAATTTCTTTTGGTAGCCAAAGTTATTAAATGGTATTCAGATGTTAGGTCTTATTAAATTTTAAATACATTGTAGGCAGAAATCTCAATTTAGTCTCTATATTGCTACTTCTGGAAAAGCAAAGAAAGTAAACCTTTTCTTATCCAGATTGTGGCATAAAGGTTATTATTCCATGGCCTAAAGGTGAGATTACTCCGGGAATATATAGTTGTTATTCTCTAGCCTCTCCAAAAGAACCTTGATCAGTACAATAGAATATCACAGTAATAGCTATTTTTCTCACCTTTCTTGAAAATAGTAAAGATAGCTTCTATCAGTTTAATGAGATTAATACTGAGGAAACTGTTTTTGCAGATGTTTCAACTACTTTTTCCATGTGTTGTATTCAAGGTTCCGGTAGTGACTGCAGATGAATGGATAAAGACCTGTTGGAAAGCATTACTATGTACAAGAGCTATCACAGCAGCGTTCATACTTTTTTATTCACTAATCCCACTTTAGGAATCTTAACTTTAGGGTACATCTAATAGAAGGAAAAAAGCTACCATGTACAGAGATATGAATAGGAATAATTATATAATAACAAAAGAAGAGAGCCAATATGATCTGAATGGTCAACAGTAGGAAAATGTTTCAGTACATTATGAAATCTCCATTTGTATGTAACCATGAAAGACAATTATTATGAAACTTACATTTGTGGAAATATTCATCTTAATTTATGTGGAGAAAACTTAAAAATCTTATGTACCATGTTGGTAACTGTGCCAAAATATGTATTTGCGTGTGGATAGGAACTAGATACAAATATACAGAAATTAAAACAGTTGTGTTAAATTAGTGGGTATGGATGTTGTTAGTGGTGGGGAGTTTTTTTCCCTCAAAAACTTTCATTCTTTTAAATTGTTTTTAGAATACCTCAGTGCCTGGGGGCATTATATCTGACTGTGGCTCTGATTGACACGAGAAACTCATGAAAAGTATACATACCACTCTCAGTCCATAAAGTATAATTTCTTATTTTGATATTTATACCTGATTTTTCTCCACACCCCCAACAGATCCTCCCAATTATTCCATTTGGGAGACCATTCATCTGAACCATCTAGAGTAATACATCTTGAGGAATTATAGTTTTGCTAATCAAATACGAACCACTTTAGAGATAATCTGATCCAGTGCCACCTGAGTTAAGTGTGAGATGTGGTTGGGAATTTCAGCTAGAGCAGTTTTCTCTCTGCTTTGTATATATTAGTCTTCTTCCAGTGCAATAGTTCTGCTATTAAAACAAATTTGAAAACCACTGATTTCACCTTCTTTATTATCTACTGAGAACTAGTGTCTCATGCTTGTGTATATTCAGTAACTGGAATATTCAGTAACACTTTCCATCTTTGTATCACTTTGTTAGAAATCCTCTTTCATTCAGTGATCCTACTCTGGGATTATAGAAAACCAACCCAATTCTTAACACGCAAAAGTCCTTCAAATTTTAATGATGGCTAGTATCCCCTCCATACTAATGAGGATTTTAAATCCTAATCCTGAATATGTTCTAAAGTATCAGGATGTTAGGTTTTCTATACAATTATTTGTCATCTGCACATTTCATAAACACATCAATTTTTTGCCTCTATCCAAGCAACTAATAGAATATATTAAACAGGACAAGGCAGAGCCTACTAGTTTTT
This sequence comes from Grampus griseus, assembly GCF_964374135.1. Taxonomy (NCBI): domain Eukaryota; kingdom Metazoa; phylum Chordata; class Mammalia; order Artiodactyla; family Delphinidae; genus Grampus; species Grampus griseus. The sequence goes on from NC_138998.1 coordinate 78,163,977, forward strand.
TGTTTTGTTTTGTTTTGTTGCCTTTACCGAAGTTACTGATAAAATAAGTTAAATGGGACTATGCAACGCTTACTAGGGATTATTCTTCTGACGGTCTCTGAATAACTGGTCTCTTAACTACAGACCAACCTTACCATACTCATTTATATAATAATGTTATGAAAACTAAGTTAAATGCTTTGCTGTTGTCAAGAAAACTTTCAGATTTTTTTCCATCAAAAAAGAAACTGTCAAGGATGGAAATGAAATCTTTTTTTTTAAGACTTAAGGAAATTTCTAGTGCTTAAATATTTGTAAACTGAATTTCTGTAATCCATTTAAGAATGTGTTTGTTGGACTATAGATTCTGGGTTTAAAGACATTTAAAATGTATAGATTTCCCTCACCTTCCTCGGGCTGCATTTTGTTTATTAGGATTTTTGTTATATCCTTTCCAGGTTGAAAACCCTTCTAACAGAAAAGGGAATCATGATAAGAGTTGGACAAGGTCTGTCTTCTCTGTCTTTTTACCTGGTCAGGGGGCTTAATGTTTTTTGATCTTGCTTTGAAACCCTTTGCTGTTACCTCATTTAAACCAAATCTGGCCTGTTCTGACAAGTGCACATTTTTATTTTCTATTCTTCCTGGGATGTGTGCCCTACTTTTTAAATTATGAGCCCATCAAAGAAAACCCTTTTAGTTGGTTTCTTTGGTTCTTCTCCTTTTACTTTGCATTGAGAGTATGTGCAATTGTTTGGTTGGTCAGAATTTTGATTTTCATAATTTTCTATTTCTTGTCAGTTATTAACCCCTTTTGAAGACTGTAACTACAAAATCATACCTATTTGTTCCCTGAACTTTTTGAAATGCATTTTGCTAAAGTCATGTTTCAGTTTAGCCAGGGATAGTGATCCCTTTTTCTTACTATTACAGTTATTTTTACCCCAGAATTTCTGTCACCCTGTCACCTTCTACATCACCAGACAATTTTTTCTAGCTGGGCAGAATTAAACCCAGAGTAATTTCTCCCATTGTTTGTTTCCACTGATTTTGAAAAATAAAATGTTAAATTAAGTCAGTGTATCAAATACTTACTTTCCTAAAATGATGGTTACCATCCCTTTATCCCCCCGCAACCCCCAAGTATGATTACCCTTTGCCTCTGTGGCACTTGTATAGTGTGCTCTGGGAAAGCTGCACCCATACCCTGTCTAGCTGCAGAACCCACAGTGTTGCTCTCAGGTGTTCATCTTCCGAACTCTTTCCTGTCTATTTTCTCTTTGTCTTAACCTAAATGTATGTGAAATTTTATAAAAATATATAACTTTTTTAAAAAACCCAAGGATTTTTCTCTATTAAAAATACAGTATATAATTATTTTAGAAAATAAGACTCTCCGTATTCTCACTTCCAAAGAAAATCAAAGGTAACACTATTTAATATATTTTAGTCTAGTTATCAGTGGACAGAGATAACTCTGTCCCATTTTTTTAATGGGCTTATGCTATTTGGGGGAAGGGGAGTACATGACTTTAGTATTCAACCAGTATTCTAAGCCTGTACCATAATTTCTTTAACTAATTCCTTATTCTTGGACATTTGGGTTGTGTCCCAGTTTTTAGAAGAATTCCTGAGTCAAAAGATATAAGGAAGCTTTTTTTAATATATATTGTCAAATTGCCTTCCAGAAAGTTTGTCCCAGTCTACAGTGGTAATGCACATATTTTTTCACTTCTCTATTACTTCAACACTAGCCAGCCCAGAGTGGGGTGGGGGAAGTGCAGAGTGCATGTGCACACGTGTATTTTTATGCATTACCAACTTAGCAGATGAAAAAAGATGGGTGTAGGTACAGTGCTATACCCATTTCCTCCTATTGGCTCTGTGTTTGAAATACAGACTTCCATCCATATGTGCCAGTTTGACAAATTCACTGACACCAATGAGACTATATCTACCCTCTGTTAGAATTTCAAGTTCACATAGTGAGTTTGCATATAGGTATCTAAAGTCAAACCATCTTTGTCATTATTTTCACCAGAGCAGTGCTAAGTATCACTTCTAGGAAATTGCTTCTTTTTATGTAAAACATGTTCTTTCCTATTAAGTCAAAAATTTTACCTGGGTTTTTCCTTCTTCCTCCAAAAGTAATGTAATAAAACCTTCTTGATTAAGTTGGTGAGTGTCCTATAAGACATTCTTCCGGGTGTTCTTCAGGTGTTCCTCAGTTCCTTACCTGAAGTTACCTGTTTATATTCATATGCCTTTTTTTATTCTTTGTTCCTAAGCTAAGTCTTTTAACTTAAAAGATGAAAATATATCCTGTGTCCCCATGGCCTTCAGTTTTTTTACCCTGAACAACCAAGCCTCTTAATTGAAATGTGCTCTGCCCCTGAACTCACAGCAGCTAAGACCTCTACTGCTGGCAGATCAAGTATAAACAGTGTTGTTGATAAGCCCTCCAGGTTTGCTGCTGGATTGATTGGCTCACTAGCACCTGAATTTCAGTTCTATTTTTTAAATGACTGAAGCCACCATGGAGTCTTGTGCCACACCTTTTCCTTGGAATAATACGACATGAGAGGTGATGGTGCTTTGCTGAGGAGTGGTTCCCCTCCCTCTCCCTCATTATGACACACACAAAATTGTCAAAATCATAGTAGACAGTATAAAGAGAAAAGTGAAAATTGAATCCTTTTCCTTAATACTGATACTACTTTGATTTCATTAGTGTGGATTATGATTTCGGTTTAAATATAACTTTGGGGTATACCTTTAATTCTCTGTGAGTAATGGTTCATGTGTTGTTTGTTCATGTGTCAGTTAATAACATGAATGTCTGAGACATAGTTTTATAGTAGAGGCATTTCCACTTGGAACAGCTTGAATAGCAACATCCTGAGTTAGCTACACAGTACAAACAGCGTGGCCCAGGCCTCCAAAACTTTATCTTTTAGAGGAGTTGACCTGTCATGAGACATTTCTAACTTGCTATAAAAACAGGATAGCTGGCGAATAGAAATACATAATATAGGCTTGGGAGAGCATAATAAAGGAAATAAGGAAATAAAAGTATACTTAAAGTTCCCAAGTATACTTGTAAAGTACATGTAAAGCACAAAAAGGATTTGATATATCTGAAATACGCTCTTCTACTAATATGCCAATAATGATTTTATAGCTTTTGAGAATCTGAAAACGTGTTTAGGGTAAATAAGGAACTACATTTTTATTTTTATTTAATTTCAATTAAATTTAAATAACCATATGTAGCTAGCAGTCATCCTATTAGAGAGTGCAGATAAAACATTTCCATTATTGCTGTTGAGCCAGACAGTGAAAACTTGTATCAATTAGAAGGTTTTAACTTTTATAGACCCATAGTTCTGGAATACTGAGCAGAGTCTTAGGAACCCCAGCTCCTTTGTTTATTCTCTGTCCTTTCCTCCTGACCTGTTCCCTTGTTTTCTGCTTTTCTATTTAAACCTTTTGGTGATAGTTTGTAAATGTGGGACCTTCCATTCACTCTCCTTCCCCTCCCCATTTACACATTGATCAGACACATTTGGAGGGAGAATGGACAGGACTTGCTGATGCATTGGCGGGGGTGGGGGAGTGAAGAATTGAGGTAAGAACTTTTGGTTTACCGCCTGAGCAGCTAGATGATGCAGTTTCCTCGGAATTGAGACAGCTGCCCATCAAATCCATGACTCGATTATGTAGCAACTCTTACAGATCTTTGAGAATCTGAGAATAAAACTGTGAATCCTCTCCTGAAAAATATATGTATCAGATATGGAATTTTGTACATAAGAATTTAGGACAAAAATCGCAGCTTGGTGGACTCTGTTGGGAACCTAATACCTTAGAGCTTCACCCTTAGTTTTACTATGGGATTGCCCAACTTGTCATTTTTACATCTGAAGTCACACAGAGTAAAATTGGTCTCAATACAGTACATGCACAAATTCCCTTTGCCATATCCAATACAAAAGTCATAGAACCATAGACTCTTCTCAGCATTAGGGAAAAAACAGTTGAACATCTGATGCAATCTTTCTTGCTTGTACAGGTTATTAGGAGCATACCTAATTTTGTAGAGGGACTTGGTTCATGGGCTTGTGAACACAAACCCTAACTGGCATTTAAGTATTTGACCTATATTTATGCATTAGTTATCTATTGCTGCGTATCAAGAGACCCCAAAATTTAGCAGCTTAAGAATAAACATTTCGGGCTTCTCTGGTGGCACAGTGGTTAAGAATCTGCCTGCCAATGCAGGGGACACGGGTTCAAGCCCTGGGCCGGGAAGATCCCACATGCCACGGAGCAACTAAGCCCGTGCGCCACAACTACTGAGCCTGTGCTCTAGAGCCCGCGAGCCATAGCTACTGAAGCCTGAGCACCTAGAGCCCGTGCTCCACAACAAGAGAAGCCACTGCAGTGAGAAGCCTGCATACCGCAACGAAGAGTAGCCCCTGCTCGCCACAACTAAAGAAAGCCTGCATGCAGCTACGAAGACCCAAAAGTAAAAAAATAAATAAATTTTTAAAAACGAATAAAAGACAAAAAAGACATTAAAAAAAAAGAATAAACATTTAGTATCTCACACAGTTTTCATGGGTCAGAAATTCAGAAGCAGCCTAACTGTATAATTCTCGGTCAGGATTTCTCATGAGGTTGTAGCCAAAATGTCAGCCAGGGCTTCAGACATCTGAAGGCTGGTTGCCTGGGGCTGGAAGCTGTACTTCCAGGATGGCTCATTCGTGTGGTTAGTGACTGTGAGCTGGCTGTATGCAGAAGGCCCAGTCCCTCACCACGTGGACCTTTCCGTAGTGCTACTTGAGTGTCTCACATTGTGGCAGCTGGCTTCCCCTAGGCCAAGCAATCCAAGGAGGAGAAGGTGGAAGCCACAGTGTCTTTTATGTCCTAACTTTGTAACTCACGCACCATTATTTCTGCAATATCCTGTTGGTTACACAGGTCATCCCTATTTACTGGGGGAGGGGACTGCATGAGGGCATGGACACCAAGAGGTGCATGACTCATTGAAGTCATCTTCGAGGGTGGCTACCACAATGTAAAAGAATGGTCTTATACCTTCCTCCCCCAAAACTAATTATTCTTTCCTTGCTCCCTCAAGTCCATCCTTCGTTTGGTTTGTTAGTTAGTTGGTTTATTGTGCAGCAGTATCAGAGGGGTGGTAATGAGCATTGGTTTCTAGGAATGTTGGAAGTCAGTGAAATATCAGCTCTATAGTTGTTTCCAAAACACTTGTATCTCTGTATACCCCATAGAGACTGTTTGAAAATTAGATAATAAAATAGCCATCCTCCTAATTCTTCATATTATAAATTCACCTGTTTTAATGTAGTAACTCTTTAGTTAATAGAAATAGACTTCTGGAAATCACACTGGATTATGTAGGGGTTAGGCCTGAATTAAAGTCCTCTCTTCTCCCTTTGCTAGGAAATCTTTTCTGCTTGTTTCCTATAGGCATAAAGGTAATCATATTCTTCCTCTGTTCCCTCTGTGCTCAGCTCTCCACTTGTTAGCTCTGTGACCTTAGACACATCTCATCGCTTTGTGCATCCATTTTTTACCATTTGCAAAATGGGTGCAATAATTGTACCTGTTTCTTGCTTTGTAGGCTAAATGACATGCTTGCAACATACTTAGTATGATGTCTAGCACATTGGTGAGCACCCAGATGTCAACAACTGCTACCACTGATACTTACTGTGGTGGTGATGGTGGTTATTGCAGTCACACTAAACTATACATCTCTGTATTTCTAGGTGTCTCTTTTACCTTTCCATTTACTGGACAATTACTAAGCACTTCTTAGGCCTTATTACATAGATGGGTGGTATTATCACCATTTTACAGATGGGGAAATTGAGGGTAGAGAGGTTAAATAACTTGTTCCAAAATCACACAGTTATTAAGTTGTACAACTTTGTGAAATTGGATTAGATTTAAGGAAGATATATCACTGTGAACTTCAGAAGAGCATCTCAAGACTGAAAACAAGAGACTATATAGTCAATCTTTGACTCTTCATAGTTGGATCCTTTATAATCAAAAGATCTTAGTTTAAATCATAATGCCAGGTTGCATCACTTTTACCAGTACATATGTAAAGGGAAGGGAATGAAGGAGAGGCAAAATGAGCTTTGCTGCTTTTAAAGAGTTACTGTTTAGACATAGAGAACAGACTTGTGGTTACCAATGGGGAGGGGTGTTGGGGGGGATGGACTGGGAGTTTGGGATTAGCAGATGCAAACTATTACATATAGAGTGGATAAACAACAAGGTCCTACTATATAGCACAGGGAAGTGTATTCAATATCCGGTCTGATAAACTGTAACGGAAAAGAATATTTAAAAAAAAGAATGTCAAAAAAAAGTTACTGTTTTAAATGCTTGAGAAGAAAAGTTACAGAAATTTCAGTAAACATCTAAGTCTAGTGACAGTTTATCAGAATTTTAAATTAATGAACATTTTTATTATAGAGGGTCCATATTCAGATTCAACTCTGTAAAATAAATTTACAGACTTGACAGTGAGATCAAAATAAGCATGTACCAAGAAGAACTTTAAAAACATAGTTTTGCTCATTTAGCAAACCAGGCAGTCTGTTGGAGCTACTATTGAGTTTATGGAGAGTCACGTTTGTTTGTTTTGCTTTTCTCCTCCCTGTGCTTTGTCTCCCTCTGAAAAGCGGAGAACTCTCCTTTCTCAGGAAAGACATGTATAATTTGATTTTAAGTAGAGTTCATTGCACAGGGCATAGGGTTTTTGTTTGTTTTTGATGAATGAGTCCAGTGCTGTGACTATATTATCTTGTGATATCAAGGATAATTGTAATCAAAATAATTAGCTGTTAAAATTTTACTCATTAGGTGATTTGGAAATAATTCAAAGAAAAATAAGAGATCATTAAATTACAAACCTGAGGAATATGAATGTTTTTTATTATTCAGAACGTGATTTTGTTTCTGGTTATATGCCCACTTAAAAGACTTATGCTTTTTATTATGATCATACAAGCAGCCTTTGAATTTATCCAAGGAAGGGAAGACTAGTTTTGGGAATGTCATAAGCTCATAGGTAATAGCCGCTGAAAGGACAATAGCAGATTAGTAGCTAAATAAGATATTGCCAAAGAGTAAATTAATGTAATGGGCTGGCAATGTAGAGGAGCCTTGGTGAATGTTTGCCAATAGCTAATGGCTGCTATAGCCAGAGCTGCTAACACTGCTGGTATGTGTGCTGATCTCTTAAGTCCTGAGGAAGACCAGAATGTGACAGTTTTACCTGTCATCTTCACATGTTGAAAATGAGAGGAAAGTGCTGTTTGATGATAATCATGCAGGTTCTGAGTGTCATCCAAAACATGAGAAATGCTGCAATAATAAGCATGGGTTTGTGAGGAGCATTATAATTCTGAAATATCTCTGTGCCTTCCAGGCTTTCTCAGGAGTGTTGTTTTTAATGTAGCCTGTCCCTAAATTATGAAAATGAACATTTTTCCTGAGAAAGCCTTATAGGAACCTGTGGCCTGGATAGGAATTGATGTTAGGTTATTGATGCACAGAATTTGGATGATCATTGAGAATAAAACTCCTGCTAAGTAGGGCATATCCAGGAAAAACCAAGAGTTAATGAATGAGGTATTAGTACAATTACTGACTGATTATTGGGAAGGGCTGTTTGCCTGCCTTTGGAGACTAGGTTATATGCTATATATCATATACCCTCTCTTGCCACCTGTCCATGTGCCATGCAGATAAGTTAGCATGATGCCATGCCATGGGCAATATGAAACTAACGTGTGGATCCTGATGTCATAATGTCTGTGCTTATTTTCATGAAAATAGTGCTATAGATGTTTTGAAGGAAGTAAAATGAATTAAACACAACCATTCTTATTAAGAGATATAAACATTTTTTCCCCAAAGGCTGAGTTAAATGTATATAAGGGTAGATTGTTTTGAGGAACAATTGGGAATTTAGGAAGGAAGTATAGTTTTTAAAGAGTGGCTATCAAAATGATAAACTGAAAAGCTAATCCTTAAGAGTTCCTTAAGCTACAGTTGCTGTGTATCCTTGGGGTCTTTTGTTTCTTGCTCAATTAAAAAATTCAAAGTAGAAAGATCCAAAGACCAAATGTTGCCTTCAACCATAACATTTACTCTACTCAACATAGGATACAGGAGAGCTGCAGTCTTGAGAGAGAGACAAAACTTCTGAGTCTGTTTTTTGGTGTCCCTAGCCTTGATAGCCAAGGGTGGTGGACTTCTAGGGCGATGGCTCTTGGAAGTTGCCCATCTCAGTCAAGCCACCTCCCTTCTTGCTCAGGGCTTAGTGTGAAGTTTTTGAGAGAAAATTTGCCTAGCAGTATATTCCCAGTCACGTGTGTGATGACAGGGATGCCACTTGACAAGCCACTGAAACAGTAGTATCTTGCCTACCGGAGATGGAGAGCCAGTCTGGACACAGTTAAATGTCTGTGTAAATGTTAATGGAGGCTGTGAAATAATAATGGACCTTAAAAAGTGTGAGTGGGGGGGGCAGGGGTTCAAGTTAGTTGTAAAGTTATATGTATTTTTAAAGGATTAGGTAAAGTAAGCTCAAGTGCTAAGACATTTGACTATAAGATGCTTTATTGAATTGAATAAGGGAATTGGTACTACAATGGCTGAAATTTCCTTTTTGCTGGTTGTGTCTTCCATTTGTATGAATAACGAAGGGGGACTGTACCTAGAAAGCAAGCAGCTGAGTTTGATTTATGCTTGGTGCTTCTTCCATCACCACTGACCCATATTACTTTCACTGCCCCACTCATTCACCCACTCAAGCAGATGGCATAGTGTAACACCATTCAGAATTTTTGGCAAGTTTTCACAGCTGTACACTGTTCACTTATTTTCAAGTGAGCTAGAGTCCAGCTGAGTATTCATGCTCTGCTAATCCCAGCTGTGGCAAGAGCTTTGACAGAAATGGTCTCTGGCTCCCTGAGTCTGTAACTTACTCAAAGATACTGTCTTCTCTGTACCAAGACCTGGCCAACGCACATACTTAACTCTAAGCAGAAGAAAATTCAGATTTCGTAGTATTGGCCATATTCAAAACAACGTTCCAGATATAGCTCTCAGCCTGCAGTTGAGGCCACGTACTTTTCTCTCTGGGTGTTACAGCATTGTTCATGCTCTCTCTTGGGGCTTTTGATTTGCAGATGCTAATGCTGGAGACCGTGGACAGACCAATAACGCCGCTTCCGCATCAGCTTCCAACTCCACCTGAACAGTCCCGAGCAGCCAGCTGCACAGGAAAAACCACCAGTTACTTGAGTGTCACTCAGCAACACTGGTCACATTTGGAAAGAAAATTAAAAAGAGAAAAAAAACCTGTTCATTTTAGTGTTCAATTTTTTTATTATTATTGTTGTTCTTATTTAACCTTGTAAAATATCTATAAATACAAACCAATTTCATTGTATTCTCACTTTGAGGGAGACCCAGGGGTTGGGAGGGGTCGTGGGGAGGGGAAAGCGGGGCAGTAGAACACACAGTCTCTCTCCCACGACAATCTTTTTTTTATCAAAAGTCTGCTGTTGTATACTTTAAAAACAGGACTCCTGCCTCATGCCCCTTCCACAAAAGAAGAAAACTTTGTTCTGTGCGGAAGTTTTTTTGAACTTTGTTTTCTTTTAAAGTCAAGTGTAAGACTTGGGTATAGTGCACAGCTTGAAATTGGTTGGGAGCTTAGCAGGTGTAACTCAATGGGGACTTAAATGTCACTTGTAAAATTAATCCATATCCTCGGGTACTTGAAGACATGCCTTTGGCATGTTGATGGCAGGTGTGGCAGACAAAAAAGGAAATGTGTGTCATTTGTAACCCTGGAGGTCAATAAAGTTTGAATCTATAAGGGGAAAATTCTTAATTGATTTGTCAAGGTTTTATTTTGCTCTTAATCAGTGCTAGTGGTGAAGAAACTTACGTAGGAAGCTGTCAAAGGAGGAGCGTGTGTGCTCTGTGTGTGGATCTTTGTTTGCCTGACCAAAGGTTCTCTATAAATCTTAGTACAGTTTTAATCTAGTGACCTAGGAGGAGACTAAAAAGGGTGCTGAGCTGGCCCCTCTGACTGCAGAGGTCAAAAGCTAACGAACCTGGAGGAAGGGGACAGGCCAGGGGCAGGTCTCACCACTGGATGAATTTGTCCAGATTTTTTCTAAAGTTGCTTCCCTTGGAAAGATACACTTGAGAGGACATCACAGTTAAATAATGTGAACTGTAACAGTCTACTGGTTTATTTTTCATATTTTTTAATTGCAAAATGAGCTTGCAGAAAGTGCCACATTCTGCATATAGTTCTGATTTTAAATCCAAATCTAGAATCTGTATTTAATTTCAGCCTTTTTAACCTCATGCTTTTTAAATTTTATTTATTGATGCATGTGAGATAGACCATTATAATTTTAGATGGTAGGAATATTAAAAACTACACATCAAAATGATATAAACAGTCACTTGTACCTGCTGACTTTATAGGAAAGCTGATTATATAAATGTGTGTATATATGTTATATACATAGATTCAATACTGCCTTTAGTTTTGGGTTTTTTGTTTGTTTGTTTGTTTGTTTTTGTCCACAGTATCAAAATTGACTGGTTGAAGCATGAGAAGAATGTTTCCCCCCAAACCCAGTTAAGAATTTTTGTTTCTGTTATTCTTTGTATAATCAGTGAACAGTGTAAGAATCAGTCTCTGTTTTTGAAGAAAAAGCAATATTCCTTGGAAAGCAAGGAGAATTGAAGGATTATGTTGGCAGTGAGGAAATAGGTTTTCACAACTAGTTTGGTTTATATGTTTAAGGTTGACATCTATGCGGGCCTTATATACTCTAAAATGAACCTTAGTCACCTTGGTGCTTATGGGCCATTACTTGACCTAATGAATCTTTAAGGCACAATCAGTTGTACTTTACATTTAAAGATCACTTGAGTGATGGCCGCCTTTCCCGCCTACCTTCCTTCCTTCCCCATACACCTTCCAAGGTTAGCTGATAACTGTAGGGCTGCAGAGCTGAGCCCCAGATTGTGTGTAACCTCCCTTCACCCTCCTTGTTGCCACCTTAGGACATGTTAGGGGTCTCGCCCTCCAGGTGATTTGGAAGTAGAGTGTCTCGGCAGCCCTCATGCAGGTCCCGGCACCCTGTCCTGCTTCTTAACAAAGTGTGTGTGACTCTCCAAGAGAGTCGTACTGCCTGCTGACATGAACCAGTACCCAGAGAGACAACGGTGAGCCATCTTAGTTTTCACTCACTGTCTGGCTAGGCTCTTAAGCCACAGAAGCGTTTCTTAAGCCTCTGGTTATATCAGAGTTCATGAGAAGGGAAACACACTCAGTCAAACCAAATCAAATTGAATTTTACTTTGCATCATGAGCTTCCGAGAGCAAATTAAGATTTGAAAGAAGTCTGAATCAAAGTATTTGGCAGCATAATTCCTAAAGGGAATGGCTTTGATAGACCATTTTCAGAAAAGATTTATAAAGAAGCTGGACAGCAGGTCTGTGACAAAGGAATGGACCTACTTTCAGACCAAACTGCCCAGCCAAACATTTGGACACAGACACTACTCTGGACTTGGTATACTTGCTAGAGTCCATAAAAATCTGTGCTTGTTTTAGGAAACACTTTCCCCCCACAAATGGGGTAAGAGAAGAAGAGAGAAAAGTCAGATGCTTTTCTCTTATTTTATTGTGTGTGTGTGTGTGTGTGTGTGTGAGGGCTGAGGTGCATGATTTTTCTTTCTCAAGGATCATGGCGGGATCACAGAACTCTTTTATACAAGTGAGATCCAGGTCTCTGAATATCTTTTTGTAAATAATAATAATAATAATAATAAAAAGCTCCTCACCAAATTCAAGCTTGTACATTATATTTTCTTTCAATGTTTTTAAATTTAAGTTTTATTGTTTTGTATGTAAATATGTGGACCCAGGAACTGTTATTAATGAGCAAAAAGTTACTGTTCAGGGCAGTGATTCTGTTTAATAATCAGACAAATTGTAGACGAGCTTTTTAAAGCCATATAGTTTTAACTCTGTACAGTAGGTACCGGCCTGTATTATTGTAACAATAACTCTAGCAATGTATAGTGTATCTATATAGTTTGGAGTGCCTTCGCTTCCATGTGTTTGTTTTTTTGTTTTTCATTTTGGAAGTTTTAATTGGTTTCTCTATCCATGTCTCCCTGTCCCGCCCCTTTCCCTTTGAAATAATAGCTCACTCATAACACATTATCTTTGCCCCTTCCACAGTTAATTTCAGTGATACCATGCTCAGGAGTGGAAAGAGGAAACCATGTTCATAATCTCATTTCATTTAAGCCCTGCCTTTGATTTGGTTCTGAACATCTGTTTCCTCCTCAGTTGCAGTGACCAGTTTCATTTCACTCGGTCCATCCAGGGACTTAGTGTAGTGCCAGGGAGCCCTAGAGCTGGAGGATATTGAATAGATTAGATTTTGCTCGTCTCTGTCCCCAAACCCTAACCATGGGTCTTACAAACAGCAGATTCCGGGAGACTTCCACCCTCTCTCTCTCTCTCTCCTCCTTGTCTACTTCCCTCCCAAATGAGAGAAAGAAATAGAAAGAGAATTAGATTTATGAATCAAAGTTTCTTAATGTATCAGTTTTGATACATGAGTGGTCTAAAATGCTGTGGTGCAATTCCTAGTGGCTGCTGCACAATTGCCGCCCGCATGATGAGGACTGTTGTTTTCGCAAGGGAACTTTCCTCCCTCCTGCCACCTCTACCCCTGTTCAATGAAATGTCATTTTAATTTATCTTTGAAAAAAATCAGTTTAATTCTTACTGTGTGCACATCATGAAGGCCTTTTTCGAAAGAAAAAAAATCAAATTTGTTTTGCCTCCAAGTACTCCATATGTCTTGAGTAGAATAAAAAAAACTTTACCAAACCAAAGGTTGCTATTTTTGAAATATCACGTGTTCATTCCAGCAAGGCAGAAGACTGCACCTTCTTTCCAGCAACGTGCTGTGTCCTTTTTTTTTTTAAGTCCTCTTAATTTTTAGACACGTATTTTTGATTTGTGTTTTAACAAAGCCTGCCTAACCAGTCATCTTGTCTGCACCAATGCAAAGGTTTCTGAGAGGACTATTGTATTCTCTATCCCTGTGGATATAAAGACACTGGCATTTCATTTCTTTTTCCCTTTCCTTTTTAAGGGATTTAACTTTGGAATCTTCCAAAGGAAGTTTGGCCAGTGCCAGATTCCCAGAAGTTTGGGGATTTTTCTTTGTTTTAAACCAAAATTGTATCTGATTCTTCTTGTTCATGTTAGTGATCATCTAATCACAGAGTCGAACACTTTCTCCCCTATACAGAAAAATAAACTAAGCATGCTTTACAATAAAATCTGTCTTTTCTAATAGAAACCTGAGCCACTGAAAGTAAGAGAAACAACTAGAAGCAGAGTAGAGTCCCAGACTAAGGTCTATGTTTGAGAGGCTTTGAAAGTAATCCCTGGGGTTTGGATTATTTTCACAAGGGTTATGACATTTTATTCAAGTTTGTTGCTCCGTTTTGCACCTCTGCAATAAAAGCAAAATGACAACCAGTACATAAGGGGTTAGCTTGACAAAGTAGACTTCCTTGTGTTAATTTTTAAGTTTTTTTTCTTACTATATCTGTCTACAGGCAGATACAGATAGATGTATGAAAATGTGCTTGCCTGTAAAATTTGCATTCATAAATGTGTTGCCGATGGATCACTTGGGCCTGTACACATACCAATTAGCGTGACCACTTCCATCTTAAAATCAAATCTAAAAAACAAAATTTATTATATATATATATATATATATATAAAGGACTGTGGGTTGTATACAAACTATTGCAAACACTTGTGCAAATCTGTCTTGATATAAAGGAAAAGCAAAATCTGTATAACATTATTACTACTTGAATGCCTCTGTGACTGATTTTTTTTTTTTCATTTTAAATATAAACTTTTTTGTGAAAAGTATGCTCAATGTTTTTTTTCCCTTTCCCCATTCCCTTGTAAATACATTTCGTTCTATGTGACTTGGTTTGGAAATAGTTAACTGGTACTGTAATTTGCATTAAATAAAAAGTAGGTTAGCCTGGAAATGAAATTAAAATTCACAAGTGTGTGGTCTTTATTTCAGTACCCAACCTTCTTTTCTTCACCCTACCTATTCTGCCACTGCAATATGTAGTCACATCACCACTTCGTTCCTCCAATTAGAGAAACATGAATCTTTGTTATAAAAATCAAGATGTGAACACCAGTTCTTCTTTCAAATGATCTTATTCCATTGTATAGCCCCAACAGGTGCAGCTTCCATCTTGGAAACCTTTGGCTTTGATGTAGAGGAAGCTTTGCAGACACTGCTTTGAAAAGAAAGAATACATCCCTGAAAGGGACGAATTTTTAAAATGTGTATAAGCTGCTGTCTGATTACTGTGTTCATGGTTTGGTGTAGCTGTATTTTCTTTTAACTTTCATCCCATTAGTAATGGTCTTTGGGAGTATCTGTGAATTATATGAACACCACAAACAGTGGGGCTGTACCTCCCAGGTAACCAACACGTTGTGTTTGAGTCTGCTCATTTCCAATACTGGATGATGTATGTAAACATGTTATGTCTCTTAGTGCAAAAAGAAACATCATTTTTTTTTAGGGCTGGCTCACTCTGTCAGGCCTAATCTAAAGGCTAGATATAAAGTCATGTGACTGCTGCTTCAATAAAAACAAATTTATATTGGATAAAGTCTGGTCCTCTTTATTTACTTCTTATTGTGGTGGTGTGCTTAGCTAATATTTGTAAACTAGTTTAACATGTTTACCAGTTGCGGGGATTTGGGGGGAAGGGTGGGGATCAGCACAAATATGCAAGATGTCACTTGTGGGATGGGTCTCCTGATGGCATTGAAGTGCGTTTGTTTGGGATATACTACTATGTTATTTCCTGCCATATTTGAATTGGGATTGAACAAGATATCTTTTTAACTTAAAAACTCCTGAAAGACTGCGTCGTTCATTTCTAAGGTCTTCCAAAATGTTGTGACGAACCAGCCCTTCGGGATCACGTCTCAGGAGAGCAGTGAGGCTGGATGCCAGTTGAGAAGGTGCTCTAGAAGTGTAGTTAGGAAAGGGAGCGCTCAGGTTGCAGCTCCCCTTCATGGAGAAGTCTGTGAAAGGAAGGGAACAAAAGTGATGGGGCTGTCACCCCTCTCTCAGGTGCAAAAATACTTCGCCCACACACTAGCACCTTCAGGTCTAGGAGAGCTGCAGTTAAGGGGAAAACTAAAACAGTTGTAGAAGATGGCATGATGAGGCCCACAAGTTGTCAGAAGCTGGGAAGGGATGGTCCATTCAATGTATGTTTCTCTTTACATCCTCTTTTCTCCAGAAAGGAGAGGACACCCTGGGCCTTCCCACAAGAGTTGTTGATGTCAAGGCTTTAACGATCCTTAAAGTCCGGGCCAGGTAGAGACTGGTGGCGGAGGGCTCTAACAGGGCAGCCAGAAGGTAAGCAGTAAGGGGCTTTTCTCCTGAGCTTTGGAGACTGACTCCATCCTCACCTGACTGAAGCAAGACCTAGGAAAAGAATGGGGGCCACAGGGATGCCTAGAAACTGACATTTGGTTCAACTGCTCAAGGGCTCAGGGAAGGGAGTATAGGCAAATTCAAATGTTTGAGAGTAGGAAAGTTGAATCTGGCTCCTAGCCCTAAAAACGAGATGCACAAAGCTGCTGAAAGGAAGTATCCAGTGTGAGCTCTCTGGTGCATCTAACATTGTATCTTAACTGCGCTTGGACTGCACTTAGTTTTTATAATATATGTAATTCATATGTACATATCAATTCAATGTTTGTGAAACTGCCCAGGTGTTTTTAAAATCAATACTGGGAGATGCGAGTTTACTCTACATCCCACCTTAATCTCACCTTGCTCTCACCTTATCGTAGTCTACGTTTAACAACCATTTCAGGCTCTTGAGTGAATAGCACACTCAAAATTATTTCAGTGGGAAAGAAGAGATGTATCTATGAATACAGTTAAATGACATTTATATTTCCAAATGAGTATAATTAGACACAATTGCTGGGGGCAAAATCTGCATTCATTGTGTTTGGAAAGAGGAGCTCCTTTCCCCTCAGTTTCTTTTCTAAAAATGAGTGCGTTCTATGTCCCCTTGATGCAGAAGAGGCTGGAGGGATAGCAGAGAATATGTTTGTTTGCTTTGATTTATAGTCTCAATGATTTATGTTCTCCAAGTTTGGCCTTCCTGTAAAATGGTAAAAGCTAAGCCAGTATCTGTTTCTTAAAATTCAGTTAACTTGTAGCTTCATTTGCATCAAAATATTAACCATTTAAAATTAATTACTACATTTTAAATCATTCATTTTAAATTTTTATATAGAATAATTATGAGCAAACCAAGTTAAATAATGCATTTTTTCAAAATTTATTTATTTATTTTTGGCTCCGTTGGGTCTTCGTTGCTGTGCACGGGCTTTCTCTAGTTGCGGCAAGCGGGGGCTACTCTTTGCTGTGGTGCGCGGGCTTCTCATTGCGGAGGCTTCTCTTGTTGTGGAGCACAGGCTCTAGGCGCACAGGCTTCAGTAGTTGCAGCACACGGGCTCAGTAATTGTGGCACACAGGCTTAGTCACTCCACGGCATGTGGGATCTTCCCAGACCAGGGCTCGAACCCGTGTCCCCTGCATTGGCAGGCAGATTTTTAACCACTGCGCCACCAGGGAAGCTCAAATAATGCATTTTTATGTTCTCACACCAACAGTCTTCAGATATGTAAAGGGCAATAGTAAAATAAAAATTTAGAAATATATACAAATATATAATATCTCTATTTCACCACCCCCAGATTTCTTTTTTTCCCTCAGAAAGGAAGGCCAAAAAAGGCTTAAATCTAGCCATAAGTTAATTATTGAAGTCCTCTTGCCTTGATTTGACGTTAACCACAGGATCATATTTGCTAAGCCTGGTTCTTAGGTGTGTGATGCCCTATGTAAAGTTAGTTGAAATGTAATTTTCGAAAAATGCAGCAACATTTTTACTCAAAGTGGTTACAAACAAAGCAGACACTTTCATACTCTTCAGCTCTGCAAACAGGTGTGTAAACAGGAACACATTTATTAAGTGCCGTCAGTACAGCCTCGTCACAGAGCCTTCGGCGTTCCAGCCTCAGGAGCCACCCAGCCCCAGGTCAGTTGTGAAGCAAACCTGCACCAAGTCACACACATGTATAACCCCTTCGAGGTCAGGATCCATGTCAGTCAGCATGTATTCCCCACAGCAGGTTGCACATTGTTGGTGCTTAATGATGTGTTTTAATGGATGCAGAGACACAGAATGAGGTGCCCAGAAGGAGGGAAGAATAAACAGAGACAGGTAATGACAAGCTTGTGACATTTGGTGCAGGCCTTCTGGCCTCTCTCTAAAAGACTCCCTCAGACGCTAATGCACCTGCTGGTGGACACAGGCCTGAAACCCACGGAGCAACTCAGGACAGGAGGCTGTGGGTTGGGAACGGCTGGCGAGTGGGAGACAGGGGTAGCAGATGTAGCAGTGAAAATACCCAAGAAGCTAATGAACTTGGGTGTGGGCATAGACCCTCAGATGCTCCAGCCCCAGGCACCGTATCCCCTATCCCCTCTCCCACCATGATACTAGATCTCCAGACCCAGAGCCTTTTCTAAGGGGAGGGTGCCCTTGCCTCTCGATAGGCCTGACCAAGGGTCAGCATGCTCTTCATGTAAGGCTCTAGGGCTTGGCTCTCCCCAGGCTGAGCTGGGGGCTGAGGAAGGCTAGCCTGCCACCCTCACGGCTGTCTTTGTGAGTTCCCTGGAGAGGCAGGACCTGCCCGGCATTGTCAGTGTCTGTCTGTGTGGCCCCAGGAGTGGTGGCTCTGGCTCCCAGGGCTCTGGCTCTGACTGCCGTGGGGCGGCCGCTCAGCCATTTGTGATGCTGAACAACTTCTGCGTGAGTGGGGTAGCGAAGGGGTGAATGTCCTGGATGCGCAGCAGCCGCTGGGTGTGCTGGACGTTGATGCTGCGGAGCTCGGTGAGCATAGCCATGATCTTCAGGAAAAGGAACCTGCCGGCCAGTCAGGAAGGGTTGGGGGTGTGGCCCGCCCTGCCCCCACCCACCAACACTGGGGCCCCTCTGAAATTGAACACATTGGAGGGTTTTCATCTCAGGTTTTCATCTCATCTCACAGGTCAGCCAAGAGACAAGGCTTGGCTGAATTCCTTAAGCTTCCCTTTCCGCCTGCAGATGAGGGGGCAGAACAGCCTGGGCCCTGCAGGTGTGCACCCACCCTTCCCACTCGCACCTCCTCCTCTGGGCTTGAGTCCCTGTACACAGGGGCGTCTGTGGGAAAACCAGGCATTGCAGGCACCACGGGAATAGGTCATTCCGGGGGACATCACTGCCGTGGCTAATGGACGGGGGTCAGGATGGGGTGGAGTAGTTGTGGAGGCACGGGCTGCAGGCAGCAGTCCCTCCCCGGATCTAGCCTGGGATCTGGTGTCTGAGACACACCTCGTGCCTCAGTTTCCCCATGATGCCTCCTGGCTCCGTACAGGGGAGGACTGAGCAAAGCAAGACACGGCCACCGCCAGCATCCCAGGAGGCCAAGCTCAAAAGCCAGCTGCAGCGGAGGCCAAGTAAGGACTTGAGGTTCTATGTTCGCACTAGCACACCCAGTGCTGGCCTTCCCCCGTCCAGCCCGGGACCATGGTACCAGGTCACAGGGCTGCTGAGGCCCAGTGAACGGGGGGTAGCCTCTATCTGGTCAAGCCCTGAGCAGCCTTCCTCCTTCGGGTTGTGACCAGGACTAACTAAGGAGTCTCCTACCCCGTTATCTGTTGTTTGTCCTGGGAGGTGGTTAGGTAGTTAGTGCTCAAGGGTGTGGGCTGTAGGCTTGGCCCGCAAGGATCCATCTCCAGACCCCAGCTGCCTGGGGCGGGACCCGGGTCAGTCGCCCGGAGCCCCCAGTCCCTTACAGGATATGATGGCGCCCACTGCATGGGGCTGTTTTCAAGATGAAAGGTGATGTGCATGTAAAACTGCTTGGCACCAGGGCTGGCTCTTCTGGATACACAGTAGTTGTTCTAGGTCGACTGGGCAGGAGGCCTCAGTGGAGGTCACAAAGCAGGGTCCCAAAGCCCTGGTAATTAGAGGCTGCCCCAGGAGCAGCTGTGGTCTGCGCCCCCAGAGAGACCCAGAAAAGTCGGGGGCCTGGGGGCAGGGCTCACACCCCCTCACACCCTCTCTGCTTCCTGCTCGCCGGTGGGCGGGCCGGGGCCGGTTGCACTTGATGTAGGCCTTCAGGGTAATGGCGAACCACTCCTGCAGCTGGTCCAGCAAGCGGCACTGCCCCACACCCGGGCGGTCTGGTGGGGAGGAGAAGGTGGTACGGTCCCCGCAAGGCCATGGGGGCCGAGAGAAGCTTGGTCCATCCCAGAGGGGACAAACTGCCAACCACCTTCCAGAGCCAGGAATTCCCAGGCAAGGAAGTGAGGGGGGCGCTAAGAGGGCTTTGCATCACCCCTCTGACCCTAGGAGAAAACAGCCAGAGTCCCCAATCTGGCTGAGCAGTGAGTGGAGGGCGAGGCCATCAGTTGGGACCTTCCCTAGGGAAGGCAAAGGAGGGGCTGCTGCCTCCCTCAGCTGAAGCTGACGGGGTGTGAGCAAGCCTGGAGAGGTGGGGGAGGGGCACGGGGAAGCCAGGTAGGACGACAGGTGGGGTTATCACCTGGAGAGAAGAGGGAGATGGCCTGCATTAGCACATACTCCTTATGCAGCTGCAGCTTTTTCCGCATGTAGTGGAATTTCAATACGGGCTCCAGCAGAAGCTGCTGGAAGCCACCTGTAGGGTGGGTGCAGGCTGGAGGGGTAAACTTCTCAGGAAGCTGACCCAAGACCCAGACTTCCCTCACCAAGGTCTTTTTTCCCATTGCCCAATCTTATGCCCTGCAATCCCAGGACCCGTGTAACCTGGCGTGGCTCCTCTCCTCCCTCCACGGCTGTTTCCCACCCTCTGCCGGGGCAGACAGGCATCTCTCGGGCACCTGCAGGGTTTCCAAGCAGTAGGACAGCTGACCACACTCCCAGGTCCTGGTCTCTGCGTTGAACATCGTGTTGAATCTCAGTGGGCACAGCTCAAAGGCGGCCGCCTTCAGCAGGGAGATCTGGTCCTCGATGAGCAGGTCCCTGGCAGCAAAGGATAAGGAAGAGATGCCGCTTCCTAGGAAACTGCCGCAGGCCAGCACCCCCTCCCATAATCCAGAATCAGGATGGGAGGGTGGTGAAGAGGCGAGGGAGGATGGGCTCCTCCCCCTGCGGATTATTGCAGGTGCCTTCAAATTGCCTCCAATCTCTCCCTGTCCCAAGCCAGCAAGCAGATTCCTCCTCCCTGCCGTCTTCCTCTGGTCTCCTGCTACCTTCAGGGACTGTCCACTGCTGATGTAGCTTGGTGTCCAGGCCCTTACAGCCTAGCCCCATCACCTCCAGCTCCCTGCACAGCCACTGACCCCCCCAGCCGATGCCTTGGCTCCCGGTCCCTGGCCTCCTGCTTTCTGCCTCGGTTTCCCCACTTGGAATGAGTACCCCTATAGCTTCACTTAAGTAGACTCTGCTAGTCCTTTGGGCTAAGCTGTCCTTGTGCCTCCTAGAGGTCTTTCCAGACTGCAGTCCTTTTGCAAGTGCCAGTCCTCCAGCATGAGTTCCATGCAGCGGGGCTATTTGCTTCCTGCCGTCTGTTTGGGATTTGCTGTTTTTTCTGTTTCTCTCCAGGCAGCCTGGATGCCCTGAGCTCCACCCATAGCACTGAGCACAGGCCCAGCCACAGTGGATGCCTCTAGTATTCACGGTTAGACTGACACCCCTCCCAACCTGAGAGGGGCCCCCATCTCCCCACTGATGGAGGCATTCCAACTGAAAACCCAGGAGGGAGCTCTTCAGGAGGACCTTTGCCTGGCTTTGGTCTCCTCGGGAGTTCAGTCCCTTCTTTTAGATCCACGGCGTTGAGCCACGAATGCCGTGAACTTGATCTTTCCTACCGTGTGTCCCCGCCGCTGCCCTCACCCCCCGCCCCACCCAGCTCCCAGCCCAGGACCGGGCAGGGGACCGGCTCTGGAGGCTGTACTCTGCTTCCAAAGTTGGCCCCTCTGATTAGCTGCGATCCCGCGCACGTGCCTTAACCTTGGTTTTCTATCTGTGGAATGAAGGTGAGAGCAACTGCTGCCTCCTGGGGTGGCTGTACCCCAAACTGGTTGTCATGAGAAATGAGTGGCCTCCCACCCTGGTGGTAGGGTCTGGGTCATGAGATGTTGGTGGGGATCTGCCAGGTCTATGCGTGGAAGGGGGCCTTTCTCCCTGCTCCCTTGACCTACTCTGCCACAATCTGAACCCCACTCCAGCCTGTGGCCACCATCACCCCAGTAAATAAGTCCTACGTGTCACCCACAGGGCAACCTGTGGGCTCCTGGAAGAGAACCTGCCCTCTGCCTGCGGATGAAATCAGGGCTCCTCATGTGTGATTCAGCTCCACCTGCCCAGGCCTGGCAAGGCCAGTGGCTGACCCCAGGGGAGACACGCCCAGTGCCATCTCCAGCCCTGACAGGCTCCATATTGTGTGGCTGTGGTTACCACCACACCAGAAGGGTCCAGGGTCTCTCATTCACCCCAGTTGCCCAGTGGCTGCTGCCTTCACGCCTAGCTCTGGGGCATCCCGGCCCCTTGTCCTCCTTCTCAGACTTCTCTGGGCAGCAGACTGCCAGTGACCCCGCGTCTGTTCCTGGCCCTTTCCTTCTTCTCCCTCTGGACTTCCTTCCTTTTCCTTCCAACTCTTCCTTTGCTCTGGAACTGTCAACTTGTGATTCCTGCCCCTTTGCGGGGAAACGGGGAGGGGGATTACTTTCTGAACGTCCACCGTGTATGTGATGAATGCTCTTCCAGATATTCTCTTATTCCACACAACGGCCCTGCAAGGTAGGCATTATTAGCCCCTGTCTAGCAGATGAAGAGGCTGAGACACAGGTCAAAGGGCAGGCCACAGTCACAAAGCTAATGAGCCATACAGACAGCGAGGGCTCCGTTCCCCAGCAGGACCAGGTGGCCTGGGGGCAGAGGTAAAGGAGGGTCTTTTGGCACCAACGTTCCCCAAATTCAGAGAAATCTACCCCAGACCATTTGAACCTGTTGGCCATTTCCTGCTCCTTTCCACACCATCCACCCGGCCCCTGGGTCCTACCTGAAATGGAGAATGACTTTGGCAAAGTTGATGATGCCTTTGAACACGTAGGTTGACGTGTCAGCCACGTGGGGCAACAGGGAAGAGATCTCTTTCCCACTATTGTCGGCTGCGGGCTTGTAGTTCCAGATGCTGCCGTCTTCCCCCCGCAGCTGCAGGGAGGCCTTCGCTGAACGTAGATCTTCCCTGATCTTGCACCACTTGGCAGCTTCTTCATTTGACTGAGTCTGCAGAGACTCCGAATCTTGTGGACACGGCTAAGCACCTCTGGCAGCTGGGACATGAGCCGGGAGGGGTAGAGAAGAGAGGAGAGACAGCATATATTCCCCCAAACAGGTTCTGACACAGCCCCCGGACAGGCAGACACAGCAACAGCTGTACTC
Source organism: Grampus griseus (assembly GCF_964374135.1). Lineage (NCBI taxonomy): Eukaryota > Metazoa > Chordata > Mammalia > Artiodactyla > Delphinidae > Grampus > Grampus griseus. The sequence goes on from NC_138998.1 coordinate 78,186,684, forward strand.
TGAGTGGCTGCACAGTGGCAGGAGTGTACACCCCACCTCCACACACAGCACTTGTTCCTTCTTTTTGGTCTTCTCCTATCAGGTGGATCTATTAATTCATGGTCCCTCACATCCCTGCCTGGTCAGGGTTGCGTCTCAAGCATCCCTGACCTTGCACTCCAGAAACTCAGAGAAAAGGATCTGGGAGCTAAATATGGAAAGAAACAGACTTTGGAGACCACTGGCTACCAGTTCTCTGAGCTGGACGGGTCACCGAGATACCTGTGAGCACAGGTGGAAGAGGGCACTGGGATCAGACACGGCTACCACTGCTGAGATCACTGGAGTTTATTGGTTCGGTAAAACCAGTTCAGAAATGTCATGCCCCTGCAGGTCCTGCCCCTGTCCTCATAAAGCCCTGAACGCCAGCAACCCTGGGGCAGCTCAGCTGTCCATCAGTCCATTTATGGCTCAGACTCAATTTCTACCTGCTGCGGAAGGACAGAGCAGAGTTCCTGACCTGAGCATGAGTCAGAATCACCTGAGGGGTCTTGTCAAGGCACAGACTGCTGGGCCCCAACCTCAAAGTTTCTGATTCAGGACATAGGGGATGATCTGAGATTTTGCCTTTCTTACAAGTTCCCAGATGCTGCTGCTGCTGCAAGTCCAGGGGCCACTCTTTGAGAACCGCTGGGAATGAGGTTGGGGTTCTGAGGAGCTAGCGCAGGAGCTGAGCCGTCGCTAAAGCCTCATACCCGGAAATTCTTGAAGCGCGTGAAGATGCCATCAGAGGTTTTCACCTGAGCGGTTATCAACTCCCTGATCATCATCCGCTGCTCTTCAGTCAGAGCCTTGGCTCCAGGGGGCTGAGTCCCAATCTGTTCTCTCCTCTTCCTCCTGATCAAGGCCCGCTTCTGCTCCACGGCCACGTCAGACATGACCACTGCAGGGATAGCCAGAAGCAGCCTCAGGCACCTGCAGGGGCTCGGGCAGCAGCAGCAGATGGGGACATGCTCGTGACAAGAAACCTGCCTTTTTCCAGACTCTCAAGGACTCTGGGCTCCTCTGAAGAAACACTTGGGGAAGGACGGGTTCAAGACAACTTCGTGGAGCGATGGGAATTGTTCAGGCTTCTGGATCTTAAGGCACCGGCTTGAGTGACGGTTTTGCCACTTTCTAGTGGTGACTTTGACAGGCTCCCTAACCTCTCTTGCCTTCAGTTTCCTTCTTGGTAATCTGCAGTGACAGTGCTCACCTCACACTGCTGCTAGGATCGGACACTGCACAGGAAATGCCTAGTACAGCTCCTGGTACATAATTGTTGTTCAATAAATGCACCCGATTATTCTTCTCTGGTGGAACAGGTACCAACAAGACTCCTCAGAGGCCCCCAAGATCTCTGGGGCTCCAAGACTCCAGAGAGCTGGGACTACTGCTTAGCAAGAAATATCGACTCCAGCCACTTCCTATGTAGCTGGTAGCCTTAGGGTCTTCCATGGATTTCTGGGGCCCACTTGTGTGTGCAGAGCAAAGCTGTGGGGATCCTGGCAGGGAGGGGACGGCAGGGACTGCTGGTCTGCAGGAAAGGCTCTCTGCCCAAATGCCCAAGGAACTTGGCCCCTGAAAGGCTGCCCAGGGTCTCGGGTCCCTCTGTGACTGATGGAGAGAAATACGCTCTGGTAGCTTCCAGCCTTTTCCCCACGTGCTTTAATCTCAGAGCCCCTGGGAGCACAGTTATACCAAAGCTGGACAGGGGAAATGAGAACCCCCCTCTCACTGGCGGCACACAGTTCCTCGGAGGACGCCGGGTCTGGGCAGCTGGTGGAAGGCGGGGGGTCATAGCACACCACGCGTCTCCAGCTTCCCGTCCCCAATGCACCGCCCCCAATTTGCCTTAAACAACTATGAAGGGAACAAAATGAATCACACAAGCGCAACAGAGGTGAGAAGCGGGCATGACCCTGGCCAGAGAGAACCTGGCCTCCCAGAGCAGAGAGCGCACACGCGCTCCACCGCTCCACCCCTCCACCCCTCCAGGAGAGGCAGCTGGCCTCAGGCCGACGCCCGCCCGTCTGCGCACGCGCCCGCACACATCCCGCGGCTGCGCACGCGCCCGCACACATCCCGCGGCCCGAGCCTGCTCGGGCTCACGTGCCCACGCCCGCATGCGCGGCCTGTGCTGTCTTTCCTGCAGTCGCTCTCCAGGAGCTTGCGCAGGCGGCAGGCGGCAGGCCTGGCGCTGCCGCCGAGTCTTCCGGGTGATCTCGTAGGTGCCCTTCTGGACAGGGCACCAGAGCTGGGCGTTGCGTTTCATGGCTGTGCTGCGAGAGGACAAAGAGCAAGAGGTAGGCCGCGTGGGGCACTGGCTCCCAGTCCCTTCCCGACACGGACACTAGTCACACCCTCTGTGGGCCCTGCCTTTGCCTCTGAGTTGGGTTGGGGCCACAGGAGGGGTACAGGCGGACGCTCTTCAGGCGTCTGTCGGTGGGTGTTGGGCTTCCCCAGGGGCCCCGGAGCCGGCTGGAGGAGGGGAGCGGGGGAGGAGACTGTCCTGCAACATTCATGCGGGAGGTGGGCACTGCTTCCAACAGGGACTGCACCAGAGCTGCTTTCTGGGATGCTTCAGCGCCAGGCCGAGCCTCGGTCTTTCCCGCACCCTGCCCTCTTCCCCCTCACTCCCAGGCGCCCCCAGGTTTCTGTGGAGGCGGCCTCTTCCAGGATTTCTCCTTCTTGGAAGAGGGAGCCGGAGGAAACCTGTCCCCAGGAGTATAGAAGCTCCCTGCCTTCCCCAGTCCCCATTCTGGACTGGGGGTTCAGGGGCAGCCAGAGGACCGGGTAGACTATGGGAAGCTTTCTACCTCACTGGACAAAGGCTTTCCCCTTGGAAGAGCAGATTCTCCTGATGGACCTAGGGGAACAGAGAGGTTCAGAGGCCCGTAATAGTGGGGTGAGCGCGCACTGCACCCACACGTCCCCGCACAGCTGTGCCAGGAGGGAGACAAGGGGGTAGATGCCTTTTAGAGATCTTAACCGTCTTATGGCCTAACCCGTGTCTCAGTCCAGCTAAGTGTCTACACATGCTGTGTGCGCAGAACTCCCAGCAGAGCCCCGTCAACACACAGGAGCATGACAGAAAATAAAATGGTGGTTGGTTTAATTAGTAAGTTTGGGGGAGGTTTGTTACTTGGGAAGAGATCATGGAAACAGATGGCCTGGAGCTTTGTTAGATGTCGATCTGGACTGGGGTCGATGGGGTGCCAGCCAACACCCCCAGTTTTGATCCTATTCCACTCTTATATCAGCCCTTCTTACAGAATGATGCCCTGTGGGCAGGAAAATGACAGTGACTAGGTGACTGGTATGTGCCAGCCACATCTCTCTTTCATGTGAATTTAATAAGACCAGTTAGCTGTGCAGTTTCAATTCATTCCAGCTGTATTTACTCTGAGGTTTGCACCTGTTCCTCACTGCTTGGGAATGTGTGAAATCTAGCCAGCAGAGGGTGGAAATGATCGCCTCTTAAATTCCATGAAAGTAAAATACTTCTTCAGTGAGGCCTTTGCAAAAATAATTAATTGTAAAATCCAGTATTTAGTCTGAATACCAAAGATGGGGTAAATTCTCAGCAAGGAAGAGCCATCAATAAATGAATGAATAAATTAATAAACAGTGTTTGTATGTGACTGGGGCTTGCTGCCCTGAGTGCACACATCCTCACCCCCTCTGTGGGCGAGTGATTAGTTGACATGGCTTAGCTACTAGGTGGTGGAGCCAGAATTTGAACCCATGTCAGTCGGACTCCAAAACCTGTGTTCTTTTTTTTTTAAATTAATTAATTTATTTATTATTTGGCTGCATTGGGTCTTTGTTGCTGTGCAGGCTTTCTCTAGTTGCGGCGAGCAGGGGCTACTTTTCATTGCAGTACACAGGCTTCTCATTGCGGTGGCTTCTCTTGTTGTGGAGCACGGGCTCTAGGTGCGCGGGCTTCAGTAGCTGTGGCGCGAAGGTCAGCAGTTGTGGCTTGTGGGCTCTAGAGCGCAGGCTCAGTAGTTGTGGCGCACGGGCTTAGTTGCTCCGCCGCATGTGGGATCTTCCTGGACCAGGGCTCAAACCCATGTCCCCTGCATTGGCGGGTGGATTCTTAACCACTGCACCACCAGGGAAGTCCCAAGACCTGTGTTCTTAATTCAACATTGTGCTGCATCCTTCACAAGATGCGTTTCTGAGTGGGTAAACCATTTATTAAACCTCCTTCGTTTCTGTGCAGACTTGTTCCTAGGCAGTTCATTTCACACAGATCCCTTCATGTCATGTGAGTCCTTTGGGGTAGCTCTCTGTTCTTGGGCAGAAAGTGATTCCCTAAGGTCCTCAATTCTTGCCATCTCAATGCTGGTTACAGCAGAAGGGACCAAGGAACTTTGCTGTCACTCCAGCCATATCCAGAGGCATCTGGCCCTGCACTCTGGAGAGCTGCGGGTCCTCCCTCTCACAGTCAGAGGAGCATGTGTCAGTCCACTGGCCTCTTGAGCAGTTCCAGGGAGGCTCCATCTGTATTCCACATCCTTCACTTTCTAAGCAGAGGCTCATGTGAGCAGATGGCCATACCACTAAAAGGACCTGCAGTTTTTCTGGGGCTGATGCTGCCTGTTTTCTGCAGATTCAGTGGTTCTTAGCCTTTGTATTTTCCTCATTGTTTATGTTGGAGCTTTTTCTTTTGTTTCTCACCAGCCAGGGCCTTTTACTAAGCCCTTTAAAAAAAAAACAGCTTTGGCAAAGGACCTTTGGAGAGCTTTGGGGTGGCTGCACATTCAGGATGGTTCCACAGTGTGTGCTGCCTAAGAAATCATTGACATTGTTGAAGGCTCAGTCCTGGGTGCATGCAGCAGTGGCCTGACCAGGCTGATGTAAATATATGCAGTAACTTCATTTGCTAAAGTCCCAGGTCTCCTATTAAATTAGGGAGAAGGGAGGTCTTCCATGAATGACATACATGGGGGTACACAAGGGAATGACTAACTGTGACCAAACAGGACCCAGCTGTCCTACTGTCACCTGGAGGTCAGAGGACTTTGGATTTTGCTCCCTGGGGCTGGAGATGTGGCAGGTACTGTCCTGCTCTCACTGTCAAGAGGGCCTAGCCCCTGCCACTGGCCTTTGACTCTCTCTACTCACTAACTTCTCTGGTGCTAAGGCTCCTCATAAATAAATGGAACCTGCTGGAAGAGGCCAACATGGCCTTCAGCATGAAAAGGAAGAGGAGAGTGTGCCTTTCTGGGGATGTTACCAGCTGATCTGTGTCCATCCACGGGCTGATCTGGCAGGGAGAGAAGTGGAGGAGGAACTGTAGAGGCACGTGTCCCTCAGAAGTCGGCCCAGAGGGAACCACTGTGGGTGGAGAGCGTGCTGTTCAGGGAGAAGATTCCAACTTGGGGAGAAAGAAAGGAAGGAGAGTGGTGCATACCGAGGCCAGAGGATAAGGGGGCAAATTCTAAAGAAAATGTGAATTGTTTCTGCAGTAGAGGGAACAAGGATCCCGGGGGTGGGGGGTGGGGGAGAGCAGAGGAGAGGAATGGAGTGGGGAGGGAGGGGAGAAAGGAGAGTAGCACAGGGTGCTACTTTCGTGGGTGAAAAGGGAGCAAGGAAAGGACTACAGAGGCATCCTTGAGGATGGGAACTAGATGGAACCCAGGGGTGAGCTGGGAGCAGCAGAGAAGGAGGACAGGTTACAGGGGGCTCACAAAGGGAGCCTGGTGCTGCGAGCGGACTCAGCAATTTCAGGTTCCTAAACTAGGCTGAATGAGACCCTGCTTCAGGACCCGGGATTTCCTGTTGCTCAGGGGATTAGGCTGTGAGATGCAGCACCCGCAGCATGAATGATACGGGATAGGTGGCTGATCTCGACTCCAAACTAGAAAACATCAGAAAAATGTGTGACATGCACGCTCCTCTACTACAGAAGGAACGTGTGAAAGGGAAGGAGTAGAAGGAAGGTGCTGGGAAGACTTTGCCTGGGGGTGGAAATAGGAGGATGGGAAGCCATCAACTAGTAACCTTTGGAGTCAGATATTTAGAGACCACCGGAACGGTGCTGTGGCTGCATCCAGGCCAGCGGGCCAGAAATCAGGTATTGACATGGGAATTGGTTGGCTTTAGGTACAAGAAAGAAGATGCGCAGTGAGAGGTCCAAGGTGCTGCCTGTTAGGTTTTGAAATTTAGCAGAGATGTCATTCTGGGCAGCCCTAAGGGCATGTCCATGTGCTGCATTTGTTGGGAAAGTGACTCTCCAGGGCCCAGACAGAAGGAGGGTCACTGTGAGACACCAGTCAGCTCCACTTAGCACTCCCTGGCTGCCCTGCTGGCCTGTGAGCCTACGGGTCACCCACCCCGGCCAGCAGCAGACTCTCTCCCCAGCTGGCAGTGGGAGAGATTTCATCAAGTTCTCAGTTGAGTCAATGGGTGAGTAGAGGTGCCCATGTGTCACCTTATGTCGGCTCATGTGGGGTCTGAGGCTTATACAACTGGAGGAGTCTTCTTTACAAAAAAAGAGTACAAGGTTGAAAATACATAATTAGGTACCAAAGAGAATATGTATTTGTGAGAAAGAATGAGAAGAGAAGTCACAATAAATAACAAATACTAAAAAGGACAAGTAGCAAACATCATGAAATCCAGAAAAATAGCCTAATATTTTAATTAATTAACTTCCTGACACTCCTCTATGATATCTTGATTGTCTCCTTGTGGGAGACAGAATAATGGCCCCCAAAGACATCCATATCCTAATCCCCGGAACATGTGAATATGTTTCCTTATATTGGCAAAAGGGTCTTTGCAGCTGTGATTGAGGTTACAGACCTTGAGACCGGGAATTAGTTACCTGGAGGTACCCAGGTGGGCTCCATCTAATTACCAGAGTTCTTAAAAGGCTTTCCTGGGTTTATTCAGAGAAAGAGATATGATGATATACAGACTGCCAACAAACACATGAAAGAATGCTCAACATCATTAATTATTAGAGAAATGCAAATCAAAACTACAGTGAGATATCATCTCACACCAGTCAGAATGGCCATCATCAAAAAATCTAGAAACAATAAATGCTGGAGAGGGTGTGGAGAAAAGGGAACACTCTTGCACTGCTGGTGGGAATGTGAATTGGTACAGCCACTATGGAGAACAGTATGGAGGTTCCTTAAAAAAGTACAAATAGAACTACCATATGACCCAGCAATCCCACTACTGGGCATATACCCTGAGAAAACCATAATTCAAAAAGAGTCATGTACCAAAATGTTCATTGCAGCTCTATTTACAATAGCCAGGAGATGGAAGCAACCTAAATGTCCATAATCAGATGAACGGATAAAGAAGATGTGGCACATATATACAATGGAATATTACTCAGCCATAAAAAGAAACGAAATTGAGTTATTTGTAGTGAGGTGGATGGACCTAGAGTCTGTTATACAGAGTGAAGTAAGTCAGAAAGAGAAAGACAAATACCATATGCTAACACATATATATGGAATCTAAGAAAAAAACAAAAAATGTCATGAAGAACCTCGGGGTAAGACGGGAATAAAGACACAGACCTACTAGAGAATGGACTTGAGGATATGGGGAGGGGGAAGGGTAAGCTGTGACAAAGTGAGAGAGTGGCATGGACATATATATACCAAACGTAAAATAGATAGCTAGTGGGAAGCAGCTGCATAGCACAGGGAGATCAACTTGGTGCTTTGTGAACACCTAGACGGGTGGGATAGGGAGGGTAGGAGGGAGACGCAAGAGGGAGGGGATATGGGGATATATGTGTACATATAGTTGATTCACTGTGTTAAACAGCAGAAACTAACACACCATCGTACAGCAGTTATACTCCAATAAAGATGATAAAAAAAAGAACCCCAAATGGCTCACGTATGGCTTCTGAGCCATAGTTTGCAAACCCCTTGTTTAGACTAAGTTTATTATATAACTAAAATATATTTTAAATAAGTGCTTTTGTTGTATGGGAAAATAATCTTTTGTATTAACCAACTAATTCAATAAGCTGTAGCCTCTGGGGCCTTGCTTAGAATATTTTAGACTCTGGCCATATCTTTAGAGACAAAACACCCATCCCAGTGGAGATAATCCATTTACCTTGGCCATCTCGGTGGTGACCATCGGCCTTCCCAGCAGCAGAGTCGCACAGCCATCCATGGGATGGCGGGGATAGTGCCTGCCACACGTGACTCACTGAGTCAAGGTTCAGTGGCCTCAGAGGTGACTCCTGACCGTCCCCAGATGTGGAGTTGCCTTAAAGCAAAGTCTCTGGCCATAGGCTCAGCCAGGCTGGGCTGTGAGGTGGGGAGGAGGGCTTGGTGGTGCTGACACCTGTAGGAGAGGCTCGGTTCTATGGGACATGGTGCCTCTCCTGGCAAGTGGAGACAGAAAACTCACTGGGGCAAAGCCAGTGCAGCCCCAGGGCTGTGCAGTGTGTGGCAGGCTTAGGAGGGACCCCTCACTGAGGACTTGAGGCCCTGTGACTGTCACGCTGCTTTGTCTCAGTCGTGGTCCCAGAGTCTGCCAACGCTAGTTCAGCAGGCTGAGCGGAACCAGGGCTGGGATGTTCCCACTGTCGAGCTCCCACAGTCCCCGACCTTCTGGGTCAGGAGGCTCCAACTGCAACAGAGAGTGGGCTGAGTGTATGTATGACTCATGGCGGTTCATTACGGTTGAGGTTTCCACTGTGATTATTTCTCTAGGAGGCAAGTGCAGGATCAGGAAGCATTATGAATGAGACTCAGTATAAGTGATTCCCTTCATGATTTTTTCCACCTTAGAAATGTGGAGAGCAGCAAGGCCAACACATACACATCCCACAGCGATGTTGACCTCAAACTTAAGATACATTTGTGTTCCCACACTTCTTTCACATGGAACTGGGGGCAGCAGCAAAAGAGAAAGAAAAACCATGCCTGTTAGGTGGTAACTTCTTTGCTGTGACTTCTCCTTTGAGGTCCACTTTGAACAATCAGGAATAAAGGATCAATCAAAACATCAATATCCCTGAAGTAGTTGCCTTGTTAAAGACTGGAGCATTAGCTTAATCTTTTGCTTTTCACAGGAGTGAACAAACACTTCACTTGGGTGAGAGGCTGCCTCTCTGGTCAGGGCAGTGCTTCCTCTTCCCTGTGCTGTAGTCATAGGTTATTATTTCCCAGGATCTGATCCAATCTTGTCTGTCACCCACATTTCAGTCCAGGTCAGAGGGAGGCTGTAAGTGCCCCCCATCTGGCACTACTAAGTCCCAAGTCCAGTACTTGAACGTGCAAGTGACCAGATTACCGTATTTACTCTCATTATGTGCCCCTGACTTTTTCTCTGGGATGTCTTCACTGTAAAACACAGGAGAAGGGGAGGAATGTTGCTAGTATCTGCTTTGTCTAATTAGTTCTGAGCAAATTTCATGCATCTGAGGGGCTCTGCACTTTAGCCCCCGGGGCAAAGTTAATTCGAACTTAGATCTCCAGACACTTCTTTCCTTTGTCTGAGCCACCTTCCTGGATAGGGTTCCTTACTTGAAACTGCATGTTTGTGTAAGAGAGAGACAAGCACTCAGGGAGAGGGAAAGAGTCTGAGATGAGGGGTCTGAGCACAGCTCACAAGAGTGTGATCTGTGGCTCAGACCTCAGGACGCTGGCTGACCAGGAGCAGGGAGCATGGACCATGGGGAAAGGTTCTAACGGTTCTTTCCTCCACCAGGCCCTGCCAGCAGCCAGCAGCCCCTCATTCGTCAGCCTAATCCTTTGGGTTCCGAGCAGCAGCTGCTGATGGCTGTTCTAGCTCTCAAGGGAAAAGAGGAGACAGAAGCCCAAAGTGGTGAGTTTCACAGGATATGTTTCTCCCACTTGCTTTGTTCTTAAGGATGCTTTATGGCAGATGTAGGGAGTGGGCTAGATACATGTTTCAGACAACAGTAAGAGGGTTCTGGCCACGAAGAGGGAGGGGGAGAGGAAGGGGAGAAGAACTGTTGATTAGATGGCAATGTGGGGGGGCGGTGTGGGGGAGAGAACTAGGGATTCTCAAAAAATTATTGTGGCAGTCTTCGTGTGAAAATTTCCGACTCCTTACACTTATTTCCTGATTTAAATTGTTTTTGTTTTGAACTCATGTCTTAATCCAGCCCTCCTGATGAGAAGAGCAAGAATATCTAAGTATGGTTTTTGTTTGTTTGGTTGGTCTTTAGTTAAATTGGTTTGTCTCTTTTACTCAGTTTGCCCCTCCCAGGGGATAAGGGGGATTTGAGTCTGGGACTTCCTAGGGGTCAACATTTCTCAAGTGCTTGCTTGCTTTGCTCCTCCCAGCCAAGTGCAGAGAATAGGGCAGCTCACACAGCCCACTGCAAGAGATCTGCAGCAGTGGTGACTGGGACCCGTGGGCATGGAGCTCTTTTCTTTCAGTCAAGATTCTGACTGTCCACGGGGGATTCTGCTAAGACTGGGAAGCACTGAATTATACATCCCACTGGTTGGGAGGTTGACTTGGGCCTTGGACAGGAAGAACCTAGAATAAGTGAAATACTGGATCCTGGTCCCAATGGAAGCAGCCTCTCTAGTGTGCCCTGGGGGCTGCATGCTGGGCCCCGTGGCACCTCTGGTACCCTGATAAGCTATGACCAGAAGGTCATGACCACAGCCACATGGGGTTGGAAGGCTGAAAATGGTTAGGAACTAATCCCAGGAGACTTTATTTCCACGATTCAAAGTAGGTCTTTCTGGGAGCTAAGGAGATAATTAGGGCAGTGAAAATAATCTTGTAGGACACTGTAATGGTAGGTACATGTCATTATACATTTATCCAAACCCATAGAATGTATACCACCAAGAGTGAACTCTGATGTAAACCCTGGACTCTGGGTGATTATGATGTGTCAATGTAGGTTCATTGATTGTAACAAATGTCCAGTTGTTACCGGGTCCAAGCTCGCTCCACTGGCTGCACAGCAGGCCAATAAATCGGAGACGAGCTGTTGAGGTGAGGAGTACAACTTCATTCAGAAAGCCAGCAGACGGAGAAGATGGCAGACTAATGTCTCAAAGTAACCATCTTGTCGGGGGTCTGGATGCAGTTTCTTTTATAGCATAGAGAAGGGGAGGAAATGAGGAAGTAAAATAAAAAGGCCATAAGTTTTGCAGATATCCCCTGGAATGGCCAGCCTCGGGGAGGGGATGTGTTAATTTCTTCTTTCTTGCAGCCATCCACAGGTGGACAGGGTCAGGATGCCTCCCTGAACGAAGGCACTTTGGTTTAACATTCAGGCAGAGGGGTAGGGTTCCCTGAGGCAGGCCATTGTGTATAGACAGTATCATTTTAGTGAACAAAAGCAATGGGAAGCAAAGGTTAAAGTAGAAGAAACAGATCCAACATGGAGTCAGATTTGGCTCTTCCCTGTTACACCATTTTGGTGGGAGCCTGTGCAAGTGGGGTTCAGAGAGTATATGTGGACTCTGTACCTTGCTTTCAGTTTTGCTGTGACACTAAAACTGCTCTAAAAAAAACCGAAACTAAAACTGCTCTAAAAAAAACCAAAGTCTTAAAAAAAGAAGTAGGCCCTTTTGTAAAGACAGGCATTTCTGTGTCCAGGAGAAAAAGGCAGATCCCAGCTCAGGTAAGGCAGCTTGCCAGAAGTCCTTGGGTCATGGGTAAAATACATAGTTTTCATCTCTCAGTCCTTCCTGGCTCACAAGGGCCTGGTCTTAGCTCTCTTATAAAAATAGCAAATTATTTACAGTAAGAAACAGGGAACTAAGAACAGGTAATAAAACCACTGAGGCAAAGAAACTGTTCTCAGGTTTCTGCAGGGATCTTCTGGATCCCTTTTCCTTTGGGTCTCTTGTGTGGTCAGAAGACAGGAAAAAGGCTGCAGGACTGCCAGGCCTCTTGAGTCTATAAGGGCAGTTTTAACTTCAGGCACAGCTCTAAGCTAAGAAACACCCAGAAAGTACACTCTTGTTATTAAGAACAGCACACTGATGTCCCCAGATGAGTCAGCTTCAAGCACAGCTGAAAAGTAGGAGAAGTTTTGAGTCCCCGACCTATATTCTACTCTTTTGCAGCAACCAGAAATGTGGAGCTCTTAAGCTGCTGGTAACAGAAAAGCATATATGATAAACCTAGGGAGTTTCCTTAGTGTGAATCCACTTAATGTTTTACCTCCCTCTGAGGAATATTTGTATTTTAAAGAAGAACAGAGAGAGTCAACTAAAGGAGTAATGTGTGGACAGGGAATGTTGCTCACCATCCCAGGTCTACAAGGATCAAGCCATGAGCCACTGTAGCAGTGCCCCCTGAGGGGAATTCAGGATGGAGAAAGATAGCAAACATCCTGTGCCTTGGACACTGGCTCTTGACAGTTAAGATGCATATCTAAGGAATAATTTCAATGAGTCTAGACTCTTGCATCTTCCCATACATAGAAAAGCACTAAAATCATTAACTTGAGATGTCTGTTCTTTGTGATTCACAGTAATCTTTTGATGTTCGACCACATGTTTGTTTTGTTTTGTTTTTCCAGCCCCCAAACTCCTATATATCCTGACTCCTCACTTACCTCTTCAGAGTAGTTTCTCGGAGCATCTGAGAGGCCATCTCCCAGGATATAGTCCTCAGTAAGATCCCCGAATAAAACTTTTTCACTAATGGTATAAATTCAGGTCGAGCCTGAGGAAAATAGATGTTTATCAACTAGACAGGTATCCTTCTCAAAATCTCTTAAGATTCCCCCGGGGTGTACTCTAGGAGACCCCTGGAACAGGGGGCAGCCAGGGCAGGACACATGGAGGTGCAGCTCTGACCCACGTGAGGCAATCCTAGAGGCACCCTCTCCCTTTTTGTCCTTGGGTGGAGACAGAAAAGACCCAAGAAGACAAGGAATAGGAACCTTCTCTTTGAATGTGGTCCCATTTTTCATAAGTGGGAGCAGTGCCAAGAATCTTCCCTTCCTAGAAATGACAGGTTTCAGCAACTGGGGGAGCTACTAAAATTGAGTTTCAGCTGTTCCAGACCCTATAATTGCTCCAAGGCACCATCAGTCATACTTGTGGTTGTGGAGCCAAATCCAGCCTCTGTACTCTGACACTGAATTAAATCTCAGAGACAGAGTTTGGAGTGAAGTAGAAAAGAATAGCCTTATTCCTTTGCCAGGCAGAGGGGGCCACAGTGGGCTAATGCCCTCAAAACTCTTGTGTCCCCACCTGGAGGGGGTAGTGAGGAGTTTTATAGTAATGGTTCAAAGAGGGCGTGGTCAGCTCGTGGACATTCTTCTGATTGGTTGGTGGTGAGGTAAGTGGGAGGCAGCAGCATCATCCTTCTGGTTCCAAACGGTCTAACGTGCTTGTGGGTATGCGTGCTTGTGGGTATGCGTGCTTGTGGGTAGCAGACCGTGAACTTCTCCCACCTGGTGGGGCTTGTGTATCTGCACAACAGCTCAAAGATATTGTTATGTATATCCCCTGAGGGGGGACCAGGACCCTGCCCCAAGGCTGCACTGTTGTTCCTCTTGACTGCTCCTCCCTTGTCTCTGCATCTCCTCCCTTCCCTAATTAGCATGTTTGAACCTGCCTGTTGCAACTCAGGGGAGGTCAAGGAGGCTGAATGAAGCCTATTTCCTGTAATTAAGAAATGGGGGACACAGAAAGGCTTTTGTGGCCAGGAGCCCCACAAGTCCTGCTCAGTATCAGTTGAGCCCCAGTATCTCTCCTCTCAGAGTCTTGGAACACTGGTTTCCCCTCATTCATGAATTATATTGCAGAATGTGATACCTGTGTCTATTTTTGCTACTAGGTTATAATCTCCCTGAGGGCAGCTGTTTTGTATCACCTGTACCACATTCATTTGGTGAATGCTCTGTTCAGTTCAATAATTCTTTTAAAGATGGCCTTTCCTAACACTGCTTTAATAAAGTTCTGTTTTGATTGAAAAGGAGAAAAAAAAATCAGCTCACAACCACCTTGAAAGAATCTTCCTGGTGGCGCAGTGGTTGAGAGTCCGCCTGCCGATGCAGGGGACACGGGTTCGTGCCCCGGTCCGGGAAGATCCCACATGCCGCGTACCGAAGAAAAAAAAAAAAAGAATCTTCCTTGCAGCTCACGATAGTATTGAACGAAACTCATGCTTACTTTTAATTTATTATTAAATGAATTAATATTTAAATGAGTAAAATCTCTTTAATTTTTTAAAACTTACGTACACAATGATGGCAAAAGTCATGATAGAGATAAATTATATTTTGACAGTAAAGAAATACTTGTGTATTAAATATATATGGAATTACCTAAAAACTAAGATATGATTTGGACTTCTAAATTTATTTTTAAATAAATCACTATAATATATAAGAGGGATAAAGGAATTGAGGAAAGAATGTGAAAATCTGGAATCTGATAACACAACAGTGCCTCTTTCTGGCAATATTAATGACAATGACCTTCTCTCAACAGCTGTAGTTAGTTTCCTTTAGTCCTTGTCCTTGGTTTTCTTTTATTCTTTGAGTATATTTAAAACAGTTTTTAAAAAGTTTTTGTCTAGTAAGTTCAATATCTGAGCTTCCTCATGGACAGTTTTGTCAATTCTTTTTTTTTCCTTGGAATGGATCATACTTTACCGCTTCTTTGTATGCTTTGTGATTTTTTTTGTTGTTGAAAATTTGACATTCAGATATTACAATGTGTTAACTCTGGAAGCCAGATTCTTCCTGTCCCCCTGGGTTTGCTTTTCTTAATTGTTGAAGGCTTAGCTTATATTCAGTTAGTGTTTGACAGAGATTTCCTTGAAATCCAGGAGCTAAACAAAACAAAACAAACCTCCCACCTTACCTACTCTTTGTGGAGTGGCTTGTCCTAGGGCACTCCTTTTAACACCTAGCCATTTGCAACTCTCCCTCAGTCCTCACTTCCTGCTTGCGCTGAACTTTGGAGAGCAGCCAACTATAAAAGCTTAGGGTCTTCTCAAGTCTTTTACACTTTTGAATGGTCCTTATTTCCCAAAGAATCTCTCCCTGGCTTTTCCTCCCAGGCCTTAGGCAGTCTGTTGTATGTCTCCACCTGAATCTTTTGTCCCCAGGAAGCTGCGGATTTTTGTTTGCCTTACAAAGTTCTTGAGCAGTGCTTGTCACGCACACACACCCTTCCCCGTGTGGGTTACAAGTGAGTCAAAACAGAGACAGCACTTTACACAGTCCTTCATTTGGCCTCCAGACAGGTTAGGACAGACAAACACAATAATTAGTGAATAAGGTCTGCTCTGCTCCCTCCAGAACCAGGGACCAGGGGTCCACACTGGGAATACAGGCTGCTGATTTCAAGACTGCTGCTGAGCCAGGGAGGGGATGTAGCAAGAAAAGTAAAACTGCCGCAGAGCTTTCCTACCGTTTTTAAGTGGCCTTTTTCTTAATTCAGCATTTGCTTGGTTGACGCAAACTTCTGACTCTTCTCAAGAGTTCTGGCAAAGTTGGTTCTGACAGGTGCTGCTTGTTTGTCAGTGTTTGTGTGGAGGGACAGGAGTTTGGAGCCGCCCATTCTGCCATTTTGCTGACATCAGTGCTCGTGGATGACTCACTTCTTAACTTCTTTGTGTTTGTCTCAGTTCCTTTTTCTGTACAGGAGATGATACAGGGAGCTTGTAGTGAGGCTTTCCTTTTGAGAGAAATGATCACTAAAACAAAAAAAGCCTATTCCAGAAGTCTGTCAACTGAAAAAAAGATGCACAACCTGAAAGTTGAGAATTATGATTTATTCGAGGATATTACTGAGGATTATAGTGTGTAAACAGCCTCTTAGATAGCTTTGTGGAACTTTCCAAAGAGGTAAGGGAGGAGCCAGGATATAAAGGAGGTTTTGCTGGAAAAAAAAAAAAAATGTAGTTGAACATGAAGAGATTACTGCAAATCACAAAAAAATCCAGACATTTCAAGTTAATGATTTTAGTGCCTTTCTGTGTATGGGAAGATGCAAGGGTCTGGGTTCATTGAGATTATTCCTCTGACATGCATCTTAACTATCTAGGGCCAATAGCCTATTTTTCTCCATCCTGAATGCCCCTCAGGGTGCACCGTTGGTGGTAGCTGCAGTGACTGATGGCTTGTGTGGCATTCTTTGTTTACTAAAATGGCAGACAACATTTTTTTTTGTCCACAAGCCCAAGACCTTTTTGTGTTGGGCTTTGCATCCACATTGGCCATAATGGTGAACGACGTCTCCCCAGAAGGAGCTGTAGGCATCCATCAGTTTGTTTTTTAGTTTATGATTAGTACTTTTTGGTTCCTGTGCAGGTAAATCATGAAGATATTCTCCTATGTTTTCTTCTAAGAGGTTTATAGTTTAAGCTTTTAACTTAATTCTGAGATCCATCTCAAATTAGTTGTGTTTGGTGTAATGTGTTAAGATTCATTTTCCTCCCTTTCATTTATTCACTAGTTCCAGCATCATTTGTTGAAAAGACAATCCTTTCCCCATTACATAGCTCTGGCACATTAGTCAAAACTCATTTAACTATATATGCCTGGGCGTAAGTCTGGACCCCCGATTCTGTAACATTTATCTTGTTGTCTATCCTTATGCCAATATCACAGTGTTTTGATGGAAACTTTATAGCAAGTCTTGAATTCAGGTGCGTGGACCATTCAACTTTGCTTAAAATTGACCTTTGTCCATTACATATAAAATTCAAAATCAACTTATCAAAGTTACTAAAATGCTTGTGGTATTTTGATTGTTATTAAATCTATAGATCAATTTGGGGAGAATCAACATCATCATAATGCTGAGTGCTCCAATACGTGAATGTGGTATATCTCTCTATTTATTTAGGTCACTTATTTTTTCACAGTGTTTTGTAATTTTCAGTGCAGAGATCTTGCATATCTTTTGTTAAATTTATTATTAAGTATTCAGGTTTTTATACTGTTATTATAAATTAAAATTTTTCATCTTCTAATTGTTGCTAATACACACACACACACACACACATATTTTTCCTTCCTCTGTATATTGCCCCGTGTCTGGTGACTTTGTTAAATAGCTCCAATAGTTGCTCCTTAGTACTCCTTAGGTTCTTCCATGTTAAAAAAAAAAAAACATGTTTTCTGCAAATAATGACAGTTTTACTTGTTCCTTTCCAATCTTTATGCTTTTTTCTTGCCTTATTGAACCATTTAGAACCGTTACTACACAATTGAATAGAAGTGTGGTGGGGTGTATGTCCTTGACTTGTTGCCAGTTTTGAGGTGGGGGGCATCCACTATTTCACCATTGCCTGTGATGCTAGCTTTAGGTTTTTGATAGATGCTTTTGTCAGATTGAGGAAATTTTTTTCTATTCCTAGTTTTTTTGAGAATTTCTGATCATGAATCAGTGGAATTTTGTTGAATTTTTTCTTCAGTTATGGAGATCATAATGATCTCCTTTTTCTCTAATAAATATGGTAAATTGTACTGATTTTTTGAATGTTGAACCAACCTTGCATTTTTGGAGTAAATCCACTTGGTCCTGATGTATTGTCCAGGTTTTCGTTTGTTTTTGTAGTGCTGGATTTGATTTGGTCACATTTTGTTAATGACTTTTGCATCTACATTAATGAGAAATACAGATCTGTAAATTTATTTTCTTATCTTTGTCAGGTTTTGGTATCATGGTTATATTGGCCTTTTAAAACATGATAGTTAAGTGTTTTCTCTTTATTTTCTGAAGGAATTTGTGTAAAATTGGTATTGGTATCTTTAAATATTTGATGAATTCACCATTGAAACCATTTGGTCCTAGAGGTTTCTTTGTGGAAGGTTTTTTGATAACGAATTCATTTTACTTAATAGGTATAGAGCTATTCAGATTTTCTATTTGTTGTCGTATCTGTTTTGGTAAATTCTATATTTCAAGAACATTGTCCATTCCAGCTAAAATACCAAATTTATTGTCTAAGTCCTCAAAATGTTCCCTTATTAATCTTTTAATGCCTGTATGATCTGTAGTGACATTCTTTCCTTCATTGTAGTGATACCTTCCCCTAGTCTCTTTTTTTTTCTGGATAGTAACATTAGGATTTTTTTTACTGAGATATAATTGATTTACAATATTACATTAGTTTCAGGTGTACAGTATAGTGATTCAGTATTTTTATAGATTATACTCCATTTAAAGTTATTACAGAATAATGGCTATATTTTCCTGGGATGTACAATATATTCTTGTTACTTATTTATTTTGTAACAGTAATTTGTGTCTCTTAATCTCATACCCCATCTCGCTCCTCCCCCCATTCCCTCTCTCCACTGGTAACCACTAGTTTCTTCTCTGTATCTGTGAGTCTGTTTCTGTTTTGTTATATACATTCATTTGTTTTATTTTTTAGATTTCACTTATAAGTGATAATGTTGAGTATTTGTCTTTCTCTGTCTATTTCACTAAGCATGATATTCTCTAGGTCCATCCATGTTTTTGCAAATGGTAGAATGCAGTTCTTTTGTTTTGGCTGAGTAATATCCCTGTGTGTGTGTGTGTGTGTGTGTGTGTGTGTGTGTGTGTGTATCACACCTTATTTATCCATTCATCTGTTGATGGACATTTAGGTTTTTTCCATATCTTGACTATTGTAAATAATGCTGCTGTGAATATTGGGGTGCATGTATATTTTTGAATTAGCGTTTTCATTTTCTCTGAGTATATACCCAGCAGTGGATTTGCTGGATCATGAGGTAGTGCTACTTTTTGATTCTTAAGGAACCAACATATCGTTTTCCATAGTGGTTATACCAATTTAAAATCTCACCAACAGTATACTAGAGTTCCCTTTTCTGCACATCCTAACCAATGTTTGTTAGTTGTAAACTTTTTGATGATAGCCATTTTAGACAGGTGTAGGTAATACCTCATTCTATTTTTGATTTGCATTTCTCTGATGATTAGTGATATTGAGCATTTTTTTCATGTGCCTGTTGGCCATCTGAATATCTTCTTTGGAAAAATATCCATTCAGGTTTTCTGCCCTTTTTTTTTCCTTTCTCCAAGTGTTTTTATTATTATTATTTTTAAATTATTTATTGATTTATTTATTGGCTGTGTTGGGTCTTCATTGCTACGTGTGGGTGTTCTCTAGTTGCGGAGAGCAGGTGCTACTCTTCGTTGCAGTGCGTGGGCTTCTCAGAGCGCAGTCTTAGTAGTTGTGGCACACGGGCTTAGTTGCTCCGTGGCATGTGGGATCCTCCGGGACCAGGGCTCAAACCCGTGTCCTCTGCATTGGCAGGCAGGTTCTTAACCACTGTGCCACCAGGGAAGTCCCTCTGCCCATTTTATAATTGGGTTCTTGGTTTTTTGATATTGAGTTTTATGAGATGTTTATAAATTTTGGACATTAACCATTTATCTGTTATATCATATGCAAATATTTTCTTTGCTTGTAGGTTGTCTTTTCATTTTGTCAGTGGTTTCTTTTGCTGTGCAAAACTCTTAAGCTTAGTTAGTTCCCATTTGTCTATTTTTGCTTTTTTTTCTTTTGCCTTAGGAGACTGATACAAAAAAATATTACTACAATTTATGTCAAAGAGTTTTCCATCAATGTTCTCTTCTAGGAGTTTTATTGTTTCAGGTCTTACATTTAGGCCTTTCAGCCATTTTGAGTTGTTTTTTTTTGTGTGTATGTGTGTGGTACATGGGCCTCTTACTGCTGTGGCCTCTCCCGTTGCAGAATACAGGGTCTGGACGCGCAGGCTCAGTGGCCATGGCTCACGGGCCCAGCCACTCCACAGCATGTGGGATCTTCCCGGACCGGGGCATGAACCCGTGTCCCCTGCATCGGCAGGTGGATTCTCAACCACTGTGCCACCAGGGGAGCCCTTGAGTTTATTTTTGTATATGGTGTGAGGTAATGTTCTAATTACATTGTTTTACGTGTAGCTGTCCAGTTTTCCCAGCCCAACTTGTTGAAGAGACTGTGTTTTCTCCATTGTATATTCTTGCCTCCTTTGTCCTACATTAATTGACCATAGATGTGTGGGTTTATTTCTGAGCTCTCTATGATGTTCCATTGGTCTATGTGTCTGTTTTTATGCCAGTACCATGCTGTTTTGATTACTGTAGCTTTGTAGTATAGTCTGAAGTCTGGAAGAGTTATACCTCCAGCTTTGTTCTTTGTTCTCAGGATTACATTTGCAATTTGGGGTTTTTTGTGGTTCCATATACATTTTAAGATTATTATTACTTTATTTATTTATTTATTTTGATTTTTTGGCTGTGTTGGGTCTTCGCTGCATGCAGGCTTTCTCTAGTTGCGGTGAGCATGGGCTACTCTTTGTTGTGGTGCATGGGCTTCTCATTGCGGTGGCTTCTCTTGTTGTGGAGCATGGGCTCTAGGTGCGTGGGCTTCAGTATTTGTGGCATACGGGCTCAGTAGTTGTGGTGCACGGGCTCTAGAGTGCAGGTTCAGTAGTTGTGGTGCACAGGCTTAGTTGCTCCATGGCATGTGGGATCTTCTTGGACCAGGACCTGAACCTGTGCCCCCTGCATTGGCAGGTGAATTCTTAACCACTGTGCCACCAAGGAAGCCCCAAATTTTAGGATTATTTGTTCCAGTTGTGTGAAAAATGTCATGAGTGTTTTGATAGTGGTTGTATTAATTTTGTAGATTGCTTGGGTAGTATGGTCTTTTAAACAATGTTAATTCTCCTAATCCAAGAACACAGGCCATCTTTCCATTTCTTTATGTCATTTTCAAATTCCTTCATCAATATATTATAGTTTTCAGAATATAGGTGTTTCATCTCTTAGGTGAAGTTTATTTCTAGGTATTTTATTTCTATTTCTATTATTTCTATTTCTATTTTATTTCTAGGTATTTTATTCTTTTTGGTGTGATTGTAAATGGAATCACATTTACAATCACACCAAAAAGAATAAAGTACCTAGAAATAAACTTCCCTGATTGTTTCCTTAATTTTTCTTTCTGACAGTAATTATTTGTGTATACAAAAGTGACATATTTCTATATATTAATCTTGTGTCTGGCAAATTTACTGAATTAATTTATTAGTTCTAATAGTTTTTGGTGGAGACTTTAGGGTTTTGTATATATCATGTCATGTGCAAATAGTGACAGTTTTACTTCTTTCCTTCCAATTTCGATGCCTTTTTTCCTTTTTCTTGTCTAATTGCTTTTGTTAGAACTTCCAATATTATGTTAAATATATGTGGCAAGAGTGGGCATCCTTGTCTTGTTCCTGAATTTAAAGGAAAAGTTTTCAGTTTTTCACCGTTGAATATGATGTTAGCTATGGGTTTGTCATAGATGGCCTTTATTATGTTGAGATTTGTTCCCTCTATACCCACTTTGATGAGAGTTTTTATCATGAATCGATGTTGAATTTTGTCAAATGCTTTTCTCTGTCTATTGTGATAATCATGTGATTTTTTTTCCCTTCCACTTGTTAATGTGGTGTATCACATTGATTAATTTGTGAATATTGAACTGTTCTTGCATCCCTGGGATAAATCCCACTTGATTATGGTTTGTAATCCTTTTTATATACTTTTAGATTCAGTTTGCTGATATATTCTTCAGGATTTTTGCATCTATATTCATAAAAGATATTGGCCTGTAATTTTCTTTTTTGTGGTGTCTTTGGTGTTGGTATCAGGGTAATGGTAGCCTCATAGAATCAATTTGGGAGTGTTCCATCCCTTCAATATTTTGGAATAGTTTGAGAGGTATAGCTATTAGCTCTTCTTTATATGGTTGGTAAAATTCCCCTGTGAAGCTGTCTGGTCTTAGACTTTTGTTTGCTGGGATATTTTTATTACAAATTCCATTTTACTATTAGCGATTGGTGTGTTCAGATTGTCTGTTTCTTCCTGATTCAGTCTTGGAAGTTTGTAAGTTTCTAGAAATTTGTCCGTTTCTTCTAGGTTGTCAAATATGTTGGTGTATAACTGTTCGTAGTATTCTCTTATTTTTAAAAAAATTTTCTTTATTTTTTTGGCTGCATCAATTCTTAGTTGTGGCATGCAGGATCTTCACTGAGGCATGTGGGATCTTTCTTTGTGGTGCGCAGCTTCTTCGTTGTGGCATGCAGGCTTCTTTCTAGTTGCAGTGCATGGGCTTTTCTCTAGTTGTGGTGTGAGGGTTTTTTCTCTCTGGTCGTGGCGCACAGGCTCCAGAACATGTGGGCTCTGTAGTTTGTGGCATGCCTCTCTCTCGTTAAGGCATGCTAGCTCAGTAGTTGCGGCACATGGACTTAGTTGCCCCATGGCATGTGGGACCTTAGTTTCCCAACCAAGGCTTGAACCTGCATCCCTGCATTGGAAGGCAGATTCTTTACCACTGGACTACCAGGGAAGTCCCTTCTCTTATGATTTTTTGTATCTCTGTGATACTGGTTGTTATTTCTTATTTTGATAACTCTTTCATTTCCTGTTTTGTTGATTTGGTCCGTCTCTCTTTTCTTCTTAATGATACTGGCTAAAGATTTATCAATTTTGTTTATCTTTTCAAAGAACCAGCTCTTGATTTCATTAATCTTTTCTGTTTTTTCTTTTTTTGGTTTTGATCTGTGTTTTATATATTTTTTCTCTGATCTTTATTGTTTCCTTCCTTCTGCTGACTTTGGGCTTTGTTCTTTTTCTAATTTCTTTAGATGGAAGGTTAGGTTGTTTATTTGAGGTTTTTCTTGTTTCTAGAGGAAGGCTATAATATTGCTATAACCTTCTCTCTTAGAACTGCTTTTGCTGCATCCCATAGATTGTTGGAAGGTTGTGTTTCCATTTTCATTTGTCAAGGTATTTTCTAATTTCCTCTGTGATTTCTTTATTGACCCATTGTTTAGTAGTATGTCTCCATGTGTTTGCACTTTTCCCATTTTTCTTTCTGTAATTAGTTTCGAGTTTCATACCATTGTCGTTAGAAAATATGCTTGATATAATTTCTATCATCTTAAATTTGTTGAAACTTGTGTCCTAGCATGTGATCTGTTCTGGGGAATGTTCCATGTGCACTTGAAAATAATGTGTATTCTGCTGGTTTGGGATGGAATGTACTGCACATATCTATTAAGTTCAACTGTTCTATTGTGTCATTTAAGACCACTTCTGTCTGGATAATATATCCATTGATGTATGTGCTCTGTTAAAGTCCCCTAGTATTATTGTATTGTTGTCAATTTCTCCCATTGTGTCTGTCAATATTTGCTCTATATATTTAGGTGCTCCTGTATTAGGTGCATATATGTTAATGAGTGTAATATCCTCTTCTTGTATTGATCCCTTTATCACTATATAGTGCACTTCTTTGTCTTTTGTTATAGACTGTTTTACAGTCTATTTTGTCTAATAAAGAGTATTGTTACTCCCAACTTCTTGTCATTTCCATTTGCATGAAATATTTTTCCATCCCTTCATTTTCAGTCTATGTGTGTCTTTAGTTCTGAAGTGAGTCTTTTGTAAGCAGAATATAGATGAGTCTTGTGTTTTTATCCAATCAGCCACCCTATATCTTTTGATTGGAGCATTTAGTCCATTTACGTTTAAAGTAATTATTGATAAGTTTGTACTTACTACCATTTTGTTACTTGTTTTCTGGTTGTTTTTGTAATTCTTCTCTTTTCTTCTTTGTTTAGTTTCCTCCCTTGTAGTTTGATGGTTTTTTTTTTAGTGGTATGCTTGTTTGTGTTCCTTTCCTCTGTTTTGGTGTATCTATCATAGGCTTCTGATTTGTGGTTACCATGGGGTTCATATATGTTGACCTATAACTTGAAACAGGTAGTCCTTTAAGTTCAAACATTCTAAAAGATGTACCTTTTTTACCTCCTTCCCCCATACTTAGTGTTTTTGATATCATATTTTACATCTTCGTGTTTATTCCTTTATTGATTATTGTAGTTATACTTAATTTTACAATTATTTTGTCTTTTACTATTCATGCTAGCTTAAGTGGTTGATGATCAGACTTCCCTTTATATTTGCTTTTACTAGTGGGATTTTCCCTTTCCTATAGATATTTTCTTCTTGTTATAGACTTCTCCTTTCCACTTAGAGAAGACCCTTTAACATTTCTTCTAGAGTTGGTCTGATATTGATGAACTCTTCTAGCTTTTGCTTGTCTGAAAAGTTTTTTATCCCTCCTTCAATTCTAAATGGTAATTTGCTGAATAGAGTATCCTATGTTGCAGATTTTCCCTTTCAGCACTTTAAGTATGTCATGCCACTCCTTTCCAGCCTACAACATTTCTGCAGAAAAATCAGCTGATAGCTTTATGAGAGTTCCTTTGTATATGACTGTTTTTCTCCTGCTGCCTTTAGAATTCTGTTTAACTTTTGCCATTTTAATTATGCTATGTCTTTTAATTATGGTGTGTCTTGGTGTGGGTCTATTTGGGTTCATCTCTTTGGGAGCCTCTGTGCGTCCTGTATCTACATATCCATTTCCTTCTTCAGGCTTGGGAATTTTTCAGTCATAATTTCATTGTATACATTTTCACCCCTTTTTCTCTCTCTTCTCTTTCTGGACCCCTTTATTGCAAATATTGGTACACTTGATGTTATCCAGAAATCCCTTAAACTGGTTTCATTTTTTAAAATTTGTTTTTCTTTTTGCCATTCTGATTGGGTGATTTCCATTATTTTTTCCAGATCACTTATGAGTTCTGTAATACCTAGTCTGCTACTCATTCCTTCTAGTGTGTTTTTCATTTCAGTTATTGTATAATTCAGTTCTGACTGGATCTTTTTTATATTTTCTAATTTCTCATCAATATTCTCACTGTGCTCATCTATTCTTTTCCCTAATCCAGTTATCATTCTTATTCACTAATGCCTTGAATTCTTTATCTAGATAAAAAATTTATTTAGTAAATTGTTTATTTCTGTTTCGTTAGTTGTTTATTTCAGGGGTTTTCCCTTGCTCCTTCAATTGAGATAAATTCCTCTGTCTTCTCATTTTTCTTATGTTTCTCTGTCTCTGAAATTTGTGTAAGTTACCTATTGTGATCTTGAAGGGGTGTCCTTATGTGGGAGCATCCCTATACAACCTGTGTGTGCTCAGTGGCTTTTGTGGGAGAGCCAGATTTGATTTGAACACAAGTCATGCCTTTCCTCAGGCTGTGCTGGCAGTTATAACCTTGGTAGGAGGTGGAGCTGGAGGAGGGGCTAGGACAGTAACAAGTGTGAGATGAGACTTTCTCTCTGCTCAGTGACTGTCACTCCCCTATTCAGGGCAGGATCAGGTCCCAAGATGTTGGAGAAAAAGCCCTGAGGTTCAGGTCTGAGCAGGTTCAGTTTCCTTTAAGTATGTTATGTGCTCTTCCCCCTCCCAGCACCAGCACCCTCAGCCCCATAGGGGAACAGTGCTGGAGCAAGAGGGGCTGATATGGATATTTGACAAGGATCAGCTGACAGGGTGTGGTCATCTGGCCACTGTCAGAGATCTGGTCTGCCTCTGATGTACTGCCTGTACTATTTTTATTTTATTGGAGTATAATTGCTATTTTATAATGCTGTGTTAGTTTCTGCTGTACAGTGAAGTGAATCAGCTATATGTATACATATATCCCTTCCCTCTTGGACCTCCCTACTCCCCCATCCCACCCATCTAGGTCATCACAGAGCACCGAGCTGAGCTCCCTGTGCTATACAGCAGGTTCCCTCTAGCTATCTATTTTACACGTGGTAGTGTATTTATGTCAAACGTAATCTCCCAGTTCATCCCACCCTCCCCGTCCCCGCTGTGTCCACACAACTGTTCTCTACATGTGTCTCTATTCCTGCCCTGCAAATAGGTTCATCTGTACCATTTTTCTCGATTGCACATATATGCGTTAATATTCAATATTTGTTTTTCTTTTTCTGACTTACTTTTCTCTGTATGACAGACTCTAGGTCCATCCACATCTCTACAAATGACCCAATTTCATTTCTTTTTATGGTTGACTAATATTCCATTATATGTATGTACCACATCTTCTTTTATCCATTCATCTGTTGATGAACATTTAGGTTGTTTCCATGTCCTGGCTATTGTAAATAGTGCTGCAGTGAACATTGGGGTACATGTGTCTTTTTGAATAATGGGCGGAAGACCTAAATAGACATTTCACCAAAGAAGACATACAGATGGCCAAGAGGCACATGAAAAGATGCTCAGCATCACTAATTATTAGAGAAATGCAAGTCAAAACTACAATGAGGGTATCACCTCACACCGGTCAGAATGGCTATCATCAAAAAATCTACAAACAATAAATGCTGGAGAGGGTGCAGAGAAATGGGAGCACTCACTGCCTGTACTATTGCCAGTAATGGCTTCCCCTCTCAGCTCAGATGCTGCTTAGGGTTCAAGCTACTACAGTATCCCATGGTCATGGCAGCCCCTCCCTCCAGTGTGGAGCTGCAATGTGAGGCAAAGGGTGCTGGAGTGTTCACTCAGTTCAGGCTGTGATGTGCGCTAGTGCTGTCATGGGAAACCAGTCAGCCAGCCTCATGGTTTCAATCTGCTCTTTCTGCCCTGCTTTGTGAGCAAGCGAGAATTCCCTCACTCCTCATGGGTAGAGTCCAGGTGTTCCACAGCCCTCCTGTTGGTCTCACTGGCCCTCTAGCCAATGGGATTCCTTTTCCCTTTGTCAGACCCCAAGGCTGGAGAACTCAATATGTGGCTCAACTACTCACTCCCTAGGGAAGATCTCCCCCATGTAGTCTCCCTTTTCCTCTGAGATCCCTCCCACGGGCACAGATCCTGACCTGATCACTTGTCTTCCATTCCTGATTCTGGATGTATCTTTCTTTCAGCCTTGGTTGTACAGGAGTCTTTCTGCTATCTCCACTTAGCTTTCAGATTTTTCCACATGTAGATGTATTTTTGATGTGTTTGTGGGGGAGGTGAGTTCGGCGTCCTCTTACTCCGTCTTCTTGATTCAAGTCCCTGCCTCTCATTCTTGACATTGATAATTTGTATTATCTCATTTTAGAATAAGTATTGCCAGGAGTTTATTCATTTTATTAATAATCTTTTTACGGAATGAAAATTTGATTTTATTACTTTATTGTTTCTAGGTTTTCTGTTTCATTGATTTCTGTTCTTATCAAAATATCCCTCTTATGACTTAGTTTGGATTTATTTTTCTTTTTGTGTCTTCCCTAGGTGGGAAATTAGATAATTGATTTTAAACTTCTTTTCTAATATGAGTAAATAAAGTTGTACATTTCTCTCTAAGCACTGTTTTAGCTGCAGCCCATAAAATTCAAAGTTGTATTTTCTCAGTCATTAAGGTCAAAGTATTTTCTCATTTCCAGTGTGAGTTTTTCTTTGAACCAAAGGTTATTCATAAATGTACTCTTTAACCTCCAAATGTTTGGGAAACTTTAAATAATTTTTTTTTTGCTCCTGATTTCTAATTTAATTATTTCTGTGGCCAGAGAACGTATTCCATAAGATTTCAGTCTTTGGACATTTATTGAGAATTATTTTATGGCCCAGAATATGGCCCATATTGGTAAATGTCACATGTACATTTGAAAGCATATGTCCTACAGTGGTTGGTGTAGTGTTCTAATTAGTATTAGATCAAGGTGGTGGATAGTGTTTTTCAAATCTTTTATAATTTTACTGATTCCTTGTCTAATTGTTCTGTCATCTATTGAGAAGAAGCTGTTAAATCCCCAACTATGATTTTAGATTTGTCTCTTTCTTTAGTTATGTCAGCTTTGCTTCATGAATTTTGAAGCTCAGTTATTAGGAGCATAAATAATTAAGATTGTTCAGTTTTCTTGATGAATTGATCCTTTTATCATTATAAAATGTCCTTTTTAATCTCTGGTAATACTCCTTGCCTTGAAGCTTTCTTTGCCAGATATAATGAAAGAGCCACTCTAGTTTCCTTGTGTTAAATATTTTCCTGGCGTACTTCTTCCATCTGTTTACTCTGATTATTTCTCTTTTTATATTTAAAGGACTTTTGCAAGTATCGTATAGTTGGGTTTTGCATTTTTTTAAAAAAAATCCATTTTGACAATCTGTGCCTTTTATTTGGAGTGCTTAATCCACTTATATTTAATGCATGCTATAGCTGAGTTTAGGTGTGCTATTTTCTTTCTTTTTTTAAACTTAAAAAAAATAAATTTATTTATTTTTTGCTGCATTGGGTCTTCACTTCTGTGCGTGGGCTTTCTCTAGTTGCGGCGAATGGGGGCTACCCTTCATTGCGGTGCACAGGCTTCTCACTGTGGTGGCTTCTCTTGTTGCAGAGCATGGGCTCTAGGTGTGTGGGCTTTAGTAGTTGTGGCTCATGGGCTCTAGAGTGCAGGCTCAGTAGTTGTGGCACACTGGCTTAGTTGCTCTGTGGCATGTGGGATCTTCCCAGACCAGGGCTTGAACCCATGTCCCCTGTATTGGCAGGCGAATTCTTAACCACTGTGCCACCAGGGAAGTCCCTGCTGTTTGTTTTCTATTTGTCCCATCTGTGTTGTAGTCTTCTGTTTTTCCATTCTTTCCCTCATCTGGGTTAATTTTTCGTATTCCCAGTCAAGTAGGGATGCATGGAGAACTTGTCTTAACCCTTCCAGGGTCTCTCCCATTAAATTTCTGGTTGGTCTGCTGCTCATCCCAACTGAGACTACATCTTCGGGCTAACAAAGCTGTGGGTTTTCCCTGTTCACTTCTAAGTTCACTAAGTTTGGCATGTAAAGTCACAAGATTTCTCCCCCACTGCCTACCCTAAATCCATTCTCCCAGTCTGGCAGCAAAGCCGCTGGGTTAGAAGACTACCATTCTTTCTGACTGAGGTAGGTGAGGGGTTGGGGGTGGGTGGGTACTAGACTTATGTTGTTCTTACTTGAATCTTTAGCAAGTTTTCAATTTGTTGTCCATCTCTGGTAGATTACTACGGGCCTAAAAATGGGTGTTTTGACAATTTTGTCCAGTTATATACTTTTCTAGTAAGGTGGATTGCTGACCTCTTCTTTCTGTCATAATTGGAAGCTGACTATAATTATGTTTTAATATAATGTCTTTAGCCTTTATTTATTATTTTTTAAAATAAATTTATTTATTTATTTATATTTTTATTTTTGGCTGCGTTGGGTCTTTGTTGCTGCACGCAGGCTTTCTCTAGTTGCAGTGAACAGGGGCTACTCTTTGTTGTGGTGCGTGGGCTTCTCATTGTGGTGGCTTCTCTTGTTGAGGAGCACGGGCTCTAGGTGTGAGGGCTTCAGTAGTTGTGACACATGGGCTCAGTAGTTGTGGCTCACAGGCTCTAGAGCACAGGCTCCGTAGTTGTGGCGCATGGGCTTAGTTGCTCTGTGGCATGTGGGATCTTCCTGGACCAGGGCTCAAACCCATGTCTCCTGCACTGGCAGGTGGCTTCTTAACCACTGTGCCAGCAGGGAAGTCCTTTAACCTTTATTTAAAATAAAAAACAGTGAGGAGAACATTTCTGCATCTTTCCTAAGTCCTCCATTGGAGGTTTCTTAAGTTGTTGAATGTTGTTTGTGCAGCGATAAATGGGATAAGTCCCTTTCAAGATACAGAAGGCCCTTACTCCCTTTATGACTTACTTGGTTCCTTGATAACATTCACCAGTTGAACATAAAAAGTTAAATATTATTTACTATAAATTAACGTTATAAATTAGAATTATGTTCTTAACTCATTTTATAATATAAAATACCAAGACATCATAAATGTTTTCCAAAACCACACAAATATTTGCTTCTACAAACGTGAGGTATGTAGAACTTCATTGAATAAATACTTATTGAGAGATTACCATGTGCCAGAGACTGTGCCGGGCACCAGGATATAAACAAATGAACTGAGGAGATGCAGCTCCTGCCCTCCCTTCAGACCTAAGAGGCCAGCTGGTGAAAGAGGTGACTCCATAAGCATTTAGGATCAAGTGTGATATGTGCCATGGCAGAGGAAGTTCAGGTGTTATGACTGTGCCCAGTATCAGTGTTTGCTCCCACATTTTTTCCTTTGGAATCCTTGAGGGTTTAGAAATAAAATATCATTGAAACCTGTATTGAAGACATGTCTTCCATGGTAAATCTCTCTGAATGGTAAATGCTTGGGGAGGGACAGTTTCCTTGGGAAAGTCTTCAATTCTAAAACTTGAACGCACATTAGATCACTTGGAAAAAATACCCTTGCCTTGCTCCTCTTCTAAAGATCTGTCTTGATTGGTCTAGACAGAGGCTGAAGAGCCACTTTTTAAAAGTACTCAGATGATTTTAACATGCAGCCATGGTTGAGAACCACCGTGGTCCCCGCTTTCAGTTTTCTTAACATTCGACACCTACAATAAAGATACCTCCTTCTTCAGTGGTTTTTTAAGTTTTCTGGGAAATTCTTCTTCATGATACTTACGGCTTCCTTCTAACTTCTGTGATGTCTGGTAGCGAGGGACCCCTTATTATCAACACTTAGATTCTGCAGAACATGGGGCACTCATTCCTCTCACTTCTTCACTTATGACAGCATATCCATATTCTCTCTCTTACTCTTCTCCAGGTAAGATGGAGAAACTCATCTGATTGGTTAGAGATTGAAACCCACTGGGCTACTTTCCATGTATGCTTGCTGCATAAAAGTATTCCAAGTCTTCCTAGTAGATGCAACTCTCCTCCCAAGTGTGTACCATAACCTAGAATTGAGGGGGGATGAGAGTCAGTAGTGGGAGCTCCCCCTGAACTAACATACACTCAGACTTTAACTTGTCTGGGAGCTCTGTGCTTCGGGAGTTTGGACTCTCCAACAATTTTGTGCCAGCAGTTTCTCATCCCAAAGCGAACCTTTAGTCACACTACAAACTTCTTCCTTGGATTTTACCTTGTCTGTTCTTAAGCATTTTGAAGAGAGGCAGTGCCTTTGTCAAGAAGCACAAGGATCCACTGTGACTAATTATGCATGCATGCAAAAAACTTTTCCCGCCTCAGAAATCAGTTTTTTGTGACTGTGCATTGCTACCGACTGTACTACTGTAGCAACCCCAACCCACTACATGGCCGCAGTTGTCATGATCACGTGGCTTTAAACACAAGTTTTGCTCATCACTCAGGGTGTTTTCTTTTCAAGAGCAAAGACTTATTAAAGTTGGGGTGTTTCAACTCAAGTCATTATAAGCAGAGGGCTGCCAGTATCAGGAAAAAGTTTTCCTTTCTTGGTAAACTTCAATTAGCTAATGAGAATTTTGTAATACGTGTTCTTTTTGCCTTTTTTACAGTGTTCTTTTTGCCTAAACACAAAGCTTAATTTTAGAAGATGATACAAGGATAAAGATTTTTTAGAAAATATTCTATTGTAAGTTTCATTATATGTTCTTTATTAGAAGCTGCTTTAAATCCTTTATTAAAGTAGGTATTGATTTTAACTTTAGTTCACTGCTTTATAGCAGGGGTGGGCAAACTATGGCCCATGGACCAAATCTGGCCTGCTACCAGTTTTTGTACCTGAAGTTTTTTTGGAACACAGCCACATTCATTCATTTATGTGTTATCCATTGCTGCTTTCACCCTAAAATGGCAGAGTTGAGTAGTTGCAACAGAGACCATCTTCCCTGCAAAGTCCAAAATGGTTACTATCTGGCTCTTTACAGAAAAAGTCTCCTGTTCCCTGCTGTTCCCTTCCTCCCACCTTCTACCCCATCATCCCTAACCCATGTCTTCTCATTTTGTGTTCCCGATTTTCCATTTCACAAGTGAATAATATAACCTCTACCTAGTTAAGGTTAGCAATTTTAAAGGAACAAAATAAAATTCAATTGCCTCTTACTTGTGCAGTACTTTTCTGTCGATCCGTGATCCTCAAGGCAAACAAAACAAAAAAACAAAAACGTTGCCCCAATCCTAGTTTTCCTAGGATAAGGTAAAACCTTTCAAGTTTGTATGATCAGGTATTTTTTCAGCTCAGGAAATTTTTTGTTATAACTTTGATTATTGTTTCTATTTTATTTGTTTTTGTTTCGTCTAAGAATTCCAACTGCTTGTAGGATTGGTCATCCAGGGCTAACCTCTGTCTGTTCTTATGATTCCCTGCTTCAGTTTTCTAAGAGGCCATTTCTTTTTGCCTCTTATTAAAAACACCAAGCAGTTTCTAAAGGTTGTTTCCTATAGTAATGTTGTTACCACGTCCAAGCTCACTCTGCCCCGCCACACGACAGGCCAGTAAATCAGGAGACGAGGCGTTGAGGCAAGGAATAGTTACTTTATTCGGAAAGCAAAGCTGGCAGATGGAGAAGATGGCAGACTAAAGTCTCAAAATAATCATCTTATGGGGGTCTGGATGCCAGTTTCTTTTATAGAACAGAGAGGGGGAGGAGGTGAGGAAGTAAAGTAAAAAGGCCATTAGTTTTGCCTGGCTTGGCCAGCATCGGGGAGGGGATGTATTAATTTCTTCTTTTCTGCAGTCATTCACAGGTGGGCAGGGTCAGATTGTCTCCCAGTGAGCTGAACAAAGGCACTTTAGTTTAACATTCAGGCAGAGGGAACATTATGTATGATTATAACAAAAGTTACAAAAAGCAAAGGTTAAAGTCAAAGAAACAGATCCAGCATGGAGTCAAAATTGGCTCTTTCCTGTTACAGTTCCCCACTGTCAATGTCCATTCCACAGTATTATGGGAAAAGGGGTGACGACCATCCTAACTGCTTCATCAGATGGATCTTTCTGGGAGTGTCCACCGGCGGTGCCAGTGTTCCAAATGTTGAGATTTGTCTTCTTTTGTTCCTCTTTGTAAAGTGTCTACTTTACACCTGGAGACTTAAAAAATATTCACAACCTAAAAGTTGAGAGTTATGTTTTATTCAGCGGGAATTTTTTTAGGAGTTCAAACCCGGGAGGCAACATTTCGAGTTAAGGAATTTGCGCTTTTCTGTGTATGGGAAGATGCAAGAGTCTGGGCTCACTGAAATCATTCCTTTGATAGGCACCACAGCTATCTGGGGCCTGTATCCTGCTTTTTCACATCCTGAGTTTCCTTAGGGCTCACCATAGGGAGTGGCTGCAGTCTGATGGCTGCTACATGGCAGGTATTCTTTTCCTTCCTGAGTTCCCTCAGGGTTCACCAGCTCACATTGGAGGGCTGCAATCCCCGATGACTGATGTGGCAGGAAATATTCCATTTCTCAAATTCTCCCCTCTTGGTCAGGAATTTGACCAACGTTTTGGAGACATTTCATGATCAAATTTGTCCCACGGCGCTAGGAGGCTCATCCTAGATCAGGCAGAAATTCTTGATATGCCACTCCAGGTGCTAATTTTTGGATTAGGCCCTACTGATAATTAGATTCTCTGGATCCTCTCTCTAATTATGATCCAGGAAACATTTTTCCCTTGTTGCTTCTTCCCATACCTAGAATCACACTATTACAATTATTTTATGTTATAAATGTGATCTATTTCCTCAAGATGTTAACCATCATCTATTTTGTTGGAGGCCTAGTTACACACTAGGTATTGTAATAGACAACAATCTTATAAAATAGACAGGATAAAAGTAATGCAGCTAGTAACACGGACAAAGTTATAGGGCAGCAGGGAGACACAAAGCACAAACAGTTTGGAAACAAAGAACAAATTAAAGCAATGATTAGCATAACTAGTTGTAATCCAGCTGCAGTAAAATATCAAGTCCACAGGAGAGCCAGCTGGAGAGGCCAAACTCTGGCAGGATCAAGTAGAGAGAAAAAGATCAATGTTTCATCTTTGTTCACAAAGACATACTTTATCAACTTGTCTTAGGTCACAGCATAAGAGAAAAGGTTTTTCTGGAAAACAAAGATTAAAGCTAGTATATTTCCCAAAGTCATAAACCATATTCATCAGTTCATTCAGTCCCATGTAATTAATTCCTGTTTATCTGGATGAAGTAATCAGGTTTCCCATTAGTTTTGTCATTTGTTGCCCAGTCCAGTGGTATTATCTAAAGGCTATCAGAAACTTATATTTGTTAAAAAGTTTCTTTTTTATGAATCTCCTTGAAGATATGGCAGTTTTGCAAAGTATTACCTTAGCTGCCTATGAATGATGAAGGTCTTAAAAAGGCAAGGTTAAAGATCTGATTACAATTCTTCTTGACAAGTTTATCCAAGTTGTTGTGACATACAATATTTTAAGATAACAATTAAAATTATAACATTATACCAGGACATATCAAATTTCAGAAACTTTATATAATCTCTAGCATGTCTATATTAGTAACATTTACCATACAGTATAACCTAAGAAGATGTATTACTCATTTGAAAATACTTCCCGTGTAATTTAACATACCAAATGAACCTATCTTGCTTTGGGATGCTTCAGGAGCCCTTTGAAGAATCCCAAAGTTAGCTAGAGTCCAAAAGGACTTCATTAGAATTTGATTTAGGAAGTTTTGTCAAAAAACTAGAGAGTCTAGAACACTCAGTCAGATAGGATCACAGGTCACTGTGAAACAATTGTTATTCATTAACCAAAGTAACAATAAAAGATTCTAAAGGTAAATACAGAACTGATCACTTAAAAGGTAAAGAAACTTAAGAATCTGTTATCAAAGGCAGTTCGACATTTTAAGAAAACTTGTCCTGTTAACAGAAAAGCCAGATTCAAGATTTGCACCAGCTTTTAAAAATTCATTTACTCAGTTAAGTTTAATCTCAGCCTGACCATGCATAAAACTCCTTTTACTCAAAACATATTTTGCTCTTTCCTCCTGTATAATGAAATGTTTTATTATTTTCAGTAGCTTTAATTACATATTTAAATTAGAATCCCGACTCTCAAAAAGCTTAATTTCTGGTGAAAACCAAGAGGCAAGTAATAGTTACTAAAATCTGGAGAAGCTATTTTAGATAATTTTCAGAATGTAATTATTCCTATAGAGTTTACCTAGAAGCTCTTATTTACATTTACTTTAAAATTTCATCATGTCAAGTTATTTTTCATGCTGACAAGTTTGCAACAGATATAACAAGGTTTTATTTAACTTCTATTAAACCTAGGTGTAGTAAAAGTATTATACTTGGGGCTTCTCTGGTGGCACAGTGGTTGAGAGTCCGCCTGCCGATGCAGGGGACACGGGTTCGTGCCCTGGTCCGGGAAGATCCCACATGCCGCGGAGCGGCTAGGCCCGTGAGCCATGGCCGCTGAGACTGCGCGTCCCGAGCCTGTGCTCTGCAACGGGAGAGGCCACAACAGTGAGAGGCCCGCGTACCGCAAAAAAAAAAAAGTATTATACTTAATGTTGATGACTCTAAAGATATGTCTGTATTAATTAGATCAACAAACTTAAACATTAATACCAGGTATTAATTTTTTTTAAAGAAGATGTTGGGGGTAGGAGTTTATTAATTAATTAATTTATTTTTGCTGTGTTGGGTCTTCGTTTCTGTGCGAGGACTTTCTCTAGTTGTGGCAAGTGGGGGCCACTCTTCATCGCGGTGCGTGGGCCTCTCACTATCGCAGCCTCTCTTGTTGCGGAGCACAGGCTCCAGACGTGCAGGCTCAGTAGTTGTGGCTCACGGGCCTAGTTGCTCCATGGCATTTGGTATCCTCCCAGACCAGGGCTCGAACCCGTGTTCCCTGCATTAGCACTCAACCACTGCGCCACCAGGGAAGCCCCCGAGGTATTAATTTAATACTAAATATTTCCCAGTTCAAGAGAACCTGAAACTCATTTAGCTTAATTTCTCTTGTATTTAGAATTGTTTAGTTTGTAAGCGCATACTTTTCTTTAAGCCAATTAAATAGAGCTCATTTACAGATTAACCTCAGCAATGTTATCCAAAGACAAAGACATAAACACAAACAACCAGAGAGACCTCATAGTTCTCCTTTCAGAATTTCAGCCCTGAGTCAGGTACAGCAATGTAAAACCCATCAGTTTACAAAAGAGGTTGGATTAAAATTGGGTTTCTGGCAGATGGAACAAATCAAGCTCACTTGTCTAAATGGCTCAACCCTTTTTCCTTATAGTTAGGGAAAACAAGTCAAGTTCTAAATTACTTTACCCTCTTTTCAAAATTTGCATTTCAAAAAGATGGCAGAGATGAGAGTTCTTGAGAAAACCAGATAGGACATTTGAATCTCAAAGATACAGGCAAGTTTCTCCTAGGATGACTTTGTTTCCTTCTCTGGGGTTTCCATGAGTGCCATTTGTAGGCTTAAAGAGTGCTCTGGTGGGGCCCTGATGTCAAGCTGTTCTGGTGAAAAAGTTACTTGAGCATTTAATTTACAAAGAAGACTTGTCCCAAAAAAGGGGGGTTGGATACTCTGGCATATATAAGAAGCTGTGTTTCAGGGTGAGGTTCCCTAGTTGGCATTCTAAGAGGTTGTAAGAATGAATGGTTTTGTACTTCTCCAGAAATTCCTGTGACCGGGATAGACTGAGATGTTTTCTGTGCCACCTTGGTGTTTACCACATAATATGTGGCACTGTATCTATTAGAAAGTCAATCAACTTGTTCCCTACTGTCAGAGTTACCCAGGGCTCCTGTGGGGAAATTAGAATCAGATGCCTCAAGTCTAAAGGAGTCTCCTGGCCTCTTACAGGATATCAGTGCAAGGGAAATTGCCCTGCTGTGGAAGTGGCTCCCAGTCCAAATTGGGTGCCCTGTCGGGTCTTAGATGGTAATACTAAACTACGTCCCTATGCTCCAGGGGTTAATATAGAAACTTCTATTCGATCCCCATGGGTAGGAGAAACAGGAGATGGTGAAAGGAGTGAATATGTTGGTGGCATGGGGGGCAGTTGAAACAACTGCTGGTGCAGCCTGCTCGGCCAGTGGGGGAGCTGGATAGGCCGGAGGGGCTTTAGATTTTGAAGTAACATGTCCCCACTCTCATTTTCTCCCTCTTCTTGTAGAACAGGTTTCCCCTTGGGTTTCCTTTCAGACCACTACACCATAAGGTGGCAGCCCTCTGACTCCTTTTCCTCCTGATGCAGTAGCATAAATGCTCCTACATATGGAATCTCATCTCTTTTCTTTGCCCTTTTGCAAAACACTTCTAATTGTGAGATCGTGTAATAATTGAGTGAGTCATTCAGGGGCCATTGCTCTTCTGAACTTAAATACATTGGGTCCACACCCTATTACAATAGTATATCATGTCTCTCTTAGTCATAGGTTCACATCTATGTTTTGCCCATTTATTTAATATACACCCCCAAAGGGCTCTTCTTCAGGATAGTTGGAGTTATTTCCCATTTTCATAAGTTTGATGACACCAAAACACAAAAGATGCAAACAAATTCCAACACAAAAAGCACAAATTCCAACACTGACGCACACAAAACCAAAACCAATGAACCCGTTCCCAAATCAGGTAGAGTCCAACAATTCCCTTCTCCAACAGGGTACCCCAACCAAACAAATTAGCTTGTCTTATAAAGGAAAAGCCCAAATTGAGGGGGGAATATGGTCCCGGTGTGCACACCTGAGCAACTTACCCTCCAGAATTGAGTCTGTCGACTCATAGAAGTTTTTCAGTTCCTTGCACCAACTGCCAAGTGCTGGGGTAGCTGGTGCCACTTCAGGGAGTTCTGAAGGGAAGATCCACAGGACAAATGGTCCTGGCAGCTGCTAGGGCCTTGCTCCGCTAGCCACGATCAGCAAGGCTCCTGGCTGGCTAAGCCAAATTTGTTACCGAGTCCAAGCTCACTCTGCTCACTGCGCGACAGGCCAATAAATCAGGAGATGAGGTGTTGAGACAAGGAATAGTGACTTTATTCTGAAAGCCAGCAGGCCGAGAAGATAACAGACTAAAGACTCACCATAACCATCTTATCCACGTCTGGATGCCAGTTTCTTTTATAGAACAGAGAGGGGGAGGAGGTGAGGAAGTAAAGTAAAAAGGCCATTTATCTTGCAAAATATCTCCTTGCTTGGCCGCATTGAGGAGGGGATGTGTTAATTTCTTCTTTTCTGCAGCCATTCACAGGTGGACAGGGTCAGAATGTCTCTCTGTGAGCTGAACAAAGGCACTGTAGTTTAACAGGCAGAGGAGCAGGGTTCCCTGTGGCAGGCCATTAAGCTTACAGTTATAGACAGTGACTCTAGTAACAAAAGCAATGAAAAGCAAAGGTTAAAGTAAAAGAAACAGATCCAACATGGAGTCAGAACTAGCTCTTCCCTATTACAGTAAGATATTTCCTAAGATATGCTTTTATTGTTTTCCGATAACATACATTTTCTTTTATAAGTTCTTTACATGGGTCCTATGTTGATTTGTTGTGGATGCTTTTGCTTATTTATTGTTTTTCCTATTTACTGATCTTTAAATGAGGAGAGATCCATTCAGCCCTGACACTTGTCAACATGTAGGATGGGCAAATTGCTCTCCAGCAGCACCCTCTCCATGGGTGTTGCATGAATATACTTCTCAGAGCTAAAGCTCAGTGGTGACTTGATGTGCCATTGTATGGATATACCAAGGTTTACTTTTCTATTCCTATGTAGATAGACATTTGGGGCCAGCATGAATAGTACTGCTACAGCATTCTTGTCATGCCTGTTGGTGTACATAGTCATGCCTTTCTTCCGGAGAATGAAATGTTGTGAGAATAAAATGCTGGGTCATGGGGATTGCATATTTTCAGTCTTAACAGATAATGCCAATGCACTATGAATAGCAAACCAAAACCACTCAAATATCCAGTAACATTTTTTATTTGATTCAACGAGCTGGCATATCTTCATAGTTAACGAAATGTTGAAATGAGACATGAGAAAATTTTCTTTTGAAGTAGAGCCTCTGGGAAACACCAAAGAGAATAAGGCTCCTTCATTTGATTATTATTACTGAAAATCATTTTAAATTATTGGGAGTTTAAAGAAAATAAATCTGTTTTCTCATGCATCACATATTGACAAGCCCATAAGAGCTGCACATCTTAGGAGAAGCACAGAGGACTGGAATGCTCTATGATGATTTGTATAGCTTCTTTTTAAAAAGATCATAGTCTGTAAAAAACAACACAAATATTTATGATTATGTCATCTTTTTAGAAACAATCATTATCAGATCAATACATCCAAAAGATTACTGTGATACAATTACACAGAGTCCTGGTTTTGAAGTCACACAGCCCCAGACATATCCCAGCTCGGCCGCTTACAGGCCCCATGATCCAAACGTTTCCTAACTCACCTCAGTTAGTCTCAGTTTCCAAATTCTACAACTTGAAAAAAGACTTTACATTAACTAGTATAACTTAAAAATTAATATGTGTATATAGTAAAAAAAAATTCAAACTACAAAAGGACAGAAACATGTGGAAAGTAAGCCTCTTTCCCCCCAGTCTGACCTACAGTCCTCAGTTTCCATGCCAACAACTACTTACCAAGTTCACATTGATCTTTCTAGGATTATTCTGTGTATATTGCAAGCATAATGCATGTATGTACATGTTCATATATCTACATAGGTATTTCTAACTTTTAACTACAGAATATGACACACAAAGGAAAGTACAAAAAAAATCATTGTACAGCTTAATGAATTAATGTGTACTACTCATCTCTGTAAATACCACCCAGAGCAAAAAATCCCATAAGCTCTCACTTTGTTCCAATCACAACCCTCTTCTTACCCTCTAAAAGAAATCACTATTCTGATTTTTATTTGATTTTTACAGTAATCAGTTCCTTGCTTTTCTTTATATCATTACCTAAGTGTACATTCCTCAACACACAGTTTAGTGCTGATTTTGAATTTTATATAAATAGACTCATAGTAGATTTTTTTTTTTTTGGATTTGGCTTCTTTCAGTTCTTATTATATTTGTGAGATTCATCCATGTGTTTGTCTTTAGTTCTTTTTCACTCTTTTTATCTGCTGTAGAGTAGGAATTAACAAACTTTTTCTGCAAAGGGCCTGACAGTAAATATTTTAGACTTTGTGGGCCAAAAGACAAAATCAAGCATATTATATAGGTACTAAAATAACAAGAAAGAAAACAAATTTTCACAAATTTTTATTGATGAAATTCAGAAGACAGTAATAATAATTGCCCACAGTTTTTTGTAATACAGGTCTCCTGAAAAAAAGAATGAAACTCTTATTTAGGGGATAACATTTTGCTTAATTGGGGTTCAGGTAGTTTAAAGTGGTTGCAAATGTTCATCTGTTAATGGTGATGTGTAATGAGACTTCCCCCCATTGCAGTTTCGAAAATGTCTTTAAGACAAATATTATATGATATCACTTATATGTGGAATCTAAAAAATAGTACAGAACAGAAACAGACTCACAGACATAGAAAACAAACTTACGGTTACCAAAGGGGAAAGGGGCAGGGAGGGAAAAATTAGGAATATATGATTAATAGATACACACTACCATATATAAAATAGATAAACAATAAGGATTTGCTGTATAGCACAGGGAATTATATTCAATATCTTGTAATAACGTATAATGGAAAAGAATTTTAAAACTGAATCACTTTGCTGTATACCTGAAACCAACAAAATATGTAAATCAACTATACTTCAATTTAAAAAAATGTCTTTCACAGATAGGTGCTGGCAATACTGATCTGAATCCATAAGCATGTGCTTTTAATTGTGCATATTTATTGCTTGGAAGGCATTTATAGAATTCCATTAGATTCTTCTCGATATTTGCCTTTTAGCACATCATTATAATGCAGATTAATCACTTCCATGAAGGTTAGATGGACATGCCTCCGCTGCACAGTTAAATAACTTTGAAATATAGAAATTTCCTTTGCACTTGTTTCAAGGTCCAAAAAATGCTCCTGGAAGTATAGTTTAAGCTCAGAAAATACATTCACTGCAAATATGCATGGGAATGGACACCTTGTGTTTTTAGCTTTGGCAGCACGGGAAGTATATAAAGCAGCTTACTATTACTAGTGATTCAGACAATGTTAGTTGCCATTGAAATGACTTTATCATAATATAAATTCTACATACAGGTTCTGTTTTGCCTTGTAATTTTAGATTGGATTCATTATAAAAATATTACCAAGTCTGCAGCAAGAGCTAATTTCCAAAGTCATTCAGTGTTCCATGATGGTGGTTAAGGGTAGTTTTCTTAGAAAAATCTCAATCTTGTTCTAAGCTCAAAAAATCACACAAAAATGTTACCACTGCTAAGCCATCAAACATCACGGTGGTAGGGAAAGTCAGGATATTCTGCTATTTCTGATAAAAAAAAAAAATTCATGGAACAATGAATTAACAGTGGATAAATCCATGAGGCTGAGTGAGGATCACATTGACACAGCTGGCTAAAGAACACATGATAGATTCAAACATCTTTCTACTAGTAAAGGGGTTATCTACCAGAAACCTAAAGCTGACATTCTAGGGAAATTTGGCCTTACGTCTGGGGCTCCTCCAGATTCCAGTCCATCATGCTTGCTCACACAGTTTTTAGAAGTCTTGCTGGTTTCTGTTTCCCTTAGTAAAGTCTTATAACCAGATTTGGCCATTGCCTCAAGGGAAGAAAATGGCCAGTGATCTTAGATCACTTAGGAAGGACTCTTTCCTCTCTACCATTTTAGTTCATCAAGTTCCCCTTTATTGCCAGAGCTCTTCACTGTCTCTGAAAGGTTACATTTACAATATATCCATAACTTTCTCTATTTCTTGAAGCTACCTACTGTATCTACTTAGAATCAGAAGACATGTCTATTTTGTTTTATTAATTCCTGTTACTTTTGTTTCCTTCCTTTTACTTTTTTTGCATCTAATTTGCCATTCTTTTTCTAAATTCTGGAAAAGGATACTTAGTCTTACTTACACCTTTTCTCTTCTAATAAATGCCTTTAAGCCTACAAATTTCCATCTAAGCACCACATCAGTCCCATTTTACATGTTGGATACATATGTAGCATTTTGGTCATTTTTCAGTTCAAAATATTTTCAAGTTTCTATTCTGGTATTTTCTTTGATGAACAGATTATTTACACCTGAATTTCCTAATTTCCAAACAAATTAGAATTATCTTGTCATTGATTTCTAGTTTCATTACATTTTTATCAGAGAACACACTTTGCCATGATTTCAACTTTGAAATAGTTGACACTTGCTTTATGACACAGTATATAGTCAGTTTTTGCAAATGTTCTCTGTGTGCTTGAAAATAATTTGCATCCTGGAGTTGTTGGGTATAATATTCTATAAATGTCTATCAGGTGAAGTTTCTTAACTATATGTCTCAAATCTTCTATTTTTTAGTTTTTTTCCTCTGCTTGCCATATCAGTTCCTGATAGAGATTAAAATTCCCAGCATTATTACGGATTTTTCTATTTCTCCTTGCAGCTCTCTTAACCTTTGCTTCATATAGGTTGAGGCTATGTTATTAGATATATTCAAATTGTGACTCATTATACCTTCCCAATGAATTAAACCTTTATCTTTATGAAGTGTCCCTCTTTTGCTCTAGTAAGTGCTTTCTGGCTTAAAGTCTTCTTTGTTTGTCATTAATATAGTTAACATCAGCTTTCCTGTGGATGGTGTTTTCATGGTATCTTTTACTTTCCTTTAACTTGTAACCATTCTGCATATTTAGATCTTACACATAAAAGGCATACAATTGAGTTATTTTTTAAATTCAGTCTGACAAATTCTGACTTGACTTTGAGCAGTTAGTCTATTTACATTTAATGTAATTAAATGATGAATCAATGATAAACACCTACCATTTTATTCAGTGCTTTCTATTGGTTCTGTTTCCTTTTTCTCTCCTTCTGTCCTCCTTTTGTATTGAGTGTTTTTTATTTATTTCATTTTCTTTTATTAGTTTAGATGTCATACATCTTTTCACTATCCTTTAGGATTTACCCTAAGGGATACAAAATGTTTCCTGAGTTATCAACTGTAATGTTAGGTGATACTTTTATCCTCTTCCTAGACAATGCAAGTGCCTTGGAACAATTTAACCCATCTATGCCCTTTCTGACTTACATACTATTGTTGTTGTATAACTGTACTGCTGCTATTGTTGCTGTTTCTTCTGATTATGTTATATGCCATCAATAAATATTTATCCACATGTTGATCCTTCATTTATCTCCAACCTTCCAACTGGGATAATTTTCCTTCTGCTTGAAGAACACCCTTTAGTGATTTATTGTAGGGCAAATCTCCTAGTGACTAATTTTCTGTTTCATTTATCTGAAAATGTCTTTTATTGTCATTCTCAAGGATATTTTTGAAAGGTATAGAATCCTGTTTTATTATACTATTTAAGCATATTGAATATATCATTCCAGTATTTTCTGGCTTTGTTTCTGGTAAGAAGTCAACTCTCAGCTTAATTATTGCTCTTACAAAGGTAATTCATCTTTTCTCTCTCAACAGTTTTAAGATTTTTCTTTTCTTTTGTTTTCAGTAGTCATATTAAAATGCATCTAGGTATAGATTTCTTTTTATTTTGTCTACTTGGGGTTAAGAAGCCTTCTTAAACATTGACCCTTTCATTGGTTTTAGAAAATTCATATTTCATATGATTTCCCAACACATTTCTTCTCTTAGAAGTCAGATTTCTTGAATCAATTGTCCATGCCTACTATCCTTTTGTCGCTTCCTAAGGATTAAGTTATACTACATCTATCCTTTTCTTCTGTAGTTTCCAATTCTTTGTCTCTGTGATTCTTTCTAGATAAATTATTCTGATCTTTTAATTTATGAATTTTCTCTTCAGCTGTATATATCCTGTTCTTAAATCTATTCATTGAGTTTCTCATGTTGACTTCTGTATTTTTAAATTCTAGAATTTCTATTTTCTTCAAATCTGCTATATCATTTTTACCATTTCTAGTTCTCTTAAAAATTTCCATATTGACTTTCATTTCTTTGAACATAGTAAGTGTCTTAGCTCAGGATGCCATAACAAAATACCTTAGACTGGGTAGCTTAAGTAACAGAAACATATGACTCTCTATATGGTTATAATTTTATTTTTTCTTTTGTTTTTAGATTTCACATATAAGTGAAATCATACAGTATTTGTCTCTCTGTCTGATTTATTTCACTTAGAATGATATCCTGTAGATCCATTCATGTTATCACAAATGGCAAGGTTTCATTCTTTTTTATGGCTGAGTAATATTCCACTGTGTATACATGTACCACATCTTCTTTACCCATTCATCTACTGATGGGAACTTAGGTTGCTTCCATATCTTGGCAACTGTATATAATGCTGCTATGAACATAGGGGTGCACATATCTTTTTTAAATAGTGTTTTCATTTTCTTTGGATAAATACCCAGGAATGGAATTGCTGGATCACATGGTAGTTCTATTTTTAATTTTTTGAGGAATTTCCATACTGTTTTCCATAGTAGCTGCACCAATTGACATTCCCACCAACAGTGCACAAGGGTTCCCTTTTCTCCACAGCCTTGCCAACACTTGTTTTTTGTGGTCTTTTTGATAATAGTCATTCTGACAGGTGTGAGGTGATATCTTATTGTGGTTTTTTTGGGGGTTTTTTTGCGGTACGCGGGCCTCTCACTGTTGTGGCCTCTCCTGTTGCGGAGCACAGGCTCCAGATGCACAGGCTCAGTGGCCATGGCTCACAGGCCCAGCCACTCTGCGGCATGTGGGATCTTCCAGGACCGGGGCACAAACCCGTATTCCCTGCATTGGCAGGCGGACTCTCAACCACTGCGCCACCAGGGAAGCCCTCATTGTGGTTTTGATTTGCATTTCTCTGATGATTATTGATGTTGAGGATCTTTTCATGTGCCTGTTGGCCATCTGTATGTCTTCTTTGGAAAAAGTCTACTTGGATTCTCTGCCTATTTTTTTAAATTGTTATTATT
Organism: Grampus griseus; assembly: GCF_964374135.1. Lineage (NCBI taxonomy): Eukaryota > Metazoa > Chordata > Mammalia > Artiodactyla > Delphinidae > Grampus > Grampus griseus. Next base: position 78,231,455 of record NC_138998.1, read on the forward strand.
TATTTGGCTGCATCGGGTCTTAGTTGTGGCATGCGGGATCTTCATTGCAGCATGTGGGATCTTTTATTGCAGTGTGCGGGCTTCTCTTTGGTTGTGGCATGCGGGCTCCAGAGCGCATGAGCTCAGGTGTTGCGGTGCACAGGCTCTCTAGTTGTGGTGCACAGTCTCAGTAGTTGTGGCGCACGTGCTCTAAAGCATGCAGGCTCAGTAATTGCGGCGCGTGGGCTTAGTTGCCCCGTGGCATGTGGGATTTTAGTTCCCTGATCAGGGATCAAACCCGTGTCCCCTGCATTGGAAGGCGGAGTCTCAACCACTGGACCACCAGGGAAGTCCCCCTCTGCCTATTTTTTAATTGAGTTTTTTTTGATGTTGAGTTTTATGAGTTCTTTGTATATTTTGGATATTAACCCCTTACTGTATATATCGTTTGCAAATGTTTTCTCCCATTCAGTATGTGGCCTTTTCATTTTGTTGATAGTTTCCTTAACTGTGCAAAAGTTTTTTAGTTTGATATAGTCCTATTTGTTTATTTCTGCTTTGTTTCCCTTGCCTAAGAAGACGTAGCAAGAAAAAATATACTACTATGGCCAATGTCCAAGAGCATCCTACCTGTGTTTTATTCTAGAAGTTTTATGGTTTCAGGTCTTATATTTAAGTCTTTAATTTACTTTGAATTTACTTTTGTGTGAGAAAGTAGTCCAGTTTGATTCTTTTCCATGTAGCTGTCTAGTTTCCCCAACACCATTTATTATAAAGGCTGCATATCCCCATTGTATATTCTTCCCTCCTTTGTCATAGATAACTGCCCATATAAGTGTGGGTTTATTACTGGGCTCTGTTCTGTTCCATTGATCAAGTTATCTGTTTTTGTGCCAGTATCATACTGTTTTGATTACTGCAGTTTGAAATCAGGGCGTATCGTACCTCCAGCGTTGTTCTTCTTTCTCAAGATTGTTTTGGCTATTAGAAATTTATTTTCTCACAGTTCTGGAGGCTAGAAGTCCAAGTTCAAGGTGCCATCATGGTTAGCTTCTGGGGAGGGCTCTCTTCCAGGCTTGTAGATGGCTGCCTTCTTGCTATGTCCTCACATGACAGGGAAAGAGAGAGAGAGCAAGCTCTCTGGTGTCTCTTCTTATAAGAGCACTATTCCCATCATGAGGGACCCACCCTCATGATATCATCTAATCCTAATTGTATCCCACAGTCCTCATTTCCAAATGCCATCATATTGGAGGTTAGGGCTTCAACATACGAATTTGAGGGGGGACACAGTTCAGAGCATTGCATTCCATCCTAGCCTCCCAAAATTCATGTCCTTCTCACATGCAGAATACATTCATTCCATGCCAACAGCCCCAAAATCTTAAGTCATTCAAGCATCAACTCTAAGGTCTGAAGTCCAAATTCTTATCTAAATCAGACGTGGGTGAGACTCAAGGTACGATTCGTCCTGAGGCAATATTCCTCTCCAGCGGTGAACCAGACACATTATGTACTTCTAAAATACAATGGTGGGACAGGCATAGGACAGATATTCCCATTCCAGAAGGGAGAAATCAGAAGGAAGAAAAGAGTAATCGGTCCCAAGCAAGTCCAAAGCCTAGCTAGACAAATTCTATTGGATCTTAAAGCTCAAGATTAATCCCCTTTGGCTCAGTGTCCTGCCTTCCAGGTCCACTGGGATGGCAGCATTACTCCAATGGCTCTGGGGATGGCCCCACCCCTCCAGCTTTGTTGTTCCCCATCCCCACAGCCTTGGTGGGGATCCTGTCGCTGCACCTCTGCCAGGGTAGGGTGCCATAGGTGGTCCCATCCTTAAGGTTCTGGGCAGAGGCCATCTGACCTGTTGAAACCGAGGAAGTGGTTGATAAGCCTTCAGGATTATTTTTCCCTCTTCTTAAAGAACTGTGCACATTTGAAGCATAATGGCTCTATCATGTCATCCTGTCAAATCCAAGAAGTCTGATGCCTTCCTTCATCTTGTGTCCATTCCTTCATTTCAAACTGGCAGAGTTCCTGCTCTTATAATTCCATAGACTCTTTATCAAATAGCTGTTCAGCCACACCCTTAGTGTTCTTTTTTAGAATGAATTTTCTCATCTTTTGAAATATGGATAGGCTGAGAATTTTCCAAATGTACAAGTTCTTGTTTGTTTTGCTTAACAATTCCTTCTTCAGTTCATCTCTCTCCTTTCAAACCTATAAAAGCAGTCATGAGGAACCAGGCTGCTCCTTCAACTTTGCTTAGAAATCTTCTCAGCTAAATATCCAATTTCATTGCTCAGAAGTTCTACATTCCACAGAACACTAGAACAAAGTTCAGCCAAGTTCTTTGCCACTTTATAATATGGATTGCCATTCCTCCAGTTTCCAGTAACACATTCCACATTTCCATCTGAGACCTTGTCAGAATTGCCCTTAACACCCATATCTCAAAACTCTTCCCACCTCTACACATTATCTAGTTCCAAAGTTGCTTCCACACATTTAGGTATTTGTTACAGCAGCGCTTCACTCTTGGTACCAAAATCTTAGATTGGGCTGCCATAACAAAATACCATAGACCTGGTGGCTTAAACAACAAAAATGTATTTTCTCACAATTCTGGAGGCTAGAAGTACATAGCAGTAAGCATAGTTATTCTAAAACCTGTGTCTAAATAATTCCAATAGCTTAGATCCCTTTAGGTCTGTTTCTATTATCTGTACTTCCTGCTGCTTGTTCAAATTGTCATGTCTCTTCATATACCGGATATCCTTGTTGTGTTCTGGAACTTGTTCATGAAAAATTGTGAAAATAAATTGAGGTCTAGGATGATGCCAACTTTCTCCAAAGGGAATTTAAGTGTTGTCCCTGACAATTTCCTTGAGGCAACAGGAATCAAGGATCTTTTTAAATTTGTTTTATGGGACTGAGGGTTTCTTGGATCATTCAGATGATTAGAAGCTAAACTGTAGCATATTTGAGGGGTGATTTACTTCCAGTGAACACTTTCTACTAGGGCATAACCTTATGGAGTCCCAGCCCAAATGGAGGAGGTTTACTAGGGACTCAACCTTGACGCCACAGTTTTTGTCCCTCTAGTTTTGCAAAGCTTGTGAAAGTATTGCTCAGTTTTTCAGCCACATTTACTAGAATTTGCATATTCCCTAAGGAAAAAAATGGCTCCAAATGCCAGACTCAGCTCAATGGATTTTTCTACTCATAAATTTTCCTCCAGAAATGCCTCACTATTTTATTACCTCTGTTGTCTTTAAGCTGATTTAAAAATTTTGTTTTTAATCAGTAGTCCATGCCTACTGACCCTCTCACTAAATATTATTAAATAACCTCACATCTGTCCTTCCCTCTGAGAGAAGGAAGAGGAAGTGATATATACTAGGGGGGCAACTAAGCATCATGTTCCAACCATTTAATAAAATATTAAGAAGATACTGTATTAATTTATTGGTTAACCTTCCTTGCTGAGTGTCTGTAGCTAGCCTGGAAACTAGGTTTTTTTTGAAACTATATTTTATAACCACAACATGCTTTACATAGTGAAAGTAAAATACATTTCATTAAAACCTAAGTATAGGGCTTCCCTGGTGGCGTGGTGGTTAAGAATCTGCCTGCCAATGCAGGGGACACGGGTTCAAGCCCTGGTCCAGGAAGATCCCACATGCCGTGGAGCAACCAAGCCTGTGTGCCACAACTACTGAGCCTGCGCTCTGGAGCCCGTGAGCCACAACTACTGAACCCACGTGCCACAACTACTGAAGCCCTATAGTGAGAAGCCTGTGCACTGTAATGAAGAGTAGCCCCCACTTGCCACAACTAGAGAAAGCCCACACACAGCAACAAAGACCCAATGCAGCCAAAAATAAATAAATTAAATAAATTTTTAAAAACAAAAAACCTAAGTATAAAAGAAAGAATCATTTTAAAACTCTTATGGCTTGATTTCAAAGATCACTGTAGATGTCATAGAACAGGTGTTATATACTCAGAAGTAAATGCAGATGTATTCAATATTTAATTTGCATGTAAGAAAAATGACTACCCAACATTAAAGATGATTTATTTTTAATTTATATTGGAGTATAGTTGATTAACAATGTTGTGTTAGTTTCAGGTGTACAGCAAAGTGATTGAGTTATACATATACATGTATCTATTCGTTTTCAAATTATTTTCCCATTTACATTATTACAGAGTATTGAGCAGAGTTCCCTGTGCTATACAGTAGATCCTTGTTGGCTATCTATTTTAAATATAGGAGTGTGTTACATGTCAATCCCAAACTCCCCCACACCGTTCCCCATTGGTAACCATAAGTTCATTCTCTAACTCTGTGAGTCTCTGTTTTGTAAATAAGTTCATTTGTATCATCTTTTAAAAAATTCCACATATAAGCAATGTCATATGATATTTGTCTATCTCTGTCTGACTGACTTCACTTAGTATGATAATCTCCAGGTCCATCCATGTTGCTGTAAATGGCATTATTCCGTTCTTTTTTATGGCTGAGTAGTATTCCCTTGTCTATATGAACCATATTTTCTTTATGCATTCATCTATCAATGGACATTTAGCTTGCTTCCATGTCTTGGCTATTGTAAACAGTGCTGCAATGAACATTGGGATGCATGTATCCTTTTGGAGCATGGTTTTCTGCAGATATATGCCCAGAAGTGGGATTGCTGGATCATATGGTAATTCTATTTTTAGTTTTTTAAGGAACCTCCATACTGTTTTCTATGTGGCTGTACCAATTTACATTCCCACCAACAGTGTAGGAGGGTCCCCTTTTCTCCACACCCTCTCCAGCATTTATTTTTTGCAGATTTTTTGATGATGGCCTTTGTGATTGGTATGAGGTGATATATCATTGTAGTTTTGATTTGCATCTCTCTAATTATTAGCATTGTTGAACATCTTTTCATGTGCCTCTTGGCCATCTGTATGTTTTCTTTGGAGAAATGTCTCCTAAGGTCTTCTGCCCATTTTTTGATTGGGTTGTTTGTTTTTTTGATATTGAGCTGCATGAGCTGTTTGTAAATTTTGGAAACTAATCCCTTGTCGGTCGTATCATTTGCAAATATTTTCCCCCAGTCTGTGGGTTGTATTTTCATTTTGTTTATGGTTTCTTTTGCTGTGCAAAAGCCTTTGAGTTTAATTAGGTCCCATTTGTTTACTTTTGTTTTTATTTCCATTACTCTGGAGATGGGTTGAAAAAGGTGTTGCTGCGATTTATGTCAGAGTGTTATATGTTTTTCTCTAAGAGTTTTATAGTATCTGGTCTTACATTTAGGTCTTTAATCCATTTTGAGTTTATTTTTGTGTATGGTGTTAGGGAGTGTTCTAATTTCATTCTTTTACATGCAGTCCAGTTTTCCCAGCACCACTTATTGAAGAGGCTGTCTTTTATCCATTGTAAACTCTTGCCTCCTTTATTGTTGATTAATTGACCATAGGTGCATTTATTTCTGGGCTTTCTATCCTGTTCCATTGATTTATAGTTCTGTTTTTGTGCCAGTACCATACTATCTTGATGACTGTAGCTTTGTAGTATAGTCTGAAGTTTGGGAACCTGATTCCTCCAGCTTCGTTTTTCTTTCTTAGGATTGCTTTGGCTATTTGGGGTCTTTTCTGTTAACATGCAAATTTTAAAATGTTTTATTCTAGTTCTGTGAAAAATGCCATTGGTAATTTGATACGGGTTGTATTGAATCTGTAGATTGCCTTGGGTAGTATAGTCATTTTGACGATATTGATTCTTCCAATCCAAGAACATGGTATAACTTTGCATCTGTTTGTGTCATCTTCGATTTGTTTCATCAGTATCATAATTTTCGGAGTACAGGTCTTTTGCCTCCGTAGGTAGGTTTATTCCTAGGTATTTTACTCTTTTTGATGTGATGGTAAGTGGGATTGTTTCTTTAATTTCTCTTTCTGATCTTTTGTTATTAATGTATAGAAATGCAATAGATTTCTGCATATTTATTTTGTATCCTGAAACTTTATCAAATTAACTGATGAGCTCTGGTAGTTTTCTGGTAGCATCTTTTTTTAAATATGTAAATTTATTTATTTTTGGCTGTTTTGGGTCTTCATTGCTGTGCACAGGCTTTCTCTAGTTGCAGCGAGTGGGGGCTACTCTTCATTGCGGTGTGTGGGTTTCTCATCACGGTGGCTTTTCTTGTTGTGGAGCATGGGCTCTAGGCACGCGGGCTTGTTGTGGCATGCGGGCTTAGTAGTTGTGGCTCGCGGGCTCTAGAGTGCATGCTCAGTAGTTGTGGCACATGGGCTTAGTTGCTTCGTGGCATGTGGGATCTTCCTGGACCAAGGTTCAAACCCGTGTCCCCTGCAGTGGCAGGAAGATTTTTAACCACTGCACCACCAGAGAAGTCCCTTCTGGTAGCATCTTAAAAAGAGCTTCTATGTATAGTATCATGTCGTCTGCAAAGAGTGAGTTTTTCTTCTCCAATTTGGATTCCTGTTATTTCTTTTTCTTCTCTGAATGCCATGGCTAGGACTTCCAAAACTATGTTGAATAAAAGTGGTGAGAGTGGACATCCTTGTTCCTCATCTTAGAGAAAATGCTTTCAGCTTTTCAATTTGTGAGTATGATGTTACCTGTAAATTTGTCTTACATGACCTTTATTCTGTTGAGGTAGGTTCCTCAACTTTCTGGGGAGTTTTTATCATAAATGGGTGTTGAAGTTTGTCAAAAGCTTTTTCTGCATCTATTGAGACGATCATATGGTTTTTATTCTTCAATTTCTTAATATGGTGTATCACATTGATTTGCAAATATTAAAGAATCCTTGATCCCTGGATAAATACCACTTGATCATGGTGTATGATCCTTTTAATGTGTTGTTGGATTCTGTCTGCTAGTATTTTGTTGAGGATTTTTGCATCTGTGTTCATCTGTGATATTGGCCTGTAAATTTATTTTCTTTCTTTCTTTCTTTTCTTGCTTTCTCTTTCTCTCTCTCTCTTTCCTTTCTTTTCTTGCTTTTTTTTTTTTTGGTGTTATCTTTGTTTGGTTTTGGTATTAGGTTGATGTTGGCCTCATAGAATGAGTTTGAGAGTCTTCCTCCCTCCGCTACATTTTGGAAGAGTTTGAAAAGGATAGGTGTTAGCTCTTCTCTAAATGAGAAGGGTAGGTGTTAGTTCTTCTCTAAATGGCTGATAGAATTCACCTGTGACCTGCCATCTAGTCCTGGACTTTTGTTTGTTGTAAGTTTTTAAATCACAGTTTCAATTTCAGTACTTGTGATTGGCCTGTTCATATTTTCTGTTTCTTCTTGGTTCAGTCTTGAGAGATTGTATCTTTCTAAGAATTCGTCCATTTCTACTAGGTTGTCCATTTATTGGCATATAGTTGCCTGTAGTAGTCGCTTATGTTCTTGTGTATTTCTGTGGTGTCCATTGTAACTACTCCCTTTTCATTTCTAATTTTATTGATTTGAGCCTTCTCCCTCTTGATGAGTCTGACTAAAGGCTTATCAATTTTATCTTTTCAAAGAACCAGCTTTTAGTTTCATTGATCTTTTCTATTGTTTTCTTCATTTCTATTTCATTTATTTCTGCTCTGATCTTTACGATTTCGCTCTTTCTACTAACTTTGGGTTTTGTTTGTTCTTCTTTCTCTAGTTGCTTTAGGTGTATGTTAGGTTGTTTATTTGAGATTTTTCTTGTTTCTTGAGGTATGATTGTATTGCTGTAAAATTCCCTCTTAGAACTGCTTTTGCTGCATCCCATAAGTTTTTTTTAATGTATGTGCATACATGTGTGGGTACAGAAGATGCTTTGAGTCAGAGACAAGAACCACTTACTACTCACAGAAAACCTTGTGAGAAATCAGTTCTCACAACGGTGATTTGGTGAGGGCTAGATGGCACATGCATATGTTTTGGGGTACAGTATGGATAAGGAACTCCACAGGGGGAAAGACAGACATTATATAGGGCTGCTGGATTCCTGTTCATATGAGAGAGAGAGAGAGTGACAGAGAGACAGAGAGACAGAGAGAGACAGAGAGAGAGAGAGAAACTTTGCTGTGGAGGTCAAGAGAGTAAATTCCATTCCAGAGAGGGGGACTGATATTTTACTTTCCTGGGAGACATCCTCTATCTGTGCTGTAAAAAAAGCTACCCTCTCTGGATTGAAGTGTTTCATAAGTTTTGGATTGTCATGCTTTTGTTTTGTCTCTAGGTATTTTTTATTTCCTCTTTGATTTCTTCAGTGATCCATTGGTTGTTTAATTGCATACTCTTTAGACTCCATGTGTTTTTTATAGTTTATTTTCTTGTAGTTGATTTTTAATCCCATAGCGTTGTGGTCAGAAAAGATGCTTGATATGATTTCAGTTTTCTTAAATTTACTGAGGCTCACTTTGTGGCCCAGCATGTGATCAATCCTGGAGAAGAATGTGCACTTGAGAAGAATGTGTATTCTGCTGCTTTTGAATGGCATGCTCTATAAATATCAATTAAGCCCACCTGGTCTAATGTGTCATATAAGGCCTGTGGTTCCTTACTGATTTTCTTTCTGGATGATCTGTGCATTGATGAAAGTGGGGTGTTAAAGTCCACCACTATTATTATGTGGGGGATTTCTCCTTTAATGGCTGTTACTATTTGCCTTATATATTGAGGTGCTCCTATGTTGGGTCCATACATATTTACAATTGTTGTATCTTCTTCTTGGATTAATCCCTTGATCATTATGTAGTGTCCTTTGTCTCTTGTAAATAGTCTTTATTTTAAAGTCTATTTTGTTTGATATGAATATTGCTACTCCAGCTTTCTTTTGATTTCCATTTACATGGAATCCCTTTTTCCATTCCCTCACTTTCAGTCTGTATGTGTCCCTATATCTGAAGTGGGTCTTTTGTAGACAGCATATATATGGGTCTTGTTTTCGTATCCATTCAGCCAGTCTGTGTTTTTTGGTTGTGGCATATACTCCATTTATTTTTAAGGTAAATATTGCTATGTATTTTCTTATTGCCATTTTGTTAATTGTTTTGGATTTGTTTTTGTAGGTCTTTTTAATTCCCTTCCTCTTTTGTTCCCTTCTCTTGTGATTTGATGACTGACTTCAGTGTTGTGTTTGGATTTCTTTTCTTTTTTGTGTGTTTATCTATTGTAGATTTTTGGTTTGCCATTCCCATGAGGTTTTGATATAGCTGTCTATATATAAACAAAATTGTTTTGAGTTGCTGGTCTTTTAATTTCAAATGCATTTCCAATAGCCTGCATTTGTGCTCTCCTTTTCTCATGATTGCTGGTTTTGATATACTATTTGTGTGTAGATGATTTCCTACCTTTACCATATGTTTGCCTTTACTGGTGAGTTTTTCCATTCATAATTTTCTTGTTTCTAATTGTGGCCTTTTCTTTTCCACCTAGAAAATTTCATTCAGCATTTGTTGCAAAGCTGGTCTGGTGGTACTAAATTCTCTTATTAGCTTTTGCTTGAGCTTTTGATTTCTCCATCGAATCTGAGAGCCTTGCTGGGTAGCTTATTCTTGGTTATTGGTTCTTCCTTATCATCACTTTAAATATATCATGTGACTCCCCTCCGGCTTGCAGAGAGTTTCTGCTGAGAAATCAGCTGATAACCTTGTGAGAATTGCCTTGTATGTTGCTTTTAAGGTTTTTTTGTTTGTCTTTAATTTTGGTCAATTTCATCACTGTGTGTCTTGGTGTATCCCTTCTTGGGTTTATTCTGCCTGGGACTCTCTGCACTTCCTGGATTTGGGTGACTGTTTCCTTTCCCATGTTAGGGAAGTTTTCAGCTATTATCTCTTCAAATATTTTCTCAGGTCCTTTCTCCTTCTGGGACCCTTATAAAGCAAGTGTTGGTATGTTTAATGTTGTCCCAGAGGTCTCTTATACTGTCCTCATTTCTTCTCGTTCTTTTTTCTTTATTCTGTTCCACAGCAGTGATTTCCACTATTCTGTCTTCCAGCTCACTTATCTGTTCTTCTGCCTCAGTTATTCCTTCTCATATATCTTTCATTTCAGTTATTGTATTGTTCATCTCTGTTTGTTCTTTAAAGCTTCTAGCTCTTTGTTAAACAAAGATCTTCTCAATCTGTGCCTCCATTCTTTTTCTGAGATCTTGGATCGTCTTTACTATCATTACTCTGAATTGTTTTTCAGGTAGACTGCCTGTCTCCCCTTCACTTAGTTGTTCTTCTGGAGTTTTATCTTGTTCCTTCATCTGGGACACATTCCTCTACTGTCTCATTTTGTCTAACTTTCTGTAATTGCAGTTTCTGTTCCGCAGGCTGCAGGGTTGTAGTTCTTCTTGCTTCTGCTGCCTGCCCCCTGGTGGATGAGGCTAAGAGGCTTGTGTAGGCTTCCTGGTGGGAGGGACTGGTTTCTGCCCAGTGGTGGGTGGAGCTGGCTCTTGTCCCTCTGATGGGCAGGGCCATGTCAAGGGGTATGTTTGTCAGGCAACTGTGTGCTCAGGAAGACTTTAAGCAGCCTGTCTGTTGATGGGTGGGGCTGTGTTCCCACCCTGTTGGTTGTTTGGCCTGAGGTGTCCCAGCAGTGGAGCCTACAGGCTGTTGGGTGGGGCCAGGTCTTGGTGAGAAAATGGTGGCCTCCAGGAGGGCTCACGCCAATGAGTACTCCCCAGAACTATTGCCACCAGTGTTCTTGTCCTTGCAGTGAGCCACAGGTGCATAACTCCACAGGAGACCCTCCAATACTAGCAGGTAAGACTACCCAGTCTCTTACGAGGTTACTGCTTTTCTCCCTGGTTCATGGTGCACATGAGATGCTGCGTGCACCCTCCAAGAGTGGAGTTTCCCCCAGTCCCGTGGAATTCCTGTGATCAAAACCTGATGGCCTTCAAAGCCAGACTCTCTGGGGGCTCCTCCTCCCATTGCCAGACCCCCAGGCTGGGGAGCCTGACATGGGGCTCAGAACCTTCATTCCTGTGGGTGAACTTCTGTGGTAAAATTGTTTTCAAGGTTGTGGGTCACCCACCTGGCGTGTATGGGATTTGATTTTATCATGCTCCTCCTACCATCTCGTTGTGGCTTTTTCTTTGTCTTTGGATGTAGGGTATCTTTTTTGGTAAGTTCCAGCATTTTTTTGTCAATTCTTGTTCAGCAGTTAGTTGTGACTTCAGTGTTTCCCTAAGAAGAGGTGAGCTCATGTCCTTCTACTCTGCCATCTTGTCTCAGCTGTGTGTCTAGGCTCATTGTTATTATTTTTATTATTGCCTTAAGTTAGCCCTCATCATCTCCTGTCTTCCACCAGAAAGCTGGGTCTGTTTGTTTATATGTCCAGAGAATGCTGTGATGATATGCTGTCCAGATCACTGTTTCAGGACCAAGGCACTCAATTCTTCATCTGCTTGGAGAATTGGCTAGCAATGGCTTGCACCTGAGCTCTTCCCAGTGCATGCTCTCAGCTTCCTTCCCTCACTCTCCAACATCAACCATATAGGGAGAGACCCAAGGGACCTGACAGAGGAAATGGATTTCTAAGGCTGATTTTTAACAATAATAAGATAGATAGGCAAAAGGCTTTGATCCTTGAGTTTATATTATATAGAATAGTATATAACATTATATGTAAATACATGGCTTATATCTTCAGTGATTTCAGAGGTTATTTCATTATTAATGAAAAACAAAGGATTTTCTGCTGTAATTTACAGCCATAGTTTGTTATTTAAGAATTATCAGTTTTCCCTCTGCTCTCTTTCTTAACTGCCCCCTCATCTGAAACTTCCTACCATGCGCCTCTCTGATACTTAAGGTCCCAGTAGATTTCCCTGCAGAAGGTCTCTTGGTCACATGTTCATGGGTAAACCTCAAGTGAAGCGAAATTATTTGTATAAGATTATATAGTTAGAGGTAGAGCTACCAACACCCAAACCTTCTCAATGCCAGATGCAAATTTCCCCCAAAGCCTTAGTACCTTCCCTAACCTGAGAGCACACCCTCAAGGCCAAAATAGCAGATGACGTGCCTCTACCGTGGGGATGTTAAGGGACAAGGTAGAGGCAAAAGGTTCACTCTGTTTCCCCTTCTCATGAGAATTTTACTTTGAACTGACCCTCTAGCTCTGTTTTCCAGTAATGTGATAAGGTGGTACGTGTCAACTGGGTTACTAAGCAACACTACTTAAGGTAAAAATGACCCCTGATTGGAACTAGCATCTGACTTGGAGGAATTATAAATAAGTTATTAATACCTAACAGGAAACTGTAACTTTCAGGTTTCCTAAGTGTGCTGACTTTTGTAACTGGGCAAATCCATTTGGGGGGGGGGGCGGCCCTGGAAACTATGCTGATGGAATTATTACAAGAGATACTGGTCCAGGAGCATGTAAACTCCTGCACCCACCCAATGCACCTGGTCTCTTTTCCTTGCACCTGAGCTTTGTAACCTGGGGGCTAAAGGAAACAGCTATGTGGTCTTCTGTGTGGATTCAGTGAGAGCTCCCACAGGAAGAGAAACACCTGGTGCTGCCCTGCTGGAAGCTGTGGGTCCTGTATTATATCTGTCTTTCTGAGTAGATTGATACTCAAATCATACCAAATATGGCCTATTAGTCTTGTGAGTATGAATGTTCAGTTGCACCTAAGACCAGGCCCCTGGTTGATACTGCAGAGGGCATCAGGGCTAGAATTGGGCAGGCTGTGCCTCATGCCATGTTTATAGCTAGAACAGTGCGATGTGGAGTTAGACAACGTAACCCCTAAGAACAAGCTTTTTTTTTTTTTTTAGTAACACTGACACATTTTGTAGCTTTATCTGTGATGGCATACAGTCATATGCTAAAAGAACCTATAAAAGTAACTTTGAGTCCTGTTTTCTGGTCACAAGAGTCTAGTTTCTGTCATATCAACTCTGTTCTCTAACAACTTTCAATAGCAGATTCCATAACCCAGATGAAATGCACTGATTTTTTCCCCTGTATTCCCCCATTCAATCTGGGCTGCCACAATCAGACAGAAAGAAAGCATGAGGACACTTTTTTCTTGACCCTGTAGTGGAAACCTTAGCAAACAGTAACTGCTTCAGGCCTGTCAAATAGATGCATGAAATGCACCAATTTAAGTGGGAATGCTTCATTTTCCACATTATGATTGTTAGAGAACAGCGCAAAGCTGAATGAGGCTGCTTGTCCTCCTCTCTACTTCCAGATGAAAAATCAAACTCACCTTAGCTGTTTTGCTCATTTTCAGTTTCTCCCTCAAGTAGCTCAGTGTCTGATGCTTGCTGTTGCTCAACACAATGCTTCTGGAGCATGTCTTCCGTGTGCCTGTGGATGACCTTATGGGCTGCGAGGATGTGCTTCTGCTGTGCGTTCCTCACTGTGCCAAAGGGACAGAAGACTTATTACTCTGGAAGTCGGAACATATCATTCCCAAAGATTCTCAAGAGAGTAGTGACAGAAATGATAACTTTGCAAACCACATATTCTCTTACTTAAGGCTGACTGGATTAAAGAAAAATTACCTGCTGTCTGTTTTGGAAGGATACATTCCAAGGGTAACTCAACCCAAATCTTATTATTGCTGCTCCCCCTGTTCCACTCTCTGCTCAGTCCGGTCATGCTCCTCCCCACCAGGTTTGCCTCCATTCTACTGCTTAGCAGCTTCCCTCACCTGGAGTGCCTGCATTCTAAATCCTGCCCTTCTGCAAAGCCCAGCGCAAGTCCCAGCTCCTCCAGGAAGTCTCCTTTGACTGAGTCAGCCCACATTTACCGTGACCACACTTGAGTTTGTACAGACCTGTTCAGCACTGAAGTACTTCATGTGAGTTACATTTTGTTTACCTAGATTGTAAATGACATAAAGGTAAAGACCTTGTTTCATACTTCTCTTTGAGCCTTAGTCCCTAATATGAAGAGTACTTGTTGAATGATGAGTTTCTGAGCTCACGGATTTAAAAGCTGGTCCTAGTTCCATATTCTAAGAATATTTATTACCAAGACTTAGTACATTAAGCATCCTGTTTGCCTTGGAAAGAGGTAATTGTGATGATGATGATGACAGCAGTTAGCATTTGTCCTTACTTTGTGCCAGGCACTGTTTTAAGCAGTTGGCATATACTTATTCATTTAAGCCACCCACAACCCTAAAAGAGAGTAGTATTAATATCCCCATTTTCAGATGTGGCAACTGAGACACAGAGAGATTAGGTAATTTGCCTAAAGTCATACAGCTAGTAAAGCATAATAAGCAGTACTGTGGATTCTATGCTATTGAGGTGTCAGCTAGTTTATATAGGGTAAATCACATAGCAACTTACAACACTTCAGAGCAGTATGGTTGAAAGAATGGGGACTTTGGAGCCACACAGACCATGGTACAATCTGCATACTGTATAATGTCTCTAAGCACCAACTTCCTTAACTGAACTATGAGAACACATCTATAGATGTTGTAAGAAATTAAAATAAGGTATTTCTAAAAATGCTTAGTACATTGTCTGGAACTTAGTATGCATTTACACCTTGGTAGTTACTATTATTTTCATCTGAATAAAGATCTTCAATGTCATTCCCCTCCATGAACTTTTAGAAAAATGAGAGTTGGTGGATTAGGAAGACTCTGAGCTCACCTCCTCTCACACCAAAATTACTATTTACAGAGAAACTACTGATGAGAAAGACCAAAACCTACCAGAAAAGACCTCTACAACTAAAGATACAAAGAAAGAACCACAATAAGATGGGTAGGATGAGTGGGGTTGTGGTATAGTCAAGAGCCGTACCCCTGGTAGGCAACCTACAAACAGCAAAATAACTAGAATTGAAGAGGTTCTCCCCAAGGAGGAGGGGTCTGAACCCCACATTGGGCTCCACAGCCCAGGGGTCCTGCACTGGAAAGATGAGTACCCACAATATTTGGCTTTGAAGGCTAGTGGGGCTTTCTTTCAGGAAACCCTGTGGGCTGTGGTATATAGAGACTCCACTCTTTTTTTTTTTTTTTGCGGTACGCAGGCCTCTCACTGTTGTGGCCTCTCCCATTGCAGAGCACAGGCTTCGGACACTCAGGCTCGGCGGCCATGGCTCACGGGCCCAGCCGCTCCATGGCATGTGGGATCTTCCTGGACCAGAGCACGAACCCATGTCCCCTGCATCGGCAGGCGGACTCTCAACCACTGCGCCACCAGAGAAGCCCAAGACTCCACTCTTAAAAGGTACACACAAAATCTTACACACTGTGGCACCCAGGGCAGAAGCAGTAATTTGAAAGGACCCTGGGTCAGACCCACCCACTGATCTTGGCGAGTTTCCTGGGGTGGTAGGAGGCAACTGGACCTCACCCTGGGGACACAGACACTCATGGTAACCATTTTGGGGAGCTTTTTCTACCACATGGACACAGGTGCTGGTGAGCACCATTTTGTAAATGGTGCTCTAGCTCATCAGCCTCAGGACCCAGTACCGCCCACACCCACCAGCCTGTAGGCACCGGTACTGGAATGCCTCAGGCCAAGCGACTAGCTGGGCAGGGACACAGCCCCACCCACCAGTGGGCAGGTTACCTTAAAACACCTTGAGCCCACAGCCACTCATGGACATGGCCCTGTCCACCAGAGCACACAAGCACTAGAACTGGGACCCCCCAGGGCCTGCAGCAAGAGACGTTGGGACCTGGCTCAACCTATCAGTAGGCTGGCACCAACCCCAGACCTGCTGGGCCCCAGCCCCACCCACCAGCAGGCCAATACCAGCTCTGAGACACTTTGGGCCCCTCAGCCAGCCTCCGCAGAATCTGGACCCACTCACCAGACATGGAATGGATAAACAAGGTCCTACTGTAAAGCATAGAGAACTTATATTCAATATCCTGTGATAAACCATAATGGAAAAGAATATAAAGAGAATGTATATATATGTATAACTGAATCACTTTGCTGTACAGCAGAAATTAACACAACACTGTAAATCAACTATTCTTCAATAAAAAAATAAGGCAGAACAACAAAAAAAGGAACTCTAGAGGACGGATGAACAGAGTGAGAAGTTAGAAGTTTTAACAGAGTTAGAAAATATAAAGAACCAAACAGATGAAAATATAACTGAAATGAAAAATACACTAGAAGGAATCAACAGTAGATTAAGTAATACAGAGGAATGGATCAGCAAGCTGTAAGGTTAGTGGAAATCATTCAAGCTGAATAGAAAAAAAGGATAGAAATGAGGACAGTTTTTTAAGAGACCTCTGGGAAAACATCACACATACTAACATTTACATTACAGGGGTCCCAGAAGGAGAAGACAGAGAAAGGGACGGAGAACATATTTGAAGCCAAAACAGCTGCAAACTTCCCTAACCTGTGAAATGAAACAAACATGCAAGTCTAGGAAGCACGGAGGGTCCCAAACATGATCAACCCAAAGAGGACCACACCAAAACACTCTGTAATTAAAATGGCAAAAATCAAAGATAAAGGGATATTATTAAAAGTAGCAAGGGAAAAGCAACAAGTTATGTACTAGGGAACTCCCATAAGGCTATCAGATGACTTTTCAGCAGAAACTCTGCAGGCCAGAAAAGAGTGGCAAGATATAGCTGAAGTGATGAAAGGGAAAACCCACAACCAAGAATACTCTACTTGGCAAGTCTTTCATTCAGATTTGATGAAGAGATCAAAAGTTTTACAGACAGGCAAAAGCTAAAAGAGTTCAGTACCACCAAATCAGCTTTACAAGAAATGTTAAAGGGACTTCTCTAAGTGAAAAAGAAAAGGCCACAACTAGAAACATGGAAATTATGAAAAGAAAAAGCTCATTGGTAAAGGTAAGTATAAGGTAGTAAAGTTAAGGTAGTAAATCAACCACATACAAAGCTAGTAGGAAGGTTAAAAGACAAAAGTAGTAAAATCACCTATATCCACAATAAGCCGTTAAGGGATACATAAAACTAGATATAAAATACGATGACAAAAACAGTAATTGCAAAAAGGGAGGGGAGTAAAAATGCAGAGTTGTTAAAATGTGTTTGAAATTAAGAGATGAGCACTTAAAATAATCATATATAGATACAGATAGACAGATACAGATAGACCTATCTATATATACATCTATGTATAAACCTAATGGTAACCATAAACCAAAAATCTATAATAGATACACACAAAAAAAGAGACAGGAAGCCAAACAACACTGAAAACAATCATCAAATCACAAGGGAAGAGGAGGAAAGAAGAAAGGAACAAAAAAGAGTTACAGAAAACAACCCCAAAGCAATTAAAAAATGGAAATACCTACCTGTCCATAATTACTTTAAATGTAAATGGAATAAATTCTCTAATCAAAAGACATAGTGACTGAATGTATACAAAAATAAAAGCCATATATATATACTGCCTACAAGAGACTCAGTTGAGATCTAAAGACACAGACTGAGAGAGAGAGGATGGAAAAAGGTATTACATGCAAAAAGAAATCAACAAGAAGCAGGGGTGCAATACTTAGATAAAATAGACCATTAAAACAAAGACTGTTAGGAGAGCCAAAGAAGGAGACATTACATAATAATCAAGGGATTAATCCAAGAAGAAAATGTAACAGTTGTAAATATATATGCACCCAACATAGGAACACTAAACATATATTAACAGACATAAAGGGCGAAAATCAACAGTAGCACGTAATACTAGGAACTTTGTGTGTGTGTGTGTGTGTGTGTGTGTTAAAGAATTTACTAATTTATTTAACAACAAGATCTATAATATGGGCCCCTCTGTCACAGGCAATGAAAACAGGCAATCCCTACTGAGGAATGAAATTATTCAGAAATTTATCTGCAACGAAATACAAACAGATTTTCTGTAAGAATAGTTTTCATCTAGAAATTTACATGTTTATAGAAAACCCACAGACATTTTAATCTTTGCTCTCTCTTTTGACTCCATCCAGGTTTCCAATACAGTCCCATACATGTGAACCTTCAAGTTGCAAACTTTCAAAGATGCGAAAATGCCCCGTGTGCCAATTGTTGTACTCCTCTACTGTACTTTTTTTTTTTTTTTTTTTGTGGTATGCAGGCCTCTCACTGTTGTGGCCTCTCCCGTTGCGGACCACAGGCTCCGGATGCACAGGCTCAGCGGCCATGGCTCACGGGCCCAGCAACTCCGCAGCACATGGGATCCCCCTGGACTGGGGCACGAACCCACGTCCCCTGCATCAGCAGGCGGACTCTCAACCACTGCGCTACCAGGGAAGCCCTTCTACTGTACTTTTTGAAGTACTGTACTGTAAGATTAAAAATGTTTTCTATATTTTTTGTGTTTTTAATGTATTATTTGTATGAAAAGCATTATAAACCTATTACAATACAGTACTATATACCTGATTGTGTTAGTTGGGTAACTAGGCTAACTTTGTTGGACTTAAGGAACAAATGGGACTTATGAACGTGCTCTCGGAAGGGAACTCGTTTGTATGTAGGAGACTTACTGTACTAGGGACTTTAACACCCCACTTACATCAATGGACAGGTCATCCACACAGAAAATTAATAAGGAAACAATGGCCTAAAGGACACACTAGACCAGATGGACTTAATAGATGTTTATATAGAACACGCATTCCAAAAGCAACAGAATACACATTCTTTGCAAGTGCACATGGAACATTCTCCAGGATAAATTACATGCTAGGCCACAAAACAAGTCTCAGTAAATTTAAGAAAATTGAAATCTTATCAAGCATCTTTTCTGATCACAGCTCTATGAGACTAGAAACCAAGTACAAGAAAGAGCAGCAAAAAAACATGTGGAGGCCAAACAATATGCCACTAAACAACCAATGGATCACTGAAGGGATCACTGAAGAAATCAAAGAAGAAATTTTTTAAAAATACATGGAGACAAATGAAATAAAAAATGCAGTGATCTGAAATCTCTGGGATGCAGCAAAAGCAGCTCTAAGCGGACAGTTTATAGTGTGATACAAGACTACTTCAGGAAAGAAAAGTCTCAAAGAATCTAACCTTAAACCTAAAGCAACTAGAAAAAGAAGAACAAACAAAAGTTAGCTGAAGGAAAGAAATTATAAACATCCATGCAGTAATAAATAAAATAGAGCCTATTTCTAAAAAAGTAGAAAAGATTAATGAAACTAAGAGCTGTTTCTTTGAAAAGATAAAATTGATAAATCCTTTATTCAACTCATCAAGAAAAAAAGAGAAGAGGTCCAAGTAAATAACATCAGAAATGAAAAAGGGAAGCAACTATATGCCAATAAAATGGACAACCTGGAAGAAATGGACAGATTCTTGGAAAGGGATAACCTTCCGAGACCGAACCAGGAAGAAATAGAAAATATAAACAGACCAATCACAAGTAATGAAATTGAAAATTAAGAAACAAAAGTCCAGGACCAGATGGCTTCACAGGTGAATTCTATCAAATATTTAGAGAAGAGATAACACCTATCCTTCTCAAACTCTTCCAAAAATTGCAGAGGGAGAAATACTCCCAAGATTATTCTACAAGGCCACCATCACCCTGATACCAAAACCAGACAAAGATGTCACACACACACACAAAAATTACAGACCAATGTCACTGATGAACAAAGATGCAAAAATTCTCAACAAAATACTAGGAAACAGAATCCAACAACACATTAAAAGGATCATACACAATGATCAAGTGGTATTTATCACAGGGAAACAAGGATTCTTCAATTTTATGAAAATCAGTGTGATATACCATATTAACAAATTAAAGAATAAAAACCGTATGATCATCTCAATAGATGTAGAAAAAGCTTTTGACAAAATCCAACACCATTTATGATAAAAACTCTCCAGAAAATGGGCATAGAGGGAACCTATCTCAACATAATAAAGGCCATATATGACAGACCCACAGCAAACATTCTCAATGGTGAAAAACTGAAAGCATTTCTTCTAAAATCAGGAACAAGGATGTCCACTCTCACCACTATTATTCAACATAGTTTTGGAAGTCCTAGCCATGGCCATCAGAGAAAAAAAATAAAAGCAATATATATTGGAAAAGAAAAAGTAAAACTGTCACTGTTTGCAGTTGACATGATAATATACCTAAAAAATCCTAAAGATGCCACCAGAAAACTGTGAGCTAATCAATGAATTTGGTAAAGTTACAGAATACAAAATTAATACACAGAAATCTCTTGCATTCCTATACATGAACAACGAATGATCAGAAAGAGAAATTAAGGAAACAATTGCATTTACCATTGCAACAAAAAGAATAAAATACCTAGGAATAAACCTACCTAAGGAGGCAAAAGACCTGTACACAGAAAACTATCAAACACTGATGAAAAAAAATCAAAAAGATGACACAAACAGATGGAGAGATATACCATGTTCTTGGATTGGAAGAATCAATACTGTGAAAATGACTGTACTATCGAAAGCAATCTACAGATTCAATGCAATCCTTGTCAAATTACCAATGGCATTTTTCACAGAATTAGAACAAAAAATTTTACAATTTGTATGGAAACACAGACCCTGAATAGCCAAGCAATCCTGAGAACGAAAAACAAAGCTGGAGGAATCAGGCTCCCCAACTTCAGACTATACTACAAAGCTACAGTAATCAAGACAATATGGTACTGGCACAAAAACAGAAATATAGATCAATGGAACAGGATAGAAAGCCCAGAGGTAAACCCAGGCACTCATGGTCAATTAATCAATGACACAGGAGGCAAGGATATACAATGGAGAAAAGGCAGTCTTCAATAAGTGGTGTTGTGAAAACTGGACCAACTACATGTAAAAGAATGAAATTAGAACATTCTCTAACACGATACACAAGAATAAACTCAAAATGGATTAAAGACCTAGAATGTAAGAGCGAATACTATAAAACTCTTAGAGAAAAACAAGCAGAACACTCTTTGACATAAATCACAGCAATATCTTTTTGGATCCACATCCTAGATTAATGAAAATAAAAACAAACATTAAAAAAATGGGACATAATTAAACAAAAGCATTTGCTTTTTGAGCAAAGGAAACCATAAAAAAAAAAAAAGACAACCCACAGACTGGGAGAAAGTATTTGCAAATGAAGCAAGTGACAAGGGATTAATCTCCAAAATATACAAACAGCTCATGCAGCTCAATATTAAAAAAAACAACCCAATCAAAAAATGGGCAGAAGATCTAAATAGACATTTCTCCAAAGAAGAGATATGGATGGCCAAAAGGTAGATTAAAATATGCTCAACATCACTAATTATTAGAGAAATGCAAATCAAACCAACAATGAGAGCTTGGGGAAGACTGCGGAAGAGTAAGATGTGGAGATCACCTTCCTCCCCACAGATACATCAGAAATACATCTACACGTGAAACACCTCCTACAGAACACCTACTGAACGCTGGCAGAAGACCTCAGACCTCCCAAAAGGGAAGAAACTCCCCACGTACCTGGGTAGGGCAAAAGAAAAAAGAAAAAAACAGAGACAAAAGAATAGGGACGGGACCTGCACCAGGGGGAGGGAGCTGTGAAGGCAGAAAGGTTTCCACACACTAGGAAGCCCCTTCGGGGGCGGAGACTGCGGGTGGCAGAGGGGGGAAGCTTTGGAGCCATGGAGGAGAGCGCAGCAACAGGGGTGCGGGGGGCAAAGCGGGGAGATTCCCGCACAGAGGATCGGTACCAACCAGCATTCACCAGCCCGAGAGGCTTGTCAGCTCACCCGCTGGGGCGGACGGGGGCTGGGAGCTGAGGGTCCAGCTTTGGAGCTTAGATCCCAGGGAGAGGACTGGGGTTGGCTGTGTGAACACAGCCTGAAGGGGTTAGTGCACCACAGCTAGCCAGGAGGGAGGCCGGGGAAAAGTCTGGACCTGCCGAAGAGGCAAGAGACTTTCTTCCCTCTTTGTTTCCTGGTGCGTGAGGAGAGGGATTAAGGGTGCTGCTTAAAGGAGCTCCAGAAACGGGCACGAGCTGCGGCGATCAGCTTGGACCCGAGACGGGCATGAGACGCGAAGGCTGCTGCTGCCACCACCAAGAAGCCTGTGTGCAAGCACAGGTCACTATCCACACCACCCCTCCAGGGAGCCTGTGCAGCCTGCCACTGCCAGGGTCCCGGGATCCAGGGACAACTTCCCCGGGAGAACACACGGCGCGCCTGAGCCTGGTGCAACACCACGCTGGCCTCTGCCGCCGCAGGCTCGCCCCACCTCCGTACCCCTCCCTCCCCCGGGCCTGAGTGAGCCAGAGCCCCCGAATCAGCGGCTCCTTTAACCCCATCCTGTCTGAGCGAAGAACAGACGCCCTCCGGCGACCTACACGCAGAGGCAGGGCCAAATCCAAAGCTGAGCCCCTGGGAGCTGTGAGAACAAACAAGAGAAAGGGAAATCTCTCCCAGCAGCCTCAGGAGCAGTGGATTAAATCTCCACAATCAACTTGATGTACCCTGCATCTGTGGAATACCTGAATAGACAATGAATCATCCCAAACTGAGGAGGTGGACTTTGAGAGCAAGATTTATTATTTTTTCCCCTTTTCCTCTTTTGTGAGTGTGTATGTGTACGCTTCTGTGTGAAACTTTGTATAGCTTTGCTTTTACCATTTGTCCTAGAGTTCTGTCCGTCCGTTTTTTTTGTTTTACTTTTTTTAAAAAATTTTTTTAATAATTATTTTTAATTTAATAACTTTATTTTATTTTACCTTACTTCATTTTATTTTATTTTATCCTCTTTCTTTCCACGTTTTCTCCCTCTTACTCTGGGCCGTGTGGATTAAAGGCTCTTGACACTGCAGCCAGGAGTCAGTGCTGTGCCTCTGAGGTGGGAGAGCCAACTTCAGGACACTGGTCCACAAGAGACCTCCCAGCCCCATGTAACATCAAACAGCAAAAATCTTCCAGAGATCTCCATCTCAACACCAACACCCAGCTTCACTCAACGACCAGCAAGCTACAGTGCTGAACAACCTATGCCAAACAACTAGCAAAACAGGAACACAACCTCACCCATTAGCAGAAAGGCTGCCTAAAATCATAATAAGGCCACAGACACCCCAAAACACACCACCAGACTTGGACCTGCCCACCAGAAAGACAAGATCCAGCCTCATCCACCAGAACACAGGCACTAGTCCCCTCCACCAGGAAGCCTACACAACGCACTGAACCAACCTTAGCCACTAGGGACAGACACCAAAAACAACGGGAACTACGAACCTGCAGCCTGCAAAAAGGAGACCCCAAACACAGTAAGATAAGCAAAATGAGAAGACAGAAAAACACACAGCAGATGAAGGAGCAAGATAAAAACCCACCAGACCTAACAAATGAGGAAATAGGCAGTCTACCTGAAAAAGAATTCAGAATAATGATAGTAAAGATGATCCAAAATCTTGGAAATAGAATAGACAAAATGCAAGAAACATTTAACAAGGACCTAGAAGAACTAAAGAGGAAACAAGCAATGATGAACAACACAATAAATGAAATTAAAAATACTCTAGAAGGGATCAATAGCAGAATAACTGAGGCAGAAGAACGGATAAGTGACCTGGAAGATAAAATAGTGGAAATAAATACTGCAGAGCAGAATAAAGAAAAAGAATGAAAAGAGCTGAGGACAGTCTCAGAGACCTCTGGGACAACATTAAACGCACCAACATTCAAATTATAGGGGTCCCAGAAGAAGAAGAGAAAAAGAAAGGGACTGAGAAAATATTTGAAGAGTTATAGTTGAAAACTTCCCTAATATGGGAAAGGAAACAGTCAAGTCCAGGAAGCACAGAGAGTCCCTTACAGGATAAAACCAAGGAGAAACATGCCAAGACACATTAGTCAAACTGTCAAAATTAAATACAAAGAAAACATATTAAAAGCAGCAAGGGAAAAACAACAAATAACACACAAGGGAATCCCCATAAGGTTAACAGCTGATCTTTCAGCAGAAACTCTGCAAGCCAGAGGGACTGGCAGGACATATTTAAAGTGATGAAGGAGAAAAACCTACAACCAAGATTACTCTACTCAGCAAGATTCTCATTCAGATTTGATGGAAAAATTAGAACCTTTACAGACAAGCAAAAGCTGAGAGAGTTCAGCACCACCAAACCAGCTTTACAACAAATGCTAAAGGAACTTCTCTAGGCAAGAAACACAAGAGAAGGAAAAGACCTACAATAAAAAACCGAAAACAACTTAGAAAATGGGAATAGGAACATACATATCGATAATTACCTTAAATGGAAATGGACTAAATGCTCCCACCAAAAGACACAGACTGGCTGAATGGATACAAAAACAACACCCATATATATGCTGTCTACAAGAGACCCACTTCAGACCTAGGGACACAAACAGACTGAAAATGAGGAGAAGGAAAAAGATATTCCATGGAAATAGAAACCAAAAGAAAGATGGAGTAGCAATTCTCATATCAGACAAAATAGACTTTAAAATAAAGAATATTACGAGACAAAGAAGGACACTACATAATGATCAAGGGATTAATCCAAGAAGAAGATACAACAATTGTAAATATTTATGCACCCAACATAGGAGCACCTCAATACATAAGGGAAATACTAACAGCCATAAAAGGGGAAATTGACAGTAACACAATTATAGTAGGGGATTTTATCACCCCACTTTCACCAATGAACAGATCATCCAAGATGAAAATAAATAAGGAAACACAAGCTTTAAATGATACATTAAGCAAGATGGACTTAATTGATATTTATAGAACATTCCATCCAAAAACAACAGAATACACATTTTTCTTAAGTGCTCATGGAACATTCTCCAGGATAGATCATATCTTGGGTCACAAATCAAGCCTTGGTAAATTTAAGAAAATTGAAATTGTATCAAGTATCTTTTCTGACCACAATGTTATGAGACTAGATATCAATTACAGGAAAAGATCTGTAAAAAATACAAACACATGGAGGCTAAACAATACACTATTTAATAACGAAGTGATCACTGAAGGAATCAAAGAGGAAATCAAAAAATACCTCGAAACAAATGACAAAGAAGACACGACAACCAAAAACCTACGGGTTGCAGCAAAAGCAGTTCTAAGAGGGAAGTTTATAGCAATACAATCCTACCTTAAGAAACAGGAAACATCTCGAATAAACAACCTAATCTTGCACCTAAAGCAATTAGAGAAAGAAGAACAAAAATACCCCAAAGTTAGCAGAAGGAAAGAAATCATAAAGATCAGATCAGAAATAAATGAAAAAGAAATGAAGCAAACAATGGCAAAGATCAATAAAACTAAAAGCTGGTTCTTTGAGAAGATAAAATAGATAACCCACTAGCCAGACTCATCAAGAAAAAAAGGGAGAAGACTCAAATCAGTAGAATTAGAAATGAAAAAAGAGAAGTAACAACTGACACTGCAGAAATACAAAAGATCATGAGAGATTACTACAAGCAACTCTATGCCAATAAAATGGACAACCTGAAAGAAATGGACAAATTCTTAGAAATGCACAACTGCCAAGACTGAATCAGGAAGAAATAGAAAATATGAACAGACCAGTCACAAGCACTGAAATTGAAACTGTGATTAAAAACCTTCCAACCAACAAAAGCCCAGGGTCAGATGGCTTCACAGGCAAATTCTATCAAACATTTAGAGAAGAGCTAACACCTATCCTCCTCAAACTCTTCCAAAATATAGCAGAGGGAGGAACACTCCCAAACTCATTCTACAAGGCCACCATCACCCTGATACCAAAACCAGACAAGGATGTCAAAAAGCAAGAAACCTACAGGCCAATGTCACTGATGAACATAGATGCAAAAATCCTCAACAAAATACTAGCAAAGAGAATCCAACAACACATTAAAAGGATCATACACCATGATCAAGTGGGGTTTATTCCAGGAATGCAAGGATTCTTCAATATACAGATATCAATCAATGTGATACACCATATTAACAAATTGAAGGAGAAAACCCATATGGTCATCTCAATAGATGCAGAGAAAGCTTTTGACAAAACTCAACACCCATTTATGATAAAAACCCTGCAGAAAGTAGGCATAGAGGGAACTTTCCTCAACATAATAAAGGCCATATATGACAAACCCACAGTCAACATCGTCCTCAATGGTGAAAACCTGAAAGCATTTCCACTAAGATCAGAAACAAGACAAGGTTGCCCCCTCTCACCACTCTTATTCAACATAGTTTTGGAACTGTTAGCCACAGCAATCAGAGAAGAGAAGGAAATAAAAGGAATCCAAATTGGAAAAGAAAAAATAAAGCTGTCACTGTTTGCAGATGACAAGATACTATACATAGAAAATCCTAAAAATGCTACCAGAAAACTATTAGAGCTAATCAATGAATTTGGTAAAGTTGCAGGATACAAAATTAATGCACAGAAATCTCTTGCATTCCTATACACTAATGATGAAAAATCTGAAAGTGAAATTAAGAAAACACTCCCATTTACCACTGCAACAAAAAGAATAAAATATCTAGGAATAAACCTACCTAGGGAGACAAAAGACCTGTATGCAGAAAAGTATAAGACACTGATGAAAGAAATTAAAGATGATACAAATCAATGGAGAGATATACCATGTTCTTGGATTGGAAGAATCAACATTGTGAAAATGACTCTACAACACAAAGCAATCTACAGATTCAATGCAATCCCTATCAAAGTACCACTGGCATTTTTCACAGAATTAGAACAAAAAACTTCACAATTTGTATGGAAACACAAAAGACCCCAAATAGCCAAAACAATCTTGAGAATGAAAAATGGAGCTGGAGGAATCTGGGTCCCTGACTGCAGACTATACTACAAAGCTACAGTAATCAAGACAGTATGGTACTGGCACAAAAACAGAAATATAGATCAATGGAACAGGATAGCAAGCCCAGAGATAAACCCACACATATATGGTCACCTTATCTTTGATAAAGGAGGCAGGAATGTACAGTGGAGAAAGGACAGCCTCTTCAATAAGTGGTGCTGGGAAAACTGGACAGGTACATATAAAAGTATGAGATTAGAACACTCCCTAACACCATACACAAAAATAAGCCCAAAATGGATTAAAGACCTAAATGTAAGGCCAGAAACTATCAAACTCTTAGAGGAAAACAGGCAGAACACTCTATGATATAAATCACAGCAAGATCTTTTTTGACCCACCTCCTGGAGAAATGGAAGTAAAAGTAAACAATTGGGGCCTAATGAAACTTCAAAGCTTTTGCACAACAAAGGAAACCATAAATAAGACCAAAAGACAACCCTCAGAATGGCAGAAAATATTTGAAAATGAAGTAACTGACAAAGGATTCATCTCCAACATTTATAAGCAGCTCATGCAGCTCAATAACAGAAAAACAACCCAATCCAAAAATGGGCAGAAGACCTAAATAGACATTTCTCCAAAGAA
The DNA here is from genome assembly GCF_964374135.1 of Grampus griseus. NCBI lineage: Eukaryota > Metazoa > Chordata > Mammalia > Artiodactyla > Delphinidae > Grampus > Grampus griseus. The sequence continues at coordinate 78,258,844 of NC_138998.1, forward strand.
GGTATACAGACTGCCAACAAACACATGAAAGAATGCTCAACATCATTAATCATTAGGGAAATGCAAATCAAAACTACAATAAGATATCATCTCACACCAGTCAGAATGGCCATCATCAAAAATCTATAAACAATAAATGCTGGAGAGGGTGTGGAGAAAAGGGAACACTCTTGCACTGCTGGTGGGAATGTGAGTTGGTACAGGCACTATGGAGAACAGATTGGAGGTTCCTTAAAAAACTACAAATAGAACTACCATATGACCCAGCAATCCCACTACTGGGCATATATCCTGAGAAAACCATAATTCAAAACGAGTCATGTACCAAAATGTTCATTGCAGCTCTATTTACAACAGCCCGGAGATGGAAACAACCTAAGTGTCCATCATCGGATGAACGGATAAAGAAGATGTGGCACATATATACAATGGAATATTACTCAGCCATATAAAGAAACGAAACTGAGCTATTTGTAATGAGGTGGATAGACCTAGAGTCTGTCATACAGAGTGAAGTCAGAAAAAGAAAGACAAATACCGTATGCTAACACATATATATGGAATTTAAGGGGAAAAAATGTCATGAAGAACCTAGTGGTAAGAGGAATAAAGACACAGACCTACTAGAGAATGGACCTGAGGATATGGGGAGGGGGAAGGGTGAGCTGTGACAAAGTGAGAGAGAGGCATGGACATATATACACTACCAAACGTAAAATAGATAGCTAGTGGGAAGCAGCCACATAGCACAGGTAGATCAGCTCGGTGCTTTGTGACAACCTAGAGGGGTGGGATAGGGAGGGTTGGGAGGGAGGGAGACACAAGAGGGAAGAGATATGGGAATATATGTATATGTATAACTGATTCGCTTTGTTATAAAGCAGAAACTAACACACCATTGTAAAGCAATTATACTCCAATAAAGATGTAAAAAAAAAAAAAAAAAAACTACAATGACATACCATCTCACACCAGAATGTCTGTCATCAAAAAGTCTACAAACAGTAAATGCTGCAGAGGGTGTGGAGAAAAGGGAACCCTCCTACACTGTTGGTGGGAATTTAAATTGGTACAACCAGTATGGAGAACAGTATGGAGGTTCCTTAAAAAACTAAAAATAGCACTACCATATGACCCAGCCATCCCACTCCTGGGCATATATCTGGAGACAACCACAATTCAAGAAGATACATGCACCCCAAGTTCATTGCAACACTATTTACAACAGTGAAGACACCGAAGCAACCTAAATGTCCATCAACAGAGGAATGGATAAAGAACATGTGGTACATATATACAGTGGAATACTACTCAGCCGTTAAAAAATAATGCCATATTCAGAAACATGGCATTATCATACTAACTGAAGATTATCATACTAACTGAAGTCAGACAAAAGACAAATATCATATGATATCCCCTATATGTGGAATATAAAAAAAAATGATACAAATGAACTTCTTTACAAAACAGAAACAGGCTCAAACTTCAAAAACAAAGTTATGGTTACCAAAGGGTAAAGATGGTGTGGGGGGGATAAATTAGGAGTTTGGGATTAACACACTACTATGTATAAAACAGCTAACCAACAAGGACCTACTGTATAGCATGGGGAAATGTACTCAATATTCTGTAATAACCTATGTGGGGAAAGAATCTGAAAAAGAATGGGTATATGTATATGTATAACTAAATCACCTTGGTGTACACCTGAAACTAACACAACATTGTAAATCAACTATATTCTAATATAAAATAAAAATTAAATTTAAAAAACAAACAGAAGGATAAAAGCCATATGATCATCACAATAGATGCAGAAAAAGCTTTTGACAAAATTCAACATCCATTTATGATAAAACGTCTCCTCCACAAAGTGGGTGTAGAGGGAACATACATCAACATAAGAAAGGCCATATATGAATTAAATGAAAAATGAATTAAACACCTAAATGTAAGAGCAGAAAGCATAAAACTCCTAGAAGAAAACACAGGCAGAACACACTGACATAAATTGTAGCAATATTTTTTGGCTCTGTCTCCTAAGGCAAAGGAAAGAAAAGCAAAAATAAATAAATGGGACCTAATTGAACTTAAAAGCTTTTGCACAGCAAAGGAAATCATTGACAAAATGAAAAGACAACCTACTGAATGGGAGAAATATTTGCAAATAATAAGACCAGTAAAGGATTATTATCCAAAATATATAAATAGCTCACACAACTCAATATCAGAAAAACAAACCCAATTTAAAATGGGCAGACGACTTGAATAAACATTTTTTTTTGGCCGTGGCATGCGAGATCTTAGTTCACCTGCCAGGGATCAAACCCACACCCCCTGCAGTGGGAGTGCAGAGTCTTAATCACTGGACTGCCAGGGAAGTCCCTTGAATAAACATTTTTTTAAAAAGAAGACATACAGATGGCCAACAGGCACATGTAAAGATGCTCAACATTGCTAATCATCAGAGAAATGCAAATCAAACCCACAGTGAGATATCACCTCACACCTGTCAGAAGGGCTATCATCAAAAAGACCACAAATAACAAATGTTCGAGAGGGTGTGGAGAAAAGGGAACCCTCATGCAATGTCAGTGGGAATTTAAATTGATGCAACCACTTTGGAGAACAGTATGGAGGTTCCTCAAAAAAGTAAAAATAGAACTACCATATGATCCAGCAGTCCCACTCCTGGGTATGTATCTGAAGAAACAAAAATACTAATTGGAAAAGATACATGTACCCCAATGTTCATAGCAGCATTATTTACAATAGCCAAGAAATGGAAGCAACCTAAGTGTCCATTAATAGAGGAATGGATAAAAAGACATGGTGTGTGTGTGTGTGTGTAAACACACACACACACACACACACACACGCACACACACAATGGAATACTACCTAGCCATAAAAAGAATGAAATTTTGCCATTTACAACAACATGGATCAACCTGGAAGGTATTATGCTTCGTGAAGTAAGTCAGACAAATACTGTATGTTTTCACTACATGTGGAATCTAAAAAAATCAAACAAACAAATGAATTTAACAAAACAGAAACAGATCTTCAAATATAGAGAACAAACTAGTGGTTACCAGTGAGGAAAGGGGAAGTTGGGAGGGGCAAGATAGCGGTAGGAGATTAAGAAGTACAAACTACCACATATAAAATAAATAAGCTACAAGGATATATTGTAGAGCACAGGGAATATAGCCAATATTTTATGATAACTTTAAATGGAGTATAATCTATAAAATTTTAAATCGCTGTGTTGTACACCTGAAACTAATATAATGTTATAAATCAACTAGACCTCAATAAAAAATTTTTTTTTAATTCATCCAAATAAAAATTAATAATGAGATATCTCAAACGGTCTGTATGTAATATTACTTAATTTGGGGTAAAGAGTATAACACATGGATGTCTTATTTGGAACGAGAAACAAAAGGCCCTAGTGTGTGCTCCCTGTCCAGGTGGCTTTCTTCGTTTGGGCTACATCCACACAAAGGGAAGAAGTTAGGACTTGCCCAGCTTGCCCACAGACAAGTCCCACTGATTCCTTTACATCTCGTGCCCCCTCCAGCTCCTTCCCCTCAGAGCCAGGAGAATCTGGGGAGGGGGGTCACAAACTAGTAACTATTAAACAGAGGATTTCCCCCCTCCTTCAGTTCCCTCAGGTGGAATTGATCTGAAGCAGGTTGGCCTCACCTTGGACAGAGGAGAAGGAGCAAGGAGTTGCATATTTTCTTAAGGATCTAGAAAACATAAGATCCCTTTTATAACATAAGGTGATAGAAAAATATTATTTGATTTAATTTAACAAAATTAAATTTTGTTGGTAGAGGCACTATCATACACTGTTGATGGGAGTATGAATTAGAACAATCTTTTTGTGGGGGCAGTTTGGTGGTATCTATCAAAATATAAAACACACATACCTTATTTCCAGCACTGTACTGCTAGGAGTTTACTCTCAGAAGCATGACCAGGGTGTTCACTGCTATTTATAGGAAAACACACCGGGAACAAACTAGATGCTTATTGCTGGGGTGGGTACTGGTTTAAAAAAGTACAATCATGTAATGGGAAAACAAGATATTTCTTTGTTCTCCTCCAATGCATTAGAACTACCATTCCTTTCTCACTGGTTACGTGATCTTAAATATTAACACTTCTCTTAAACCTGTCTAGAATTCCCCTGCAAACTCTAAAGCCTCCCAAGCTCTTATTTCACTTAAATATTTTTTTAACATCTTTATTGGGGTATAATTGCTTTACAATGGTGTGTTAGTTTCTGCTTTATAACAAAGTGAATCAGTTATACATATACATATGTTCCCATATCTCTTCCCTCTTGCGTCTCCCTCCCTCCCTATCACTTAAATATTAATCTTCTGGTTGCATCCTTCCCTCTGGGATCAGGACTGTCACCAATAGTCTGAAAGCTCCGGAAGAACACTGTTTTTAAAAACACATATTTTTTCTCCTTCTCTGTCGACTAAAAGCATCAATCTTTAAAAACATGCCACTTTTGGCAAACGATAAGTGAGGATATTTATACTGAGATCAGTCCTGGCAGGAACAGGAGATATTGTGACTCACGCAGAGCTGCAGAGTCAATTTAGGTCTGTCAGGCTTCTCAGCTTTTCAACACCTGCCTTGCACATGCCCTGCCTGCAAAAGGCTACTACAGTTGGAAAACCCTGTATATTCTCAACATTTGCTTTACATTGAAAAGAAATCAAATTACAAAATACAAACTTATGGTTACCAAAGGGGAAAGAGGTGGGGGGGGGGATAAATTAGGAGTATGGGATTAACATATACACGCAAGTATATATAAAACAGATAAACAATTCACTGTATAGCCTGGGGAACAAAATTCAGTATCTTGTAATAACCTACAGTGGAAAAGAATTAGAAGATATATATATAAACTGAATCACTTTGCTGTACACCTGAAACTAACATAATATTGTAAATCAACTTATTTCAATAAAAACCAAACCAAAACAACAACAACCACCAAAATACACCTCTTCTGGGAATTTGGGAACTGCCTCTTTTTTTTTTTTTAATTGGAGTATAGTTGCTTTACAATGGTGTGTTAGTTTCTGCTGTAGACAAAGTGAATCAGCTGTATGTATACATACATCCCCTCCCTCTTGAGCCTCCCCCCCCCACCAACCCTCCATCCCACCCCTCGGGAATTGCCTCTTCAAGAAGGTTTGGATTTTGACGCTCCATCAAACTTAGAACTGCACCTATCCATACTAGAGGTGATTGTATTCTGCAGTCAGACAGCATCGAGGGAACCTGACCTCTGAAATAAGAAAATGCAGTGATACCTCTGCTCAGCTTTAAATCTCTGGAATATTGAAAATAGTTTCTACCTTTAAAAAGATCATCACGGGCTTCCCTGGTGGCGCAGTGGTTGAGAGTCCGCCTGCCGATGCAGGGGACACGGGTTCGTGCCCTAGTCTGGGAAGATCACACATGCCACGGAGCGGCTGGGCCTGTGAGCCATGGCCGCTGAGCCTGCATGTCCAGAGCCTGTGCTCCGCAACGGGAGAGGCCACAACAGTGAGAGGCCCGTGTACCGCAAAAAAAAAAAAAAAAAAAGAATGAATAAATAAATAAATAAAATAAAAAAAACCCAGATCATCACGTGGAACATTTGCATTGGCTTACCTTTTTCTTTGACAAAGTCCTTTTGCAACTCTGGGATCAGGAAACTATAAACCAACTCGGCAACGATCTCCTCTGACTGAAGCTGAGTTCGACTAAAAAGTAAAAAACAAATTAAACGAGTATTTCCTTTGTTGCCTTACTTGAGCTGCCAATTTATACCTGGATCCTCCTTGTTTGTGTAAGGAACTCCACTGCTCAAATCCCACCACTGCCTTTTCCTTAAGTGATCTGAAGTAGCACATTCCTGGTGAGTTTGGTTAACTCCATGGAAAATCCAAATTTGTCCTTTACTTAGCCTGCCTACCAGGACGGGAGTGTTAGAGATACAACTTACAAATGGAAGCCAGAAACCCTGCGGTGATGTCCAAGTAAAATTGGACATACTTAATCACATTGCTTTCATGCTTTGTGATATTCTAAAAGTAAGAAATATGAAAGTGCTCCAGACTGCAGAGGATAACTGAAAATTCTATTCCCAATGCTCTTACCATACAAAGGTACAGGCCTGCTGGCTGCTGCTAAAACAATGCATACTGAAGCATGAGTTATATATTTGTTTTTCCTTGGTGGTAAAATCTTAAGCTCCTGAAGAATACATATGAGTAACAGCAAAAGGCTGTCCATCCCACCATCTGTCCCCTTGGTACACACCGGCTTTCCATTTCATAAGCAATGTCATTGATTTCCTCAGCCATCTTCTCTATTTCTGCCCTGGCTTGTTCTTCTGCAGTATTCTCTTCAGTGTTCAGTATTATATCCTCCAGATAGGAAGTTATAGTACTTTGGTGAACTTTAATTACCTGCAAAACCCCAAAATACTCCAGTTACTCAGAATAGGAATGCTACTACTGTACACAAGAAAAATGCATGAATATTGGTTGACTTTTTTAGCACATCTACTTCATTCATCAGTAGTCCCCTCATTCATTATTCTTTTTTTTTTTAAACTACAGATAGTCTGTTTCTAATCCACCTATCTACCCACTCTGGCTCATTTTAGAATTATGGGGTGGGCGACACAACACTGCAGAAGGATCATGGGCTTGAGTCAATAACCCTGTTTTGGATCGTGGCTTTGTTCTTACCAGCTGTGTAATTTGGTCAAGCTACCTAACTGTGGCAGAGACTAAGATGTATTACACAATGCCCTTTCTTTATTCCTCTTAAAGGATTCTTACAGGGAAAGACATAGCTTTTTTTTTTTTCTCTCTCTTTTCATTTCTCATTTCATGGGGACAAAATGCAGGAGCACCAGTCATCTTAAACTGCCATGAGGGTCACACCCAAGAGACAGAAAAGCAGGAAGCTAGAAGGATCCTGGGTCTCTGGTGAATTTTTTTAACTATCTTCTCAGCCCTGGGCTGCTGCTTTTTAAAGCTTTCTTGGAAGGATATAGACTATACATTTAGAAAAGTGCAGAGCACATAAATGTACAGTGCAATGAATGAGGGTCAAGCCCCTGCTAGGATCCCAGAGGGCACTGTGAGTTCTACCTGACCACAGACCCTTCCCACGCTCATGAGTTTATGGTAAAGACTTCCTATTCTTTAGGGCTGTGCTCCCTAAGTCTGCAACCATAAATAATACAGTTTAGTTTTACCTGTTTTACAGATGGATACCAAGGAAGTATCACAAGCATCGAGGGTGTCATACTTAGTTTTGTATGCATTCTGTCTCAACAGATTTTGAGCTTTGGCGGAAGGGCACTTTTTATTTAATGTGTGTGTATTTCTTTGTGTCTGAGATAATGCTTGGGACTCAGTAACAACTCAGTACCTGCTTCTTGACTGGCACTGCAGCAGGACTCTGAATATGAAATGTTTACTGAATAGCTACCTGTAAAACACCAAGTCCATAACCTTGAATCCCTATGCCTTCCTTATGGGAGAGACCCAATGACCAGTTTAACACAGTTCAACCGAACAACCAACCAACCAACCAAAATATATTTTCTTAAAGTGTGTTATGTACAGAGGGCTATGCTGGTGCTGTGGAAGGCATGTGCCTGCTCCCATGGAGACCACAGACTTATTCAGGAAACAAGTCACACCTAGATGGAACGATTAGACAGTTGAGTCTTGTAATAGTTCAGAGGTGGAAAGTTTAATTTGGTTCACCTCTAGTAATACACGCACTTGTGTGTTTACATATATCTTTATAAATGTGTATGTTTCTGGACACATTTGTGCTTGTAGGTGCGTAAGTGAATAAGGAAACGTATGGGTGGCTATATGTGTGTACCTCCCATCTCTGCTAATATTGTGCATGTGGGCTTATGTTTGTGAGTGTATCTTAACTTATAGATGTGCAAAAGTGTGTATGTGTTTAAAATATGAGTCTATGACTTTCTGTATCTATGTTTCTCAGTATCTACATTTTTTTTCTGGAAATTTACTCGTGTACATTTCTTGGTTTTGGTATATTTATGTGCAAGCATATTTATCTTTAAGAGGGTCATATGATGGGAGATAGGGAATTTAAATGATGCTGGGGTCCAGAGATGGATACATTTTTTACATAAATGTTCCTTAAATCAGGCTGGAAGGGTCATCTTAACCCTTTCTTGCCCCTCCTAGACATGCTGACATTTCCTGGGATCATTCCCACTTAAGAGATACCTTCCTAGAAGCCTCTCACCAGCTTCTTCCTTTCCGTGTTTCTGAGTATAGTGGTTCCTCTGTCTCTTTCCTTTTATTCTCACTCCCAACTGGTTCTTCCCATCCCAGCTGGTTTTTCCTTAGTGATATTAGGTAGAGGATAGTAAATTCTGGTTTGCTAAAAATTTCTACATTTCAGCAACTTTTTTTTTTTGCAGTACGCAGGCCTCTCACTGTTGGGGCCTCTCCCGTTGCGAAGCACAGGCTCCGGACGCGCAGGCTCAGCAGCCATGGCTCACGGGCCTAGCCGCTCCGCGGCATGTGGGATCTTTCCCGACCGGGGCACGAACCCGTGTCCCCTGCATCGGCAGGCGGACTCTCAACCACTGGACCGCCAGGGAAGCCCTCAGTAACTCTTTTTAAGGAAAAATGTGTTAGGATGGTAGGAAGCTAGAATATGAATTATTATTATAGGCTGTATGACACTATAGTTAAAAAGCTTTAACCCAAACTTTTTAAAGCTGTATAGAGGATGGGAAGTCTGTTTAATTTTAATCAATTTCTTATCTGAAAAAACACATACCAAATACTATTCAGGGGTCAATCCTAATTCCATGGGAATTGGGTAAATCCTTTGAATCCCAGATCAAATAAGAAGACCCCAACTTGACATAACATTTTTTTTTTTTTTTTTTACTTGAGGAGCTCAAAACTATCCACATATATTAATACAATTCAGACAGCCTCTTAGATAGGAATTTTTTTAAGTTCCAGGTTGGCTCTTTCTGCCTTTCCCATGTGGCCCGCATCCGCACAAGGGAAACTCACACAGCCTTTGCCTTAGCATATTCTGGGTGTGCTGGCCGCCCATGCAGCCTCTTCTGTGCCCACCTCCCCTCAGCCTGCCCAGCTTCCTCCTCTCCATTCCGGGGGTGAGATGCCTTAACTGAAAGAATACACATCAAGCTCTCCAAGAAAGGGGAAGTACTCGTCGCCACCTCTGGGTGTGATTTTTGGGGGAATTAGTCACAGCACAGCTCCCTTTAAAGAAATCTTCCTCACAAATCCCCTCCCATTTTAACACTTGAGCTTTTGTATACTTGATGAGGGTGAGAGTGCTTTGAGGTATTACTGGTTCCTCAGATTTCCTCTGAGTTTGCATCTTGGTCACTTTGGAATTTCACATCTATTGGGTCTTGGTCAGAATTCGAATTTACCAGCCTGGCATTCCTAATTCCCAAGATTGTATCTTTAGTCAAAATCTCTCTTCGAAACTCTATCTTGTATATCCATCTGCTGAAATGCCACCTCCACTAAGATGTCTCAAACTTAATATAAATCATTCATTCCACTCCTGCCCCTAAACCTATTACACCCTCAGCTTTCCCGCCTCAGTAAATAGAACCGTCACCTCCCCACTCACTGACACCGGAAACTGGACATCATACTTGACTTTACCCCATTTCTCACTCTGGCCTGAGTTACTTCATCAGTCTCCTTCCAGGTCTCCTTGTTTCCACCCTGTCCTCCCCTACAACCTGTTCACACAGCAAAGCAGAGTGACTTCTTCAAAATATGTCACCGGGCCCCATTTGTTTCCTTCATGAAACTTAACACATTTTCTGATCCTACACTTATTCGCATGTTATATAGGATTTAAGCACCAGGAGAGAAGGGGCCACACCTGGTTTTTCCCTCCAAAGTAGCCCCAGTGCCTTTGCACAGTGCTGGGCATACCATAGGAACTCAATACATTATTTGTTGAAGACAATGAAAAACAAAAAACGAAAGTCATTTCATATCATGAGTTTCCTGGCAACGTCCCCACTTGCCTCCTTAAATATCTGGTCCTCCTCCTGCAGGCGCCTCTCTTCCACCTGGCGCCGGCCACTCTCTTCGGCTTCACGCATCCTGCGCTGCCTCTCGGCCAACATGACCAGGGCGTGGACCCTCCTCTCCTCCTGCAGTCTCACCAGCTCTTTGGACAGGAAGTCAAACATGTCTGCCAGCACCCATCCTTCCAGTCCAGCCAAATGGTTTTCAATCAGTGACACCTTAAAAATAATAATGTAACTATGAGGATACAAATTCCACTAAGAATGGTGATTTATGAGGAGGGATGCTGGATTATCCTTGACAGTCACTTCACTTTCAGAATGCACTTAGTTTTTATTAGGAATATTATCTCCAGACTGGCCGCATCCCAAGGGTTTTACTAGGAAAACTTATGATACAAACTTAGACTTGAGAAAGTAGATTGCTCAGTCAGTCACTGACGGATGATCGTCTTCAAATTATAAAGGGGATTTAGCAAAACATTTGTTAGTGTCCACACAGAATTTTTTTTTCCTTTCAATTTTATCCAGAAGGTAAAGTGCTTGGGTCTCCCCAGACGTGAAGGGAAATGTCAAGGTTTTTATTAAAAGATAATGTTGGAGTTCAAAAAAATAGAACCGCTTAAAAATTCACTCATGATACCTTTTAATTTTTCAATGCTTTGTCCTTTAACACAAGTTTGGGGAATTTTAAGATCTTCGGTAACATGAAAGTAGAAAACCTTAGTACTGTTTATTCATTTAAATAATTTCAAAGTCAGTAAGAACTATCTTTGAAACAGAGCAGGAAACAAGCCTACATGTCTGTGTAATCACTGAGGTAAAATAAGGGCTAGGGGCCTAGAGTTCTTGGCCAGGAGTAAGCCACAGTATCTATTTATGGATCTCTCTGTGCTGGCTTTGGCACCGGGGGAACAAAAGTGTTTGAGAAGATTGTACTGTGCTCCTGCTCCTATCCTCAGGGATAAGGGGAAAAGGCTCTTCTCCCAGGCACTTGCTGCTCTCACACTGACGGTTCTCCCTCAATATGAGAGAAGGAGAAAATGAGAGGATCGGCATTGCTGTAGGTACCCGTGGGGTGCCCACTCCACCAGATGCCTGCATCTTACTGGTGTATCCAGGAACAGCTGAAGGCAAGCAGGGTGAGTTTGTGGCTATGTGACAGTTCTTCCCATTAATTCCTCCCTTAGCTCTTAGCTGTCATGATGTCTATCAAGTATTTATCCACTAAATGAGGTAGATGGGTTGAAAATCCTGGATTGTCTTAGCTGTAGCTGCTAAAGTCTATAATCAGAAACCAGAAGGGGCCAAGGAGGGCATTTTTCCGTCCAGGTCCTGGGTATTCTTCTGCCAGGGCATTCTGCTCCCTATCTGAACAGAAGTGCAGCCCGTCTCCATCATTCCCAGGGCTCCAGGATGCCCAGATTTAGAGACTCCAGTGTCTGCATTCTCCTCTTCTTTCTCTGGTTCCTCTGCTGGGTCTCACAGTCTGTGGCTTTCTTCCTCCCTCCCTGCAAACCAGCTCCCATCACTCAGAGACCATCCCCAGTCCTGCTGTCATGTAAAAGGAATAAAGTGGTGCTCGTTTCCAGGCTGCTTAATGTTTGTGCCTAATTCACAGCACAAGAGTTACGTTTGTTACTAAAGGTAACAAACTTTACTGTTTGTTAACTTAACTGTTACTAAAGGTAACAGCTTCGCTGTAAGTTTACTTTCTTTTTGTTTGGCCGTACTGCGCGGCATGTGGGATCTTAGTTCCCCAACCAGGGATCGAACCCACGCCCCCCTGCATTGGAAGTGCGGAGTCTTAACCACTGCACCGCCAGGGAAGTCCCAAGTTTACTTTCTTGTAACACTAAACTCTGTGCAAATTGGTTCTTTTTCATTTTGACTCACAGATAAGTGGGACAGATGGTAAAAGTGTATCTACACTGTAGTCAACAACATTAAATACTATGTGTCTATAGACAAATGCCAGAAGAAAGTAGGAAACACATTTACAGTTGTCAGGTTAGAGCTGCAATTAGCAGCTATTGTCAGTCACACAGAGCTCAGACGACCCGGTGAAAGTCACAGAATATCATATTAACATATTTAATATGCAGTTTAAGGAGTATGAGCTATGTACAGCTCCAAAACTCATAAATGAGTGTGGATAGTTTTTAAAATCTCATTTCTCACTTTTTTCTTATTGCTTTAATTACTTATTCATTCTGCTAAGCTCCCGCTGAAATATATTAGAGTCACCAAATATTTAAGAAAGATAGGAAGAGAAAACCTTTCAAAATTGTGGGGGTTTTTTCTTTTCGTTTTGCAAATGAAAAACTAAGAGCAGACTCAATTCAGGGAGGGCACAGCCCACTCAAATTCTGGACTGCAGCACCATTGATGAAAAATGCTGGGCTTGTGGGGGGGTGTTTCTTTTTCATCACGTCATTTATTGTTACTATAATGTTGCTTGTATAATGATAAAAACCAAGGGCGAAAATGGGACAAGAAAAGGAAAGGAAAGGAAAGAACCTTGTGCTCGTGCAGGTTCCTCTGTCGCTGCAAGGCCAGGGTCACCTGCTTCTCGGCTTTCTTCACCAGCCTGTCCTCTTCTTGCAGTGCGTGGCTGGTGCGCAGCTCCTGGATCAACTCCAGTCGCTTCTCTTTTCCTTCAAACATCTGTGTCAAGTCAGATCAGAGAGCCTTTCAAATCAGCATCCGTTGTGCCAGGCACGAGGCCTCGCAGACAGTGACTTGTGAGGCACTTGTCAACAGAGGGTTCTGTTCTGCCTTTCAGGGCCACACAGCAGGTGTGTGCCACAGAGCTAGCGGTCAGCCCTCTTCTCTGCACCTTCAGCTGCTCAGGCAGAGAAGGAGCTTAGCTACAGGTTAGTTAGTTATCGACTCAGTTTCTTAAAATGCCTCTCAAAGACAAGGTGACAACTATAGGGTCATGTTAAGAAACTAGAGCCTTCTCCTCATTTCCTCTGCTCCTTCCCTAAGAAGCCTGGGGGTGGTATTTTTCATGGTCATATTTTCTTTTCCGAGAGATTTGCCCCTCATCTGGAATACAGGATCTGCTGTCTGAACTTAACTGCTGTGTTTCTCCCGGGGAAGTACTGGCAGGAGAATAGAGAATAATGCTGAACACAGGTTGCTCATCCAGCCTCCCTGAACTTACCATAACTGAGTCTCTTAAGAGTTACAGCTGTCTGGGGAGAAAAACTGTTTCAGCTGAGGCTTTATATCAGTCCATTTTTAAACTGAAGCGTGAGCTTGCTCTAGTGCCACAAATAATCTGGCTAAAGCTTTTAGTCAGGAAGACCGGAGTTGAATTTGGCAGTTAACATAATCCCCCTCAGACTCATATTACTCGCCTGTAAAATGGGTAATTGATACAAAAAAAGAAAAAGAGCTGATATATGTAGAGCAAAGAATATATAATGTGAGCATGTGGTAAGAATTCAAAACTGTAGTTATTACTTAGCTATTTCATTTATTATTCAGGTATTGATAGCTATATACAAACGCAGATAATTGTATTACAACTTTGTGGAAAATTAGAGAATCTGCTTGTGATGTTTAGGGTCAAAATTTAGGTATGAAAATTGCTGGATTTATCAATTCCAAGGAAGACATTAGCTTCACACTGCCTTGGGTACACTACAGCAAACAGCAGGTGGTCCTTTCTTGCCTTGTTACTGTGCCACTCGGGCAAACTATGGCAACTCAAGAGCACAGTACCATAGCACAGCAGGGTGCAAGAGGCAATTCACCCCAAGGAACCAAGCACATATGCGTTCTGTAAATCTATTCTCAAAGGAGAAGAACAGGGCCAGTGGTTGTACCCTACACACCATGTTCTGAACGACTCTGCCCCGGAGTAACTTTTGAAGGTAGATCACAGCCATTTCTATATCTTCTTCTTCCTAAAAGAACAAAGGGAGAACCAAGCAGCTTGAGGACAGTAGCAGTCAGCATCAAATACTTTTTTGAAGATTTATATCAAGCAAAAGATTTATATCGAGCAAAAAGCTAGATGCCAGAAGGATTTAAAGAGAATAAAACATCATCCCTCTTTGAATATATAGAACTTTAAATGTTACTTACTGTATTGTTAAAATGCATTGTTATTTTTCATTATAAATAAGTTATCATTAATAAATTACATCAGAAGCAAAAAATTCACCCACTGTCATGGTATCCTTACAAATTAAGCCATTTTCATTTTTTCTATATTCCTTTCCAGCAAAATCTTTCTTGAAGAAGTATTGCTAATAAATCCCTTTTGCAATAGTATTTTCATGTTTGATCATGCGTAGACAAAGAATACAGCTGGTCTATATCAGAGTCGAAAATGAGGTGCTTTTCACAAGAATTTAGCTAAATTGGTAAAATAAGAATATAATGGATAAGATCAGCTATCTATAAAAATCACCTTAAATAAGTGTATGTCAAAAGCAGAAAGATCAGAGTCTGCAAATTTACTTAAAGCCCCTCTGAATGCAAAAGTAATCAACAGTGGAATCGATGGCATTAACACTCGTGAATGACAACGTGTTAACCACAGGCAGTGGTCGGCACAAAGTCTAGAAAAGGGGACACTGCCCAGAAGCACATCGTGTCCAGTCAGCGGGAGCATTCCAGTCCCTCCAGAGACATCAGAGCCATCAGAGGTGCTAGTGAGATCTCCCATCAACTCCCCTCCCTCTGACAAAGCACAACAACCTTCTGTACAATTTGGCTTCTTGTGAGAACTGCCCTGTATTGGGAGATAACAAGCTGACCTCCCAAGAGCAATATCCTGATATACCAGGCAGTTATATTTCTCTCCGTAAAGTAACAAATTTGCGTTGTGGCATCTCCAGCAGTTTCTTGCAGGTTTAGTCTGAGTCAGTCCTTTAAATCCAAACCAACTATGGAATGTTGACCAAACTGAGTCTGGGGCCCTGCAAAGGTGAGGTACGGCCCTGGTCAGGGTGAACTCTCTGAGTCAGTCTTGATGTCACCTCTGGTATTGCATTCCTCTCTAATTCCAGCTGTCGTCAGCCACTTCCTCATGTGGGAAGACAGTTACAGTAAATGATCATAATTCGATCTTCTATTTTTTTAATTTGATGTACATCAGAATTACCTTCTGATGCCAGTTTTTCTTGGGAAGATTTTCTTCTTTGTGTTTTTATTCTTGAAAAGGATTGACTTTAGATTTCATTTCATTTTGCTTGTTTTTGTGTGTGCATTTGAAACATAAGGATAAAGGCAACGTAAGTCAGATCTTGGGAAATGAACACTTACATTAGGTTTGTTTTTAACCCAAACTATCTGAAGAATAAACAGCAATACTGAATTTAGCTTTTCACATAAAAGAACCTTCAAACTTACATTGGAATTCATCTCCAAAGTTGGAGTTGGAAGTCGAGGTTGAGGTATTGGCTTTCTTTGAAGAAAACGCAATGGTTTCTTTGCTTCGGGGCCCTTATTCTTCTTTTCCAACAGTGCCTGAAATAACACACCAGTGAGTGTCATTTCTTACCTTTGTATTTTTTTCCCACTACCAAATCTAGGCCACAGATCTGAATATCAGTCAGAAAGAATTTTCTCTATGGCCATGCTAGGACGGTTTGAGAAAGTCCAAACCAGGGTGCACCTATGATATTCCCATGCATAAGTTAACCACTGAACAAACATGAAACATATTCTAGGTGTATCCATTTTAATCAAAAGTTTTGGAGACTTTAAACATTTTTTTTTTTGAGTTTTTGAAAGGTTCTGTCATGTGTATATGCAAGCAAAACCCCCAACTCCTACTGTTCCACATGAGCTAATTTGCTGTTTTAAATGACTGCCTGGGCAATAGAAAATTGTCCTGTGTAGTAAACGACTGAAATATTTAGTATGTTTTGTTGTTATAGGGGAACTAAGGGGCATTAAATGGCAATTATCTCAAAGTGAAGAGAGCTTTACTTTGGGCTTGAAATCCTACACATCAAGATTTTTGAATATGGTTCCTTGTGGAAGAGTGTATGTGTTTCTGTTTAAACATGCACTGTATTTTCTTACTTTTGATCATCAAAAATCCTGCCAAAATTATACATAAGATTTTGTTCATCAGTTCCATTTTCAGATATAGCGGGATACTTTTTAACTTAAAAGTATCAAAAATTCTGATCTCTGTGATTTTAAAATCACACTTTCATTACTTTTTCATCACATAATTTTTATATTATTTTTTCCATAAAAACACAAATAAATGATAAAACGCTTAAATAAGTGATAAAGCACTAAGCCAAGACTTGAAATTAATAAAAATATGAAAATTATGAGTAAAATTTGGAACCACATCCAATTATTGTGGTTGTAACAGAGCATCCGAGTTTCCTGAAAATAAATCTGATGGCAAATATATATAATAGCTCTATGAAAATCCAAACTAATGAATCAACAGGAAGTAGCAGCAGTTTAAAAGTACAGTTTGCCCTTGAACAACATAGGTTTGAACTGCATGGATCCACTTATACATAGATTTTTTTTCAATAAATATATTAGAAAAATTTGGGGAGATTTTTGACAATTTTTAAAAACTTGCAGACAAACCACATAGCCCAGAAATATTGAAAAAGTTAGGTATGTCATGAATGCATAAAATATATGTAGATATTAGTCTATTTTATCATTTACTACCATAAAATACACAAAATCTATAAAAACTTAAAATTTATCAAAACTTATGCACATAAACACTTACAGACCAAACATGGTGTTATTCAAAGTCAAAAGAAATGTAAACAAACGTAAAGATCCAGTGTTAAATCATAACTGCATAAAAGTAACTGTAGTAGATACTATACTACTGTAATAATTTCATGACTACCTTTTATTGCTTCTGCTGTGAGCTCAAGTGTTGCTAGTATCCACTTAAAATGTAGGGTGACACTAATCATCTATGAGTTCATCTCTCCAGTAAATTGCATGTCATGGTAACAAGTGGTCTCTAGCAGTTCTTGTATATTCTTCGTTGTGTTTAGTGCAATACTGTAAACACTGAGTAACACTATGGGAGCCATACGAAGTGCCACTAGTGACGGTGGGAGTGCTCCCAAGAAGCAGAGAAAAGTTGTGACATTACAAGAAAAAGTTGAATTGCTTGATATGCACCGTAAATTGAGGTCTGCAGCTGCAGTTGCCCACCATTTCAAGATAAATGAATCCAGCGTAAGGACCATTGTGAAAAAAGACAAAGAAATTCATGAAGCCATCACTGTAGCTACACCAGCAGATGTGAAAACCTTGCAATCTTTGCAAAATACCTTTTTATCGCATGTTGAAAATGCAGCTTTCATGTGGGTGCAGGATGAAAGGCATACCTATAGACTGTAATATGATTCAAGAAAAAGTGAAGTCATTATAGGAGAACTTAAAGTAAAAGGATGGTGAAGGATCTAAAGCTGGAGAATTTAATGCCAGCAAAGGATGGTTTGATAGTTTTAGAAGGAGGTTTGGCTTAAAGCAAGATAACAGGAGAAGCAGCTTCTGCTGACCAAGAGGCAGAAGATACGTTCCCAGACACCACTAAGAAAATCATTGAGGAGAAAGGATATCTGCCTGAACAGGGTTTTTTGTTTTTTTTTTTTCTTTTTTTCAGTACGCGGGCCTCTCACTGTTGTGGCCTCTCCCGTTGCAGAGCACAGGCTCCGGACGCGCATGCTCAGTGGCCATGACTGACGGGCCCAGCCGCTCCACGGCATGTGGGATCCTCCCGGACCGGGGCACGAACCCGTATCACCTGCATCAGCAGGCGGATTCTCAACCACTGCGCCACCAGGGAAGCCCCTGAACAGGTTTTTAATGCAGATAAAAGTACTGTGTTCTGAAGACATGTGGAAGTGTTTCCAATGATCACCTGGGTGACTACAGTGGTTTTGGCTCCACTAGATACACCAGAAATACATCTACACGTGGAACAACTCCTATGGAACACCTACTGAACGCTGGCAGAAGACCTCAGACCTCCCAAAAGGCAAGAAACTCCCCACGTACCTGGATAGGGCAAAAGAAAAAAAGAAAAAACAGAGACAAAAGAATAGGGATGGGACCTGCACCAGGGGGAGGGAGCTGTGAAGGAGGAAAGGTTTCCACACACTAGGAAGCCCCTTCGTGGGTGGAGACTGCGGGTGGCGGAGTGGGGGAGCTTTGGAGCCGCGGAGGAGAGCACAGCAACAGGGGTATGGAGGGCAAAGCGGAGAGATTCCCGCACAGAGGATCGGTGCCGACCAGCACTCACCAGCCCGAGAGGCTTGTCTGCTCACCCGCCGGGGCGGGCGGGGCTGCGAGCTGAGGCTCGGGCTTTGGTCGGAGCGCAGGGAGAGGACTGGGGTTGGCAGCGTGAACACAGCCTGAAGGGGTTAGTGCACCGCGGCTACCCGGGAGGGAGTCCGGGGAAAAGTCTGGACCTGCCGAAGAGGCAAGAGACTTTTTCTTCCCTCTTTGTTTCCTGGTGCGCGAGGAGAGGGGATTAAGAGCCCTGCTTAAAGGAGCTCCAGAGACAGGCGCGAGCCACGGCTAAAAGCGCGGACCCCAGAGACGGGCAAGAGACACTGGGGCTGCTGCTGCCGCCACCAGGAAGCCTGTGTGCAAGCACAGGTCACTATCCACACCTCCCTTCCGGGGAGCCTGTGCAGCCCGCCACTGCCAGGTTCCTGGGATCCAGGGACAACTTCCCCAGGAGAGCGCACAGCGGGCCTCAGGCTGGTGCAACGTCACGCCGGCCTCTGCCGCCACAGGCCCGCCCCGCACTCCGTGGCCCGCCCTCCCCCCCGGCCTGAGTGAGCCAGAACCCCCGAATCAGCAGCTCCTTTAACCCCGTCCTGTCTGAGCGAAAAAACAGACGCCCTCCGGCGACCTACATGCAGAGGCGGGGCCAAAGCCAGAGCTGAGCCCCTGGGAGCTGTGAGGACAAAGAAGAGAAAGGGAAATCTCTCCCAGCAGCCTCAGAAGCAGCGGATTAAAGCTCCACAATCAACTTGATGTACCCTGCATCTGTGGAATACCTGAATAGACAACAAATCATCCCAAATTGAGGAGGTGGACTTTGAGAGCAAGATTTGGGATTTTTTCCCCCTTTTCCTCTTTTTCTGAGTGTGTATGTGTATGCTTCCGGGTGAGATTTTGTCTGTATAGCTTTGCTTCCACCATTTGTCATAGGGTTCTATCCGTCCGTCTTTTTTTTTTTCTTAATAGTTAATTTTAAAAACTTTATTTTATTTTACTTTATCTTCTTTCTTTCTTTCTTCCCCTCCTTTAGACAACGAATCATCCCAAATTGAGGAGGTGGACTTTGAGAGCAAGATTTATGATTTTTTTCCCCTTTTCCTCTTTTTGTGAGTGTGTATGTGTATGCTTCTGTATAAGATTTTGTCTGTATATCTTTGCTTCCACCATTTGTCCTAAGGTTCTATCCGTCCTTTTTTTTTTTTTAGTTTTTTAAAATTATTTTTTAATTTAATAACTATCTTCTTTCTTTCTTTTTTCCTTCCTTCCTTCCTTCCTCCCACCATCCCTCCCTCCCTCCTTTCTTTCCTTCTTTCTTTTTTCTTCCTTCCTTCCTTCCTTTCTTTCTTTCTTCCTACTTCTACTAATTCTTTCTCTCTACTTTTTCTCCCTTTTATTCTGAGCTGTGTGGATGAAAGGCTCTTGGTGCTGCAGCCAGGAGTCAGTGCCTCTGAGGTGGGAGACCCAACTTCAGGACACTGGTCCACAAGAGACCTCCCAGCTCCAAATATCAAATGGCAAAAATCTCCCAGAGATCTCCATCTCAACGCCAGCACCCAGCTTCACTCAACGACCAGCAAGCTACAGTCCTGGACACCCTATACCAAACAACTAGCAAAACAGGAGCACAACCCCACCCATTAGCAGAGAGGCTGCCTAAAATCATAATAAGTCCACAGACACCCCAAAACACACCAACAGACGTGGACCTGCCCACCAGACAGACAAGATATAGCCTCATCCACCAGAACACAGAAACAAGTCCCCTCCACCAGGAAGCCTACACAACCTACTAAACCAACCTTAGCCACTGGGGACAGACACCAAAAACAACAGGAACTACGAACCTGCAGCCTGCAAAAAGGAGACCCCAAACACAGTAAGATAAGCAAAATGAGAAGACAGAAGAACACACCGTAGATGAAGGAGCAAGATAAAAACCCACCAGACCTAACAAATGAAGAGGAAATAGGCAGTCTACCTGAAAAAGAATTCAGAATAATGATAGTAAAGATGATCCAAAATCTTGGAAATAGAATAGAAAAAATGCAAGAAACATTTAACAAGGACCTAGAAGAACTAAAGATGAAATAAACAACGATGAACAACACAATAAATGAAATGAAAAATACTCTAGATGGGATCAATAGCAGAATAACTGAGGCAGAAGAACGGATAAGTGACCTGGAAGATAAAATAGTGGAAATAACTACTACAGAGCAGAATAAAGAGAAAAGAATGCAAAGAACTGAGGACAGTCTCAGAGACCTCTGGGACAACATTAAACCCACCAACATTCAAATTATAGGAGTCCCAGAAGAAGAAGAGAAAAAGAAAGGGACTGAGAAAATATTTGAAGAGATTATAGTTGAAAACTTCCCTAATATGGGAAGGAAATAGTCAATCAAGTCCAGGAAGCACAGAGAGTCCCATACACGATAAATCCAAGGAGAAATACGCCAAGACACATATTAATCAAACTATCAAAAATTAAATACAAAGAAAGCATATTAAAAGCAGCAAGGGAAAAACAACAAATAACACACAAGGGAATCCCCATAAGGTTAACAGCTGATCTTTCAGCAGAAACTCTGCAAGCCAGAGGGACTGGCAGGACATATTTAAAGTGATGAAGGAGAAAAACCTGCAACCAAGATTACTCTACCCAGCAAGGATCTCATTCAGATTTGATGGAGAAATTAAAACCTTTACAGACAAGCAAAAGCTGAGAGAGTCAGCACCACCAAAGCAGCTTTACAACAAATGCTAAAGGAACTTCTCTAGGCAAGAAACACAAGAGAAGGAAAAGACCTACATTAACGACCCCAAAACAACTTAGAAAATGGGAATAGGAACATACGTATCGATAATTACCTTAAATGGAAATGGACTAAATGCTCCCACCAAAAGACACAAATTGGCTGAATGGATACAAAAACAAGACCCATATATATGCTGTCTACAAGAGACCCACTTCAGACCTAGGGACACATACACACTGAAAGTGAGGGGATGGAAAAAGATATTCCATGCAAATGGAAACCAAAAGAAAGCTGGAGTAGCAATTCTCATATCAGACAAAACAGACTTTAAAATAAAGACTATTAGAAGAGACAAAGAAGGACACTACATAATGATCAAGGGATCGATCCAAGAAGAAGATATAACAATTGTAAATATTTATGCACCCAACATAGGAGCACCTCAATACATAAGGCAAATACTAACAGCCATAAAAGGGGAAATCAACAGTAACACATTCATAGTAGGGGACTTTAACACCCCACTTTCACCAATGGACAGATTATCCAAAATGAAAATAAATAAGGAAACACAAGCTTTAAATGATATATTAAACAATATGGACTTAATTGATATTTATAGGACATTCCATCCAAAAACAACAGAATACACTTTTTTCTCAAGTGCTCATGGAACATTCTCCAGGATAGATCATATCTTGGGTCACAAATCAAGCCTTGGTAAATTTAAGAAAATTAAAATTGTATCAAGTATCTTTTCTGACCACAACGCTAGGAGACTAGATATCAATTACAGGAAAAGATCTGTAAAAAATACAAACACATGGAGGCTAAACAATACCCTACTTAATAACCAAGACATCACTGAAGAAATCAAAGAGGAAATAAAAAAATACCTAGAAACAAATGACAATGGAGACACAATGACCCAAAACCTATGGGATGCAGCAAAAGCAGTTCTAAGAGGGAAGTTTATAGCAATACAAGCCCACCTTAAGAAACAGGAAACATGTCGAATAAGCAACCTAACCTTGCACCTAAAGCAATAAAGAAAGAAGAATAAAAAAACCCAAAGTTAGCAGAAGGAAAGAAATCATAAAAATCATATCAGAAATAAATGAAAAAGAAATGAAGGAAACGATAGCAAAGATCAATAAAACTAAAAGCTGGTTCTTTGAGAAGATAAACAAAATAGATCACCCATTAGCCAGACTCATCAAGAAAAAAAGGGAGAAGACTCAAATCAATAGAATTAGAAATGAAAAAGGAGAAGTAACAACTGACACTGCAGAAATACAAAAGATCATGAGAGATTACTACAAGCAACTCTATGCCAATAAAATGGACAACCTGGAAGAAATGGACAAATTCTTAGAAATGCACAACCTGCCAAGACTGAATCAGGAAGAAACAGAAAATATGAACAGACCAATCACAAGCACTGAAATTGAAACTCTGATTAAAAACCTTCCAACAAACAAAAGCCCAGGGTCAGATGGCTTCACAGGCAAATTCTATCAAACATTTAGAGAAGAGCTAACACCTACCCTTCTCAAACACTTCCAAAATATAGCAGAGGGAGGAACACTCCCAAATTCATTCTACGAGGTCACCATCACCTTGATACCAAAACCAGACAAGGATGTCAAAAAGAAAGAAAACTACAGGGCCATATCACTGATGAACATAGATGCAAAAATCCTCAACAAAATACTAGCAAAGAGAATCCAACAACACATTAAAAGGATCATACACCATGATCAAGTGGGGTTTATTCCAGGAATGCAAGGATTCTTCAATATACGGATATCAATCAATGTGATACACCGTATTAACAAATTGAAGGAGAAAAACCATATGGTCATCTCAAAAGATGCAGAGAAAGCTTTTGACAAAACTCAACACCCATTTATGATAAAAACCCTGCAGAAAGTAGGCATAGAAGGAAATTTCCTCAACATAATAAAGGCCATATATGACAAACCCACAGTCAACATCGTCCTCAATGGTGAAAAACTGAAAGCATTTACACTAAGATCAGGAACAAGACAAGTTTGCCCACTCTTACCACTGTTATTCAACATAATTTTGGAAGTTTTAGCCACAGCAATCAGAGACAAAAAGGAAATAAAAGGAATCCAAATTGGAAAAGAAGAAGTAAAGCTGTCACTGTTTGCAGATGACATGATACTATACATAGAGAATCCTAAAGATGCTACCAGAAAACTACTAGAGCTAATCAATGAATTTTGTAAAGTAGCAGGGTACAAAATTAATGCACAGAAATCTCTTGCATTCTTATACACTAATGATGAAAAATCTGAAAGTGAAATCAAGAAAACACTCCCATTTACCATTTCAACAAGAAGAAGAAAATATCTAGGGATAAACCTACCTAAGTAGACAAAAGACCTGTATGCAGAAAATTATAAGACACTGATGAAAAAAATTAAAGATGATACAAATTGATGGAGAGATATACCATGTTCTTGGATTGGAAGAATCAACATCATGAAAATGACTCTACTACACAAAGCAATCTACAGATTCAATGCAATGCCTATGAAACTACCACTGGCATTTTTCACAGAACTAAAACAAAAAATTTCACAATTTGTATGGAAACAGAAAAGACTCCGAATACCCAAAGCAATCTTGAGAACGAAAAACGGAGCTGGAAAGATCAGGCTCCCTGACTTCAGACTATACTACAAAGCTACAGTAATCCAGACAGTATGGTACTGGCATAAAAACAGAAAGATCAATGGAACAGGATAGAAAGCCCAGAGATAAACCCACACACATATGGTCACCTTATCTTTGATAAAGGAGGCAGGAATGTACAGTGGAGAAAGGACAGCCTCTTCAATAAGCAGTGCTGGGAAAACTGGACAGGTACATGTAAAAATATGAGATTAGATCACTCCCTAACACCATACACAAAAATAAGCTCAATATGGATTAAAGACCTAAATTTAAGGCCAGAAACTATGAAACTCTTAGAGGAAACCATAGGCAGAACACTCTATAACATAAATCACAGCAAGATCCTTTATGACCCACCTCCTAGAGAAATGGAAATAAAAACAAAAATAAACAAATGGGACCTAATGAAACTTCAAAGCCTTTGCACAGCAAGGGAAACCATAAACAAGACCAAAAGACAACCCTGAGAATGGGAGAAAATGTTTGCCAATGAAGCAACTGACAAAGGATTCATCTCCAACATTTATAAGCAGCTCATGCAGCTCAATAACAGAAAAACAAACAACCCAATCCAAAAATGGGCAGAAGACCTAAATAGACATTTCTCCAAAGAAGATATACAGACTGCCAACAAACACATGAAAGAATGCTCAACACCGTTAATCATTAGAGAAATGCAAATCAAAACTACAATGAGATATCATCTCACACCAGTTAGAATGGCCATCATCAAAAAATCTAGAAACAATAAATGCTGGAGAGGGTGTGCAGAAAAGGGAACACTCTTGCACTGCTGGTGGGAATGTGAATTGGTACAGCCACTATGGAGAACAGTATGGAGGTTCCTTAAAAAACTACAAATAAAACTACCATATGACCCAACAATCCCACTACTGGGCATATACCCTGAGAAAACCATAATTCAAAACGAGTCATGTACCAAAATGTTCATTGCAGCTCTATTTACTATAGCCCGGAGATGGAAACAACCTAAGTGCCCATCATCGGATGAATGGATAAAGAAGATGTGGCACATATATACAATGGAATATTACTCAGCCATAAAAAGAAACGAAATTGAGCTATTTGTAATGAGGTGGATAGACCTAGAGTCTGTCATACAGAGTGAAGTGAGTCAGAAAGAGAAAGACAAATACCGTATGCTAACACATATATATGGAATCTAAGAAAAAAAAAGAAGTGTCATGAAGAACCTAGGGGTAAGACAGGAATAAAGACACAGACATACTAGAGAATGGACTTGAGGATATGGGGAGGGGGAAGGGTGAGCTGTGACAAAGCAAGAGAGAGGCATGGACATATATACAGTACCAAACGTAAGGTAGATAGCTAGTGGGATGCAGCTGCATAGCACAGGGAGATCAGCTTGGTGCTTTGTGACCGCCTGGAGGGGTGGGATAGGGAGGGTGGGAGGGAGGTAGACGCAAGAGGGAAGAGATATGGGAACGTGTATGTATGTATAGCTGATTCACTTTGTTGTGAGGCAGAAACTAACACACCATTGTAAAGCAATTATACCCCAATAAAGATGTTAAAATAAAAAGTATTCTGTTCTGGAAAACAATGCCACAAAAGGCATTTATTATTAAGGAGGAGAAGCGAGCACCAGGATTCAAGGCAGGAAGGGACAGGCTTACTCCACTGTTCTGTGCAAATGCAGTTGGGTTCTTATCAGAACTGCCCTTATCTACAAAGCTGCTAACCCTCCAGCCTTGAAGGGAAAAGATAATCACCAGCTGCCAATGTTTTGCTTGTAAAAGAAGGCCTGGATGTAAAAGAGGCCCTTTTTCTGGATTGGTTCCATTAATGCGTTGTCCCTGAAGTCAGGAAGTTCCTTGCTGGTAAGGGACTGCCTTTTAAAGTTCTTTTGCTATTGGACAACATCCCTGGCCACCCAGAACCCCGTGAGTTCAACACCAAAGGTGTCAAAGTGATCTACTTGCCCCAAACACAATGGCTGTAATTTAGCCTGTAGATCAGGGGGTGATAACGACCTTTATGGCTCATTACACATGGTACTCTGTGGAAAGGATTGTCAATGCTATGGAAGAGAACCCTGATAGAACACCACAAAAGTCCGGAAGGATTACACCATTGAAGATGCCATCATTGTTACAGAAAAAATCTGTGAGAGCCATTAAGCCCCAAACAATAAATTCCTGCTGGAGAAAACTGTGTCTAGATGTTATGCATGACTTTACAGGATTTATGACAATGTCAATCAAAGAAATCATGAAATAGATTCCGGGCATGACAGAAAAGGTGGTGGGGGGGGGTGAAGGGTTTCAAGACATGGATCTTGGAGAAATTCAAGAGCTAAAAGACAGCACACCAGAGGGATGAACAGAAGATGACTTGATGGAGGTGCATGCTCCCTAACCAGTGACACACACATGCGGATGAGGATGTCGAAGAAGCAGTGCCAGAATACAAGTGACATTAGAGGATCTGGGAGAACAATTTCAATTATTCAAGGCTGCTTTTGACTTCCTTTTATGAAACGGACCCTTCTATGATATGGGCACTGAAACTAAAGCAAATGATGGAAGAAGGACTGGTACCATACAGAAACATTTTTAGAGAAATGAAAAAGCAAAAAAAGTCAGACAGAAATTACAATGTATTTCTGTAAAGTGTGCCTGCCTCTCCTGCCTCCCCTTCCACCTCCTCTACCTCTTCCACCTCTGCCACCCCTGAGACAGCAAGACCAACCCCTCATCTTCCTCCTTCTCTTCAGTCTACTCAACGTGGAGACCACAAAGATGAAGACCATTATGGTGATCCACTTCCACCTAATGAATGGTAAATAATCATCATGCCATACAGTTAATAAACTACTTATCTGTTGTGTATGTGTGTGTCTTTGTATAAAAATCTGAAAACTATACAAGATGTTTTCATGTCATGATGATCATTATCGCCTAAGTATTCACTGTGTAGAACATTGTGTCCAAGACTTGTATTGAGTTCAGTGAAGTAAGATCAAACAAGAGAGCTGTGTTACAGATTTCAACTGAAGAAACTGTTTCAAGAAGGAGAGAGTAACCAGTCAAGTACTGAAGAGAGAAGAGAATTGACCACTGTGTGGTAGTTAGCAATGTGGAGGGCACTGTTGACGACAGCAGATTCATTGGAGAGTCTTTGTTTTATAGTCTGTTTTGTCTGGAGAAGATCAAGATGGTGGAGTAGAACACAGAATTCACCCCCCCACACACAAAGAGTACATCAAAAATACATCTACATGTAGAACAATTCTCATTAAAAACTAACTGGAGACTCACAGAAAGACTCTTGCACAACCAAGGCTGTAAGAAAGATCCACATGAAACTGGGTAAGTAGAGAAGAGAAATGATCAAGTCACAACCTCCCAGGGGATTCAGAAGAGGAGGGAGTTAAACACAGGCAGAGATCCTCCCTAGGGAGTGAGCAGTTTGAGTCACATATTGGGCACCACAGTCCTGGGGTCTGACACAGGGACGACAAATCCCCTTGGCTGGTTAGAGGGACAGCAGGAGTAACAGGAGGACTGTGGGAGCCTGTACTCTGCTTGT
Source organism: Grampus griseus (assembly GCF_964374135.1). Classification (NCBI taxonomy): domain Eukaryota; kingdom Metazoa; phylum Chordata; class Mammalia; order Artiodactyla; family Delphinidae; genus Grampus; species Grampus griseus. Next base: position 78,286,270 of record NC_138998.1, read on the forward strand.
AAGGAGCATGTGCATGCTTGCTTGCTCACAAAGCAGGGCAAAGAGGGCAGACTGAAAATTGCATGGGTGGCTGGCTGGTTTCCCATGAATGCCTCAGCGTGTGCACCAGCCTGAGCTAAGAGAATGCTCCAGCCCCGCTTAAAAGCTTGGCTGTGCGACACAGAAGTGGTTCAGACATAAAGCAGCATCTGAGCAGGGTGGGGACAGCCATTGCTGGTGCTTATACAGGCAGGGCATCAGGGACAGTCCAGATCTCTGGCCTCAGCCAGACTACCATGATGTGTGCCAAGGCCCGTGCTCCAATCCATGCCAAGGACTCTATACCAGCCCCTCTTGCTGCAGCATTGCTCTCATCTGGGGTGAGGGTGCCAGTGCTGGGAATGGGGAGAGTGCACACTTGGAAGGAATGGAGCCAGCCCAGACCTGACCCTCAGGGCTTCTGCTACATCAACGTGGTATAGGAAACCACCCTCAATAGGGCGGTGATGGTCACTGAGCAGAGGGGAAGCCCTGCGTTACAACAGGCTTTGGCCCTAGCGCCTCCATCTCCAGCCCCACCTTCTACCAAGGTGAGAGTTGCCAACATGCCCTGAGAAAACGTGACTTGTGTTCATGTCAAATCCAGCTGTCCCACCAAAGCCACTGGGTACAGACAGACTGTATAGGGATGCTCCCCCATAAGATCAAGATCACTATAGGTAACTGTTTCATCTAATTTCATAGAAAGAAACAAAAGCAAAATAAGAAGGCAGAGGAATTTGTCTCAATTGAAAGAGCAAGACAAAACTCCTGAAAAAAACAACCAATTAAACAGAAATAAACAATTTACCAGGTAAAGAATTCAAAGCATTAGTAATAAGTATGATTTCTGAATTAGGAAAAAAGGATAGATGAATACAGAGAGAATTTTAACAAGGAACTAGAAAATATCAAAAAGGACAGGCCAGAACACTGAAGAAGACAATAGCTGAAATGAAAACACATTAGAAAGAATGAATAGGAGATTGGTGATAAGGAAGAACGCATAAGTGATCTGGAAGATAGAATAATGGAAACCACCCAATCAGAACAAGAAAAGAAAAACAAAAAATGAGAACAGTTTAATGGATCTATGGAACAACATCAAGGATATCAACATTTACATTATAAGGGTCCCAGAAGGAGAAAAGAGAGAGAAGGGTGTCAAAATGTATTTGATGAAATTATGGCTGAAACTTTCCGAACTTGAAGAAAGAAACATATCCAGGTACTATACAGGAAGCACAGAGTGTCCCAAACAAGGTGAACCCAAACAGACCCACACCAAGACATATCATAATTAAAATAGCACAAGTTAAAAATAAAGCATGGGGCTTCCCTGGTGGTGCAGTGGTTGAGTCCACCTGCAGATGCAGGGGATACAGGTTCATGCCCCGGTCTGGGAGGATCCTGCATGCCGCGGGGCAACTGGGCCCGTGGGCCATGGCTGCTGGGCCTGCGCGCCCGGATCCTGTGCTCCTCAACAGGAGAAGCCACAGCAGTGAGAGGCCCGCGTGCCGCAAAAAAAAAAAAAAAAAAAAAAAAAAAAAAGATAAAGCATGAATTCTAAAAGCATCAAGAGAAAAATAAAGAGTCATATACAAGGGAACCACCATAAAGCTATCAGCTGATTTTTCTGCAGAAACTTTGCAGGCCAGAGGGAGGGCCATGATATATCCGAAGTGTTCAAAGGGAAAAATCTGTAACCTAGCAAGATTATCATTTAGAATTGAAGGAGAGACAAAGAACTCAGACAAGCAAAAACTAAATAAGAGTTCATCAGTACTAAACCTACACTAAAAGAAATGTTAAAGGGTCTTCTCTGAGTTTAAAAAAAAGCCTATGACAAGGAGTAAGAAACTATGGTAAAGGAAAAATCCCACTAGGAAAGGAAAATATATAGTAAAGGCTGAGGATCAACCACTTAAATAAACGAGTACAAAGGTAAAAGACAAAACCTGTAAAGGCAAATATAACTACACATGTAGTGAAGGTATAAACATGAAGACATAAAATAGGACATCAAAACACAAAATGTGGAGGAAGGGAGCAAAAAAGGTAGATCTTTTACAATGTGTTTGAATTTAAATTACTACCAGTTTAAAAGAAGTAGATTTAGTTATAGATCAACATATATGAATCCCGTGGTAACCACAAATCAAAAACCTACAGTAGTTACACAAAAATGGAGAAGAAAGGAACATAAGCATACTACTAAAGAAAATCATCAAACTAAAAGAGAAGAAGCAAAAAGAAGAAATGAACAGAGAAAAACTACAAAAACCACCAGAAAACAAGTAATAATAATAAGTACAAACCTATCAATAATTACTTTAAATATCAGTGGACTAAATGGTCCAATCAAAAGACATGGGGTGGGTGACTGGATAAGAAAGACAAGACAAGAAAGCAGGGGTAAAGTGTTTTGTTTAGCTAATTGAAACTTTGGCTCTCATACGCCAATGCCCAAGCTCTTGAGCCTAATATTCCTTCCTCAACCAGTAGCCTTGATAAAACTTACAAAACTCTATTTGAAGAGTCTATACTTTATTGCTCCTTTTCTCAAACCAGGGAGAGGGTCCTAAGGTAAAAGGAAATGTCTTGTATCTGGATTGTGTGGAGCTGACTTAGGGATATGTATTTTTGAACTCATCCAACTCTATATGCAACTATGTGTATTTTCTTGTATGTAAATTATACCTCAGTCAAGCTGATTGAAAATATTCAGATAAATGTGTACACATACACACACACACACACACACACACACACACACAGCATGGTATTAAAATATTACCCCTTTAAAAAAAAAAAAAAAGCAGGGGTAGCAAAACTCATATCAGATAAAATAGACTTTAAAAAAGCCTATAACAAAAGATAAAGAAGAGCTTTATGTAATGATAAAGGGATCAATAAAGATGAGGATATTACACTCGTTAACATATACGCACCCATTACAGGAACACCTAAATATATAAATCAAATATTAACAGACATAAAGGGAGAAGTTGATAATAATACAATAATAGTAGGGGACTTTAAATCTGACTTATATCAATGGACAGATCATCCAGACAGAATATCAATTAGGCAACACTGGTCTTAAATGATACAATAAACTAGCTGGGCTTAATAGATATCTACAGGACAAAAACAGCAGAATATACTTTGTTTTCAAGTGCACATGGAACATTATCCAGGATGGATCACATGCTAGGCCACAAGTCTCAACAAATTTAAGAAAATAGAAATTGTGTCAAGCATTTTTTTTCTACCACAATTGTATGAAACTAAAAATCAGTTACAGAAAAAAAAGGGAAAAGCACAAACATGTGGAGACTAAACAACATGTTACTAAAAAAACCCAATAGGTCAGTGAAGATATCAAAGAGGAAATACCTCAAGACAAATGAAAATGGAAACACAACTTTCCAACATTGGTGGAATGCAGCAAAAGCAGTCCTAAGAGGAAAGTTTATAGTGATACAGGCCTACCTCAAGAAACAAACAAAAAATCTCAAACAACCTAATGTTGCATTGAAAGTAATTAGAAAAAGAAGACCAAACAAAGCCCAAAGTCAGTAGAAAACACGAAATAATAAAGATCAGAGAGGACATAAATAAAAAAGACCAAATAAATAATAAAAAAGATCAATGAAACTAAGGGCTGGTTTTTGAAAAGATAAACACAGTTGACAAAACTTTAGCCAGGTTCCTCAAGAGGAAAAGAGAGAGGACCTAAATCAACAAAATGAGAAATGAAAGAGGAGAAATAACAACCAATATCACAGAGATACAAAAAATAAGGAAATACTATGAATAGTTATATGACAACAAATTGGACAATCTAGAAGAAATGGACAAACTTCTAGAAACATATAACCTTCTAAGACTGAATCAGGAAGAAATAGACAATCTGAACAGACAGATCACTATTAGTGTCTTGTATCTGTAAAAAACAAAACAAACAAAAAAACCCTAAACAAAACACAACAAAAACAAACAAAAAACCCTCCCAGCAAACGGAAATCCAGAACAAGACAGCTTCATGAGGGAATTCTACCAAACTAGCCTTAATTTTTCCAAAAAATGGAAGAGGATGGAGCACTCCCAAAATAATTCTATGAGGCCACAATTACCCTGATACCAAAACTAGATAAAGACACTGCAAAAAAAGAAAATAACAGGCCAATATCTTTCATGAATATATATACAAAAATCCTCAACAAAATATCTGCAAACCCAATCTAACAATATATAAAAAGGATCATACACCATGATCAAGTGGGATTTATTTGAGGGATGTGAAGATGGTTCGCATCAATCAATATGATACACCACATTAACAAAAGGAAAGGCAAAAATCATATAATCATCTCAACATAGGCAGAAAAAGCATTTGACAAAATTCAACATCCATTCATGATAAAAATTCTCATCCAAGTGGATATAGAGGGAACATATCTCAACATAATAAAAACCGCTTATGACAGAGCCACAGCTAACATCATACTCAATGCTGAAAAGCTGAAAGCTTTTCCTCCAAAATGAGGAATAAGACAAGAATGCCCACTCTTGCCACGTCTATTTAACATAGAGTTCGAAGTCCTCATCACAGTAATCAGACAACAAAAAACAAAAAGCCACATCCAAATTGGAAGGGAAGAAGTAGAGCTGTCACTATTTGCAAATGACATGATACTATATATAGAAAACCCTAAAATTTCCACAAAAGAAACTATTAGAACCAATAAATTAATTCAGAAAGTTACAGGATATGTGCTTTTCTATATACTAATAATGAACTATTATAAAGTGAAAGCAAGGAAACAATCCCATTTAAAGTCACATCAAAAATAATAAAATACCTAAGGAATAAACTTACCAAGGAGGTCAAAGACCTCTACTCTGAAACTATAAAACATTGATGAAGGAATTTGAAAATGATACAAAGAAATGGAAATATATCCTGTGTTCTTGATTTGGAAGAATATTGTTAACATGTCCATACTACCCAAAGCAATCTACACATTTAATGCAATCCCTGTCAAAATATCCATGACATTTTCAACAGAACCAAAACAAATAACCCTAAAATTTATATGTACCACAAAAGACCCTGAATTACTAAAGCAATCTTAAGAAAAAAGAAAAAAGCTTGAGGTAACATGCTCCCTGGATTTGGACTATACTACAAAGCTACAGTAATCAAACCAGCATGGTACTGCCATAAAAACAGACACATAGATCAATTGAACAGAATAAAGAGCTCAGAAATAAACCCATGCACTTATTTTCAATTATTCTTTGTCAAAGGATGCAAGAATATACAGTGGAGATAAGACAGTCTCTTCAATAAGTGGTGCTGGGAATACTGGACAGCTACATGTAAAAGAATAATATTAGAAACTTTCCTCACACCGTATACAAAAATAAACTCAAATGGATTAAAGACCTACATGTAAGAATGGAGACCATAAAACTCCTAGTAAAGAACATAGGCAGAAAACTCTTGGACATAAATTGTAGCAATATTTTTTATGGATCTGTCTCCTAAGGCAAAAGAAACAAAAGTAAAAATGAACAAATAGGACCTAATTAAACTTGAGCTTTTGCACAGCAAAGGAAACCATCAACAAAATGAAAACACAACCTACTGAATGGAATAAAATATATGCATATAATATGACTGATAAAGGGTTATTATCCACAGTGTACAAACAACTCATACAACTCAGTATCAGAAAAACAAACCCGATTAAAAAATTAAAAACCCGATTAAAATGACCCGATTAAAAAATGGGCAGAAGACTTGAATAGACACTTTTCCAAAGAATACATACAGATGGCCAATAGGCACATGAAAAGATGTTTAAGATAGATAATCATCAGAGAATGCAAATCAAAACCACAATGAGAGAGTGGCTGTCACACTCACACCTGTCAGAGTGGCTATCATCAAAAAGACCACAAATTATAAATGTTGGTGAGTATGTGGAGAAAGGGGAACCCTTGTATGCTGTTGGTAGGAATGTAACTTGGTGCTGCTACTTTGGAAATCAGTATGGAAGTTCCTCAAAAAAAAAAAAAAAGAAAAAGAAAAAATGAAACTACCATGTGATCCAGAAATTCTACTCGTGGATATATATCCAAAGAAAACAAAAATACTAATTTGAAAAGATACGTGTACCTCCATGTTCAAAGGATCATTATTTACATTTGCTAAGACATGGAAGCAACCAAAGTGTCCATCAACAGAAAAATTCATAAAGGAGATGTGGTGTATATATACAATGGAATATTACTCAGCCATAAAAATGAATAAAGTTCTGCCATTTGCAACAACATGGATGGATCTAGAGAGTACTATGCTCAGTGAAGTAAGTCAGACTGCGAAAGACAAAGACTGATGTTATCACTTATATGTAGAATCTAAAAAATTAAACAAACAAATGTATATAACAAAACAGAAACAGATCCGCAGATACTGACAACAAACTAGTGGTAACCAGTGGGGAGAGGGGAGCGGAGAGGGGCAAGATAGGGATGGGGTGAGATTAAGAGATATAAACTACTGTGTATAAAATAGATAAGCAACAAGGATATATTGTATAGCACAGGGAAATATAGCCATTGCTTTGTAACAACTTTACAGTACAATCTATAAAAATCTTGAATCACTGTGTTGTACACTCGAAACTAATAAAATAATGTAAATCAACTGTACTTTAATAAGAAAAAAGATTGTATTGGAGTGGATAGTCTATCTTAACGTAGGTACAAGGTGAGTGATATTTAATATAAAATTAATAATGTGTTAGTTTTATTATTGGTTTATAACTTTGCTTTCAAAGAATTACATTACCATACCGAATGCCTCTCTCTCTCATAATTTGATATGCGTATCACCCTATTACCACAAGTAAGTGACTTTTTACAAAAGTGTAACAGTGTTTCCAAGTTTGTATTATCAATATGACTGTAATACTATATGCTATTAAAATTTTATAATTCATTCATTAGTGTATGGGCTAGGCTATGTGAAGAAACTGTATTGATTACAGTAGGCTACCATTAAGCAATCATATTGCCACTTCTTTGTTATCAATGCATGAATCATTATTCCTGTAAGTAAAAATAAATTTTTTTACCTAAGTTTTTCATTTTTAATGTTGGTGTTAGTAGTACATATAATTTCTACTGTATTTTGTATCATATAATGCAATATTGACAATATTGATATAGGTAGGTACTGACTGACAGAGGATTCATCTTGTCAACAGATGACAAACTTACGGTATCAATAAATACAGTACATTACTGTAAATGTATTTCCTCTTCCTTATGATTTTCTTAAACTTTTCTCTTCTCCTTATTGTAAGAATATAGTATATACTACATGTACAAAATACGTGTTGATTGACTGTTTCTGTTACCAGTAAGGGTTCTTGTCAACAATAGTCTATTAGTAGTTGGATTTAGGGGGAGTCAAAAATTTTAAGCAGGAGTCAAGATGGTGCAGTAGGTGGATGCAAGGTTCGTGTCTCCTCACAAGTAGGGCATCTACTAGGCACTGGTGGGGGACCTTGGACACCTAAGGGGATGGGAGGAATCCCCATGCGACCAGGTAGGATGTGGGAGGGGGAAGAAAAGTGGAGGTGGGATGGGACCGATGCCCCTGAGGGGGAGCTGGGGGAGGGGAGAGATTCCCACACTTGGAGTGGCCCACTCATGGCATGGGGATTGGTGGGGATGGAAAGGGACCTTTGGAGGGTCGGGGGATCAGAAAGGAACATGGCCAGTGTCTCCCCCACCCCCTCAGACCCCGGAAAGCCTGCTGGGGTCCTGGGCCTGAGCCCCCCACCCCCAGGGCCCCTGCAGCTGACTGGGACCTGGGTTTGAGCCCTGCCCCCCCAAACCAAGGTATTTTCTGGCGGTGTGGGTCCTGGGCCTAAGGGCCCCACACACACACACTAAGGCCTCTCTGGCTCTTTTTTTTTTTTTTTTTAACTTTTAATTTTTTTAATTTTATTTTTTCATTTAATCTTTATTTTTTTGCTGTGCTGGTTCTGTTTTGCTTTGTTGTTGTGGTTTAATTTTAATTTTTCTAATTTTATTTTCTTTTTTATTCTTTGTTATTTTTCTATTCTTTTTTATTCGTTGCCCTTTTATTTCTTTTGCCATGCCACATGGCTTGTGGGGTCTTGGTTCCCAGGCTGGGGTTGGGCCTGAGCTCCTGTGGAGGGAGTGCTAAGTCCAAACCACTGGACTAACAGAGAACCTCAGGCCCCAGAGACTATTAATAGGTGTGAGTTCTCCCAGAGGTCCTCATCTTGGCACTTAGACCTTAATAGGTGTGAGTTCTCCCAGAGGTCCTCATCTTGGCACTTAGACCTGTCTCCAACCAACTGCCTGCAAACCCCAGTGCTGGACACCTCAGGCCAAACAGCCAGTAAGACAGGAACACAGCCCCACCCATTAAAAAAAATGAGATGACAAAAAAATACATTAGAGATGAAGGAGGAAGGTAAAAACCTACAAGACCAAATAAATGAAGAGGAAATAGGCAACATACCTGAAAAAGAATTAAGAGTAATGACAGTAAAGATGATCCAGAATCTCAGAAGTAGAATGGAGGCATGGATCAAGAAAATACAAGAAATGTTTAACAAGGATACAAAAGAACTAAAAAAAAAACAGTGATGAACAACACAATACATGAAATTAAAAATACACTAGAAGGAATCAACAACCCAATAACTGAGGCAGAAGACCGAATAAGTGAGCTGGAAGATAGAATGGTAGAAATAACTGCCAAGGAGCAGAAAAAAGAAAAAAGAATGAAAAGAAGGGAGGACACTCTCAGAGACCTCTGGGACAATATTAAATGCACAAACATTCAAATTATAGGTGTCCTAGAGGAAGAAGAGAAAGAGAAAGGGTCTGAGAAAATATTTGAAGAGATTATAGTCAAAAACTTCCCTAAAATGGGAAAGGAAATAGCCACACAAGTCCAAGAAGCACAGAGAGTTCCATGCAGGATAAACCCAAGGAGAAACATGCCAAGACACATATTAATCAAACTAACAAAGATTGAATTCAAAGAAAAAATATTAAAAACAGCAAGAGAAAAGCAACAAATAACATACAAGGGAATCCCCAAAAGGTTAAGAGATGATCTTTCAGCAGAAACTCTGCAGGCCAGAAGGGAGTGGCAAGGATATATTTAAAGTGATGAAACAGTAAAACCTACAACCAAGATTACTGTATCCAGCAAGGATCTCATTTAGATTTGACGGAGAAATCAAAAGCTTTACAGACAAGCAAAAGCTATGAGAATTCAGCACCACCAAACCAGCTTTACAACAAATGCTAAAGGAACTTCTCTAGGCGGGAAACACAAGACAAGGAGAAGACCCACAATAACAAACCCAAAACAATTAAGAAAACGGTAATAGGAAGACACACATTGATAACTACATTAAATGCAAATGGTTCTAATCTGCTACCAAAAGACACACACTGACTGAATGGATACAAGAACAAGACCTGTATATATTCTGTCTACAAAAGACCCACTTCAGACCTAGGGACACATACAGACTGAAAGTGAGGGGATGGAAAAAGATGTTCCATGCAAATGGAAATCAAAAGAAAGCTGGAGTAGCAATTCTCATATCAGACAAAATAGACTTTACAATAAAGACTATTAGAAGAGACAAAGAAGGACACTATATAATGATCAAGGGATCAATCCAAGAAGAAGGTATAACAATTCTAAGTATTTATGCACTCAACATAGGAGCACCTCAATACTTAAGGCAAATGCTAACAGCCATAAAAGGGGAAATCAACAGTAACACAATCATAGTAGGGGACTTTAACACCCCACTTTCACCAATGGACAGATCATCCAAAATGAAAATAAACAAGGAAACACAAGCTTTAAATGATATATTAAACAAGATGGACTTAATTGATATTTATAGGACATTCCATCCAAAAACACCAGAATACACTATCTTCTCCAGTGTTCATGAAACATTCTCCAGGATAGATCATATCTTTGATCACAAATCAAGGCTTGGTAAATTTAAGAAAATTGAAATCATATCAAGTATCTTTTCTGACCACAACGCTATGAGACTAGATATCAATTACAGGAAACAAATCTGTAAAAAATACAAACACATGGAGGCTAAACAATACACTACTGAATAACCAAGAGATCACTGAAGAAATCAGAGGAACCTAGAAAACCTACCTAGAAACAAAAGACAATGAAAACACGATGACCCAAAATCTAGGGGTTGTAGCAAAAGCACTTCTAAGGGGGAAGTTTATAGCAATACAATCCTACCTCAAGAAACAAGAAACATCTCAAATAAACAACCTAAATTTACACCTAAAGCAATTAGAGAAAGGAAAACAAAAAAACCCCAAAGTTAGCAGAAGGAAAGAAATCATAAAAATCAGATCAGAAATAAATGAAAAAGAAATGAATATGATAGCAAAGATCAATAAAACTAAAAGCTGGTTCTTTGAGAAGTTAAACAAAATTGATAAACCACTAGCCAGACTCATCAAGAAAAAAAGGGAGAACATTCAAATCAATAGAAATAGAAATGGAAAAGGAGAAGTAACAACTGACACTGCAGAAATACAAAGCATCATGAGAGATTACTACAAGCAACTGTATGGCAATAAAACAGACAACCTGGAAGAAACAGACAAATTCTTAGAAAAGCACAACTTTCCGAGACTGAACCAGGAAGAAATAGAAAATATAAACAGACCAATCACAAGCACTGAAATTGAAACTGTGATTTAAAATCTTCCAACAAACAAAACCCCAGGACTAGATGGCTTCACAGGCACATCCTATCAAACATTTAGACAAGAGCTAACACGTATCCTTCTCAAACTCTTCCAAAATATAGCAGAGGAACACTCCCAAACTCCTTCTATGAGGCCACCATCACCCTGATACCAAATCCAAACAAAGATGTCACAAAAAAAGAAAACTACAGACCAATATCACTGATGAACATAGATGCAAAAATACTAGCAAATGGAATCCAGCAGCACATTAAAAGGGATCATACACCATGATCAAGTGGGGTTTACCCCAGAATGCAAAGATTCTTCAATATATGCAAATTAATCAATGTGATAAACCATGTTAACACATTGAAGAAGAAAAATCATATGATCATCTCAATAGATGCAGAAAAAGCTTTCGACAAAATTCAACACCGATTTATGATAAAAACTCTCCCGGAAGTAGGCAGAAAAGGGAACTTACCTCAACATAATAAATGCCATATATGACAAACCCACAGCCAAACTTATCACATAGGTGATTCATTTCGTTGTGCAGCAGAAAGTAACACAACATTATAAAGCAACTATACTCCAATTTTTTTAAAAAGTTTTAAACAGGTGTGGTCAGCAGGGTGGTCAGCATCCCCAAGCCCATACGTTTTTCAAGGGCCAATTATAATTGACAATTCTTAACTCTGACAGTTCTTAACTTGGGCATCTCTCGAGTGAAATGCCCTGAATAATACCACATGAAACCATTTTAAAACCAAGCATTCATAATAGATTATGTTGGTAAGGATTTGGGAAAACAGGCACTTTCACACATTGCAGAAATTAGTACATCATTTATCTAAGAAAATTTGGCAATATCCGTTAAAATTATAAATGCACATATATTGTGGGTTAGCAATTCCATGTCTAGGAACTTTCTTCTAGGTATTATTATATGTACTAAATTATGTGCAAACAAGGTTACCCACTGCAGCGTTGTTCCCTAAAAATTTGGGAACAATATAAATATCCATCAAATGTGGACTGGTTCAATATATTATGGGACACTTATACAATGACATATCATGCAAAAATAGTATGAAATCTTTTTTGGTAATACTGATATGGAATGATCTGTAACATATATTAAGTTAAAAAAGCACAGGTAGAACAGTATGTATTATATACCAACATTTGTGTGAAAAAAGTTTCAAAAGAGACTTATATGCCTTTACACATATTTGTTTACGTATATTTGTAAATATATACACATATCCATATATATATTTACACATACACATAATAAAAAGATTTAATTTACATCAACAGAGTAAAAAGACATCCCACAGAATGGGAGAAAATTTTTATAAATCATATATCTGATAAGGGTCTAGTTTCCAAAATATATAAAGAATTCTTACAACTCAACAATAAAAACATTAGGACATGGAACCAAGATGGCGGAGTAGAAGGACGTGTTCTCACTCCCTCTTGTGAAAACACCAGAATCACAACTAACTGCTGAACAATCATCGAGAGGAAGACACTGGAATTCACCAAAAAGATACCCCACATCCAAAGACAGAGAAGAAGCCACAATGAGATGGTAGGAGGGGCGCAATCACAATAAAATCAACTCCCATAACTGCTGGGTGGGTGACTCACAAACTGGAGAACACTTATACCACAGAAGTCCACCCACTGGAGTGAAGGTTCTGAGCCCCACGTCAGGCTTCCGAACCTAGGGGTCCAGCAACGGGAGGAGGAATTCCTAGAGAATCAGACTTTGAAGGCTAGTGGGATTTGATTGTAGGACTCTGACAGGACTGGGGGAAACTGAGACTCCACTCTTGGAGGGCACACACAAAGTAGTGTGCACATCAGGACCAGGGGAAGGAGCAGTGACCCCAAGGGAAACTGAACCAGACCTACCTGCTAGTGTTGGAGGGTCTCCTGCAGAGGTGGAGGGGTGGCTGTGGCCACCGTGGGGACAAGGACACTGGCAGCAGAAGTTCTGGGAAGCCACCCAAGTCCAGGAAGTACTCCTTGGTGTGAGCCCTCCCAGAGTCAGCCATTAGCCCCACCAGAGAGCCCAGGTAGGCTGCAGTGTTGGGCTGCCTCAGGTCAAACAACCAACAGGGAGGGAACCCAGCCCCACCTATCAGCAGTCAAGCAGATTAAAGTTTTACTGAGCTCTGCCCACCAGAGCAACAGCCAGCTCTACCCACCACCAGTCCCTCCCATCAGGAAACTTGCACAAGCCTCTTACATAGCCTCATCCACCAGAGGGCAGACAGCAGAAGCAAGAACTATAATCCTGCAGCCTGTGGAACAAAAACCACATTCACAGAAAGACAGACAAGATGAAAAGGCAGAGGGCTATGTACCAGATGAAGGAACAAGATAAAACCCCAGAAAAAACAACTAAATGAAGTGGAGATAGGCAACCTTCCAGAAAAAGAATTCAGAATAATGACAGTGAAGATGATCCAGGACCACAGAAAGAGAATGGAGGCAAAGATTGAGAAGATGCAAGAAATGTTTAACAAAGACCTAGATGAATTAAACAACAAACGGACAGAGATGAACAATACAATAACTGAAATAAAAACTATACTAGAAGGAATCAATAGCAGAAAAACTGAGGCAGAAGAACGCATAGTGACCTGGAAGACAGAATGGTGGAATTCACTGCTGTGGAACAGAATAAAGACAAAAGAATGAAAAGAAATGAAGACAGCCTAAGAGACCTCTGGGACAACACTAAAGGCAACAACATTCACATTGTAGGGGTCCCAGAAGGAGAAGAGAGAGAGAAAGGACCAGAGAAAATATTTGAAGAGATTATAGTCAAAAAGTTCCCTAACATGGGAAAGGAAACAGTCACCCAAGTCCAGGAAGTGCAGAGAGTTCCATACAGGATAAACCCAAGGAGAAACATGCCGAGACATAGTAATCAAATTGGCAAAAATTAAAGACAAAGAAAAATTATTGAAAGCAGCAAGGGAAAAACGACAAATAACATACAAGGGAACTCCCATAAGGTTAACAGCTGCTTTCTCAGCAGAAACTCTACAAGCCAGAGGGAGTGGCATGATATACTTAAAGTGATGAAAGGGAAGAACCGATCTCCATCAGGAAGATTACGGAAGAGTAAGACGCGGAGATCACCTTCCTCCCCACAGATACATCAGAAATACATCTATACGTGGAACAACTCCTACAGAACACCTACTGAATGCTGGCAGAAGACCTCAGACCTCCCAAAAGGCAAGAAACTCCCCATGTACCTGGGTAGGGCAAAAGAAAAAAGAATAAACAGAGACAAAAGAATAGGGATGGGACCTGGACCAGTGGGAGGGAGCTGTGGAGGAAAGGTTTCCACACACTAGGAAGCCCTTTTGGGGGCGAGACTGCGGGTGGCGGAGGGGGGAAGCTTCAGAGCCGCGGAGGAGAGCACAGCAACAGGGGTTTGGAGGGCAAAGCGGAGAGATTCCTGCACAGAGGATCGGTGCCGACTGGGACTCACTAGCTTGAGAGGCTTGTCTGCTCACCCACCGGGGTGGGCGGGGCTGGGAGCTGAGGCTCGGGCTTCAGTGCAGGGAGATGACTGGCTGCGTGGACACAGCCTGAAGGGGTTAGTGCACGGCTAGCCGGGAGGGAGTCCAGGGAAAAGTCTGGACCTGCTGAAGAGGCAAGGGACTTTTTCTTCCCTCTTTGTTTCCTGGTGCGCGAGGAGAGGGGATTGAGGAGAGGGGATTAAGAGCGCTGCTTAAAGGAGCTCCAGAGAGGGGAACGAGCCGCGGCTAACAGTGCGGACCTGAGATGGGCATGAGACGCTAAGGCTTCTGCTGCCACCACCAAGAAGCCTGTGTGCGAGCGCAGGTCATTATCCATACCTCCCTTCCGGGGAGCCTGTGCAGCCTGCCACTGCCAGGGTCCCTGGATCCAGGGACAACTTCACCGGGAGAATGCACAGCGCACCTCACGCTGGTGCAACGTCACACCAGCCTCTGCCGCTGCAGGCTTGCCCCGCATCGGGCCCCTCCCTCCCCACGGCCTTAGTGAGCCAGAGCCCCCGAATCAGCGGCTCCTTTAACGCCGTCCAGTCTGAGTGAAGAACAGATGCCCTCTGGTGACCTACATGCAGAGGCGGGGCCAAATGCAAAGCTGCACCCTGGGAGCTGTGAGAACAAAGAAGAGAAAGGAAAATCTCTCCCAGCAGCCTCAGGAGAAGCGGATTAAATCTCCACATTCAACTTGATGTACCCAGCATCTGTGGAATACCCGAATAGACAACGAATCATCCCAAATTGAGGAGGTGGACTTTGAGAGCAACATTTATGATTTTTTTCCCTTTCCTCTTTTTGTGAGTGTGTATGTGTATGCTTCTGTGTGAGACTGTCTGTATAGCTTTGCTTTCACCATTTGTCCTAGGGTTCTATCTGTCCTTTTTTTTTCTTTTTTTGTTAATAGCTATTTTTTACTTTAATTATTTTATTTTATCTTACTTTATTTTCTTTTCCTTTATCCTCTTTCTTTCTTTCCTTCTACTTTCTTTCACTTTTATTCTGAGCTATGTGGATAAAAGGCACTTGGTGCTACAGCCAGGAGTCAGTGCTGTGCCTCTGAGGTGGGAGAACCAACTTCAGGACATTGGTCCACAAGAGACCTCCCAGCTCCACGTAATATCAAATGGAAAAAATCTCCCAGAGATCTCCATCTCACCACCAATACCCAGCTTCACTCAACGACCAGCAAGCTACAGTCCTGGACACCCTATGCCAAACAAATAGCAAGACAGGAACACAACCCCACTCATTAGCAGAGAGGCTGCCTAAAATCATAATAAGTCCACAGACACCCCAAAACACACCACCAGACGTGGACCTGCCCACCAGAAAGACAAGATCCAGCCTCATCCACCAGAACACACACACCAGTCCCCTCCACCAGGAAGCCTCCACAACCCACTACACCAACCTTCCCAGTGGGGGCACACACCAACAACAACAGGAACTACAAACATGCAGCTTGCAGAAAGGAGACCCCAAGCACAATAAGTTAAGCAAAATGGGAAGACAGAGAAATACACAGCAGAAGGAGCAACGTAAAAACCCACCAGACAAAACAAATGAGGAAATAGGCAGTCTACCTGAAAAAGAATTCAGAGTAATGATAGTAAAGATGATCCAAAATCTTGGAAATAGAATAGAGAAAATGCAAGAAACATTTAACAAGGACCTAGAAGAACTAAACATGAAACAAGCAATCATGAACAACACAATAAATGAAATTAAAAATACTCTAGAAGGGATCAATAGCAGAATAACTGAGGGAGAAGAATGGATAAGTGACCTGGAAGATAAAATAGTGGAAATAACTACTGCAGAGCAGAATAAAGAAAAAAGAACAAAAAGAACTGAGGACAGTCTCAGAGACCTCTGGGACAACATTAAACCCACCAACATTCAAATTACAGGAGTCCCAGAAGAGGAAGAGAAAAAGAAAGGGACTGAGAAAATACTTGAAGAGATTATAGTTGAAAACTTCCCTAATATGGGACAGGAAATAGTCAATCAAGTCCAGGAAGCACAGAGAGTTCCATACAGGATAAATTCAAGGAGAAACATGCCAAGACACATTAATCAAACTGTCAAAAATTAAATACAAAGAAAACATATTAAAAGTAGCAAGGGAAAAACAACAAATAACAAACAAGGGAATCCCCATAAGGTTAAGAGATGATCTTTCAGCAGAAACTCTGCAAACCAGAAGGGACTGGCAGGACATATTTAAAGTGATAAAGGAGAAAAACCGACAACCAAGATTACTCTACCCAGCAAGGATCTCACTCAGTTTTGATGGAGAAATTAAAACCTTTACAGAGAAGTAAAAGCTGAGAGAGTTCAGAACCACCAAACGATCTTTACAACAAATGCTAAAGGAACTTCTCTAGGTAGGAAACACAAGAGAAGGAAAAGACCTACAATAACAAACCCAAAACAATTAAGAAAATGGGAATAGGAACATACATATCGATAATTACCTTAAATGTAAATGGATTAAATGCTCCCACCAAAAGACACAGACTGGCTGATTGGATACAAAAACAAGACCCATATATATGCTGTCTACAAGAGACCCACTTCAGACCTAGGGACACATACAGACTGATAGTGAGGGGATGGAAAAAGATATTCCATGCAAATGGAAATCAAAAGAAAGCTGGAGTAGCAATTCTCATATCAGACAAAATAGACTTTAAAATAAAGACTATTAGAAGAGACAAAGAAGGACACTACATAATGATCAAGGGATCGATCCAAGAAGAAGATATAACCATTGTAAATATTTATGACCCAACATAGGAGCACCTCAATACATAAGGCAAATACTAACAGCCATAAAAGGGGAAATTGACAGTAACACATTCATAGTAGGGGACTTTAACACCCCACTTTCACCAATGGACAGATTATCCAAAATGAAAATAAATAAGGAAACACAAGCTTTAAATGATACATTAAACAAGATGGACTTAATTGATATTTATAGGACATTCTATCCAAAAACAACAGAATACACATTTTTCTCAAGGGCTCATGGAGCATTCTCCAGGAGAGATCGTATCTTGGGTCACAAATTAAGCCTTGGTAAATTTAAGAAAATTGAAATTGTATCAAGTATCTTTTCTGACCACAACGCTATGAGACTAGATATCAATTACAGGAAAAGATCTGTAAAAAATACAAACACATGGAGGCAAAGCAATACACTACTTAATAACGAAGTGATCACTGAAGAAATCAAAGAGGAAATCAAAAAATACCTGGAAACAAATGACAATGGAGACACAACAACCCAAAACCTATGGGTTGCAGCAAAAGCAGTTCTAAGAGGGAAGTTTATAGCAATACAAGCCCACCTTAAGAAACAGGAAACATCTCGAATAAGCAACCTAATCTTGCACCTAAAGCAATTAGAGAAAGAAGAACAAAAACACCTCAAAGTTAGCAGAAGGAAAGCAATCATAAACATCAGATCAGAAATAAATGAAAAAGAAATGAAGGGAACGATAGCAAAGATCAATAAAACTAAAAGCTGGTTCTTTGAGAAGATAAACAAAATTGATAAACCATTAGCCAGACTCATCAAGAAAAAAGGGGAGAAGACTCAAATCAATAGAATTAGAAATGAAAAGAGAAAAGTAACAACTGACACTGCAGAAATACAAAAGATCATGAGAGATTACTACAAGCAATTCTATGCCAATGAAACGGACAACCTGGAAGAAATGGACAAATTCTTAGAAATGCACAACCTGCCAAGACTGAATCAGGAAGAAATAGAAAATATGAACAGACCAATCACAAGCACTGAAATTGAAACTCTGATTAAAAACCTTCCAACAAACAAAAGCCCAGGACCAGATGGCTTCACAGGCACATTCTATCAAACATTTAGAGAAGAGCTAACACCTACCCTTCTCAAACTCTTCCAAAATACAGCAGAGGGAGGAACACTCCCAAACACATTCTACGAGGCCACCATCACCCTGATACCAAAACCAGACAAGGATGTCACAAACTACAGACCAATATCACTGATGAACACAGATGCAAAAATCCTCAACAAAATACTAGCAAAGAGAATCCAACAGCACATTAAGAGGATCATACACCATGATCAAGTGGGGTTTATTCCAGGAATGCAAGGATTCTTCAATATACACAAATCAATCAATGTGATACACCATATTAACAAATTGAAGGAGAAAAACCATATGGTCATCTCAATAGATGCAGAGAAAGCTTTCGACAAAATTCAACAGACATTTATGATAAAAACCCTGCAGAAAGTAGGCATAGAGGGAACTTTCCTCAATATAATAAAGGCCATATATGACAAACCCACAGCCAACATCATCCTCAATGGTGAAAAACTGAAAGCATTTCCACTAAGATCAGGAACAAGACAAGTTTGCCCACTCTCACCACTCTTATTCAACATAATTTTGGAAGTTTTAGCCACAGCAATCAGAGACAAAAAGGAAATAAAAGGAATCCTAATCGGAAAAGAAGAAGTAAAGCTGTCACTGTTTGCAGATGACATGATACTATACATAGAGAATCCTAAAAATGCTGCCAGAAAACTACTAGAGCTAATCAATGAATTTGGTAAAGTTGCAGGATACAAAATTAACACACAGAAATCTCTTGCATTCCTATACACTAATGATGAAAAATCTGAAAGTGAAATCAAGAAAACACTCCCATTTACCATTTCAACAACAAGAATAAAATATCTAGGGATAAACCTACCTAAGGAGACAAAAGACCTGTATGCAGAAAATTATAAGACACTGATGAAAGGAATTAAAGATGATACAAATAGATGGAGAGATATACCATGTTCTTGGATTGGAAGAATCAACATTGTGAAAATGACTCTACTACCCAAAGCAATCTACAGATTCAATGCAATGCCTATCAAACTACCACTGGCGTTTTTCACATAAATAGAACCAAAAATTTCACAATTTGTATGGAAACACAAAAGACCCCGAATAGCCAAAGGAACCTTGAGAACGGAAAATGGAGCTGGAGGGATCAGGCTCCCTGACTTCAGACTATACTACAAAACTACAGTAAACAAGACAGTATGGTACTGGCACAAAAACAGAAATATAGATCAATGGAACAGGATAGAAAGCCCAGAGATAAACCCACGCACTTATGGTCACCTTATCTTTGATAAAGGAGGCAGGAATGTACAGTGGAGAAAGGACAGCCGCTTCAATAAGTGATGCTGGGAAAACTGGACGGCTACCTGTAAAAGTATGAGATTAGAACACTCCCTAACACCATACACAAAAATAAACTCAAAATGGATTAAAGACCTAAATGTAAGGCCAGAAACTATCAAACTCTTAGAGGAAAACATAGGCAGAACACTCTATGACATAAATCACAGGAAGATCCTTTCTGACCCACCTCCCAGAGAAATGGAAATAAAAACAAACAATTGGGGCCTAATGAAACTTAAAAGGTTTTGCACAGCAAAGGAAACCATAAATAAGACCAAAAGACAACCCTCAGAATGGGAGAAAATATTTGCAAATGAAGCAAGTGACAAAGGATCCATCTCCAAAATTTTTAAGCAGCTCATGCAGCTCAATAACAAAAAAACAAACAACCCAAGCCAAAAATGGTCAGAAGACCTACATAGGCATTTCTCCAAAGAAAATATACAGATTGCCAACAAACACATGAAAGAATGCTCAAAATCATTAATCATTAGAGAAATTCAAATCAAAACTACAATGAGATATCATCTCACACCAGTCAGAATGGCCATCATCAAAAAAATCTATAAACAATAAATGCTGGAGCAGATGTGCAGAAAAGGGAACACTCTTGCACTGCTGGTGGGAATGTGAATTGGTACAGCCACTATGGAGAACAGTATGGAGGTTCCTTAAAAAACTACAAATAGAACTACCATATGACCCAGCTATCCCACTACTGGACATATACCCTAAGAAAACCATAATTCAAAAAGAGTCATGTACCAAAATGTTCACTGCAGCTCTATTTACAATAGCCCGGAGATGGAAACAACCTAAGTGCCCATCATCGGATGAATGGATAAAGAAGATGTGGCATATATATACAATATAATATTACTCAGCCATATAAAGAAACGAAACTGAGCTATTTGTAATGAGGTGGATGGACCTAGAGTCTGTCATACAGATTGAAGTAAGTCAGAAAGAGAAAGACAAATACTGTATGCTAACACATATATATGGAATCTAAGAAAAAAAAATGTCATGAAGAACCTAGGGGTAAGACAGGAATAAGACACAGACCTACTAGAGAATGGACTTGAGTATATGGGGAGGGGGGAAGGGTAAGCTGTGACAAAGTGAGAGAGTGGCATGGACATACATGCACTACCAAACATAAAATAGATAGCTAGTGGGAAGCAGCTGCATAGCACAGGTAGATCAGCTCGGTGCTTTGTGACGAACTAGAGGGGTGTGATAAGGAGGGTGGGAGGGAGGGAGAGGCAAGAGGGAAGAGATATGGGAACATATGTATATGTATAACTGATTCACTTTGTTGTAAAGCAGAAACTAACACACCATTATAAAGCAATTGTACTTCAATAAAGATGAAAAAGAAAAAAAAAAGAAAGGGAAGAACCTACAACCAAGATTACTCTACCCAGCAAGGATCTCATTCAGATTCGTTGGAGAAATCAAAAGCTTTACAGACAAGCAAAAGCTTACCAAACCAGCTCTACAACAAATGCTAAAGGAACTTCTCTAAGTGGGAAAAACAAGAGGAGAAAAGGACCTACAAAAACAAACCCAAAACAATTAAGAAAATGATCATAGGAACAAACATATCGATTATTACCTTAAACATGAATGGATTAAATGCTCCAACCAAAAGACACAGGCTTGCTGAAGGGATACAAAAAGAAGACCCTTATATATGTTGTCTACAAGAGACCCACTTCAGACCTAGGGACACAAACAGACTGAAATTGAGGGGATGGAAAAAGATATTCCATGCAAATGGAAATCAAAAGAAAGCTGGAGTAGCAATACTCATATAAGATAAAATAGACTTTAGAATAAAGAATGTTATAAGAGATAAGGAGTGACACTACGTAATGATCAAGGGATCAATCCAAGAAGATGATATAACAATTATAAATATATATGCACCCAACATCAGAGCACCTCAATACATAAGGCAACTGCTAACAGCTATAAAAGAAGAAATCAACAGTAACACAATAATAGTGGGGGAGTTTAACACCTCACTTACACCAATGGACAGATCATCTAAAGTGAAAATAAGGAAACAGAAGCTTTAAATGACACAATAGACCAGATAGATTTAATTGATATTTAAAGGCCATTCCATCCAAAAACAGCAGATTACTGTTTCTTCTCAAGTGTGCACGGAACATTCTCCAGGATAGATCACATCTTGGGTCACAGATCAAGCCTCAGTAAATTTCAGAAAATTGAAATCATATCAAGCATCTTTTGTGACAACAATGCTATGAGATTAGAAATGAATTACGGAAAAAAACGCAAAAAACACAAACACATGCAGGCTAAACAATACACTACTAAATAGTCAAGAGATCACTGAAGAAATCAAAGAGGAAATCAAAAATTACCTGGAGACAAATGACAATGAAAACATGACGATCCAAATCCTATGGGATGAAGCAAAAGCAGTTCTAAGAAGGAAGTTTATAGCTATACACACCTACCTCAAGAAACAAGAAAAATCTCAAATAAACAATCTAACCTTACAGCTAAAGGAACTAGAGAAAGAACAAACAAAACCCAAAGTTAGCAGAAGGAAAGAAATCATAAACATCAGAGCAGAAATGAATGAAATAGAAACAAAGAAAATAGCAAAGTTCAATAAAACTAAAAGCTGGTTCTTTGAGAAGATAAACAAACCTGATAAACCGTTAGCCAGACTCATGAAGAAAAAGAGGGAGAGGACTCTAATCAATACAAATAGAAATGAAAAAGGAAAAGTTAAAACAGACACTGCAGAAATACAAAGCATTCTAAGAAACTACTACAAGCAACTCTATGCCAATAAACAGGACAACCTGGAAGAAATGGACAAATTCTTAGAAAGGTATAACCTCCCAAGACTGAACCAGGAAGAAATAGAAAATATGAACAGACCAATCACAAGTAATGAAATTGAAACTGTGATTAAAAGTCTTCCAACAAACAAAAGTCCAGGACCAGATGGCTTCACAGGTGAATTCTATCAAACATTTAGAGAAGAGCTAACACCCATCCTTCTCAAACTCTTCCAAAAAATTGCAGAGGAAGGAACACTCCCAAACTCATTCTAGGAGGCCACCATTACCCTGATACCAAAACCAGAAAAAGATACTACAAAAGAAGAAAATTACAGACCAATATCACTGATGAATATAGATGCAAAACTCAACAAAATACTAGCAAACAGAATCCAGCAACACATTAAAAGGATCATACACCATGATCAAGTGGGATTTATCCCAGGGATGCAAGGATTCTTCAATATACGCACATCAATCAATGTGATAAACCATGTTAATGAATTAAAGGAGAAAAACCATATGGTCATCTCAATAGATGCAGAAAAAGCTTTCGACAAAATTCAACACCTATTTATGATAAAAACTCTCCGGAAAATAGGCATAGAGGGCACTTACCTCAACATAATAAAGGCCATATATGACAAACCCACCCCCAACATTGTTCTCAATGGTGAAAAACTGAAAGCATTTCCACTAGGATCAGGAACAAAATAAGGTTGTCCATTCTCACCACTATTATTCAACATAGTTTTGGAAGTTTCAGCCACAGCAATCAGAGAAGAAAAAGAAATAAAAGGAATCCAAGTTGGAAAAGAAGAAGTAAAACTGTCACTGTTTGCAGATGACATGATACTATACATAGAGAATCCTAAAGATGCCACCAGAAAACTACTAGAGCTAATCAATGAATTTGGTAAAGTTGCAGGATACAAAATTAACGCACAGAAATCTCTTGCATTCCTATATACTAATGATGAAAAATCTGAAAGAGAAATTAAGGAAACACTGCCATTGACCACTGTGACAAAAAGAACAAAATACCTAGGAATAAACCTACCTAGGGAGACAAAAGACCTGTATGCAGAGAAGTATAAGACACTGTTGAAAGAAATTAAAGATGATATTAACAGATGGAGAGATATATCATGTTTTTGGACTGGAAGAATCAATATTGTGAAAATGACTATACTACCCCAAATAATCTACAGATTCAATGCAATCCTTACCAAATTATCTATGGCATTTTTTACAGAACTAGAACAAAAAAATCTTAAAATTTGTATGGAGACACAAAAGACCCCAAATAGCCAAAGCAGTCTTGAGGGAAAAAAGCAGAGCTGGACGAATCAGACTCCCTGACTTCAGACTATACTACAAAGCTACAGTAATCAAGACAGTATGGTACTGGCACAAAAACAGAAATATAGATCAATGGAACAAGATAGAAAGCCCAGAGATCAACCCATGCACCTATGGTCAACTAATCTATGATAAAGGAGGCAAGGATATACAATGGAGAAAAGACAGTGTCTTCAATAAGTGGTGCTGGGAAAACTGGACGGCTACATGTGAAAGAATGAAATTAGAACACTCCCTAACACCATACTCAAAAATAAACTCAAAATGGATTAGAGACGTAAATGTAAGACCCGACACTATAAAACTCTTAGAGGAAAACAGAGGAAGAACACTCTCACATAAATCACAGCAAGATCTTTTTTGATCCACCTCCTAGAGTAATGGAAATAAAAACAAAAATAAAGAAATGGGACCTAATGAAACTTCAAAACTTTTGCACAGCAAAGGTAACCATAAACAAGATGAAAAGAAAACCCTCAGAATGGGAGAAAATATTTGCAAACGAATCAACGGACAAAGGATTAATCTCCAAAATATATAAACAGCTCATGCAGCTCAATATTAAAGAAACAAACAACCCAATCCAAAAATAGGCAGAAGACCTAAATAGACATTTCTCCAAAGAAGACATACAGATGGCCAAGAACATTAAAAGCTGCTCAACATCACTAATTATTAGAGAAATGCAAATCAAAACTACAATGAAGTATCACCTCACACCAGTTAGAATGGGCATCATCAGAAAATCTACAAACAACAAATGCTGGAGAGGGTGTGGAGAAACGGGATCCCTCTTGCACTGTTGGTGGGAATGTAAATTGATACAGCCACTATGGAGAACAGTATGGACGTTCCTTAAAAAACTAAAAATAGAATTACCATATGACCCAGCCATCGCACTACTGTGCATACACCCAGAGAAAACCGTAATTCAAAAAGACACATGCACCCCAGTGTTCATTGCAGCACTGTTTACAATAGCCAGGTCATGGAGGCAACCTAAATATCCATCAACAGATGAATGGATAAAGAAGATGTGGTACA
This sequence comes from Grampus griseus, assembly GCF_964374135.1. NCBI lineage: Eukaryota > Metazoa > Chordata > Mammalia > Artiodactyla > Delphinidae > Grampus > Grampus griseus. The sequence goes on from NC_138998.1 coordinate 78,311,146, forward strand.
TATGTACAATGGAATATTACTCAGCCATAAAAAGGAACGAAATTGGGTCATTTGTAGAGATGTGGATGAATCTAGAGACTGTCATAATGAAGTAAGTCAGAAAGAGAAAAACAAATATCGCATATTAACACATATATGTGGAACCTAGAAAAATGGTACAGATGAACTGGTTTGCAGGACAGAAATTGAGACACAGATGTAGAGAACAAACGTATGGACACCAAGAGGGGAAAGTGGCCGGGGGTTGGGGTGGTGGTGGGATGAATTGGGAGATTGGGTCTGACATGTACACTGATGTGTATAAAATTGATGACTAATAAGAACCTGCTGTATAAAAAAATATATACAATTAAAATTTTTTAAAAACCAATACAAACATTAAAAATAATGTTTATGATAAACAATAAAAAGAAACCCAATTAAAAAATAAGCAGAGTATCTGAATAGACATTTCTCCAAAAAAGATATACAAATAACATGAAAAGGTGACAAAATTCATTAATTATTAGACAAATACAAATCAAATCCACAGTGATATATCCCCTCACACACTCTAGGATGGCTACAATAAGAAAGATGGAAAATAACAAGAGATGGAAAAGATGTACAAAAATTGGAACACTCATACATTGCTGGTAGGAATGTAAAATAGTGCAGCCACTTTTAACAGTCTGGCAGTTCCTCAAAAAGTATAATATAGTTACCATGTGACGCAGAAATTACTCCTAGGTATACACCCAAGAAAACTAAAAAACATGTACATGAATGTGCACATCAGCATTATTTATACAAAAATAGACAAAAAGTAGAAACAACTCAAATTTCCATCAACTGATACGTAGATTAACAAAATGTGGTATATCCACACAATGGAATATTATGCAAGCATAAAAAGTAAGTAAATACTGAGACATGCTCCAACATGGATGAACTTTGAAGACATTATGCTACATGAAAGAAGCCAAACACAAAAGGCCATATGTTGTATCGTTCTATTTATATGAAATGTACAGAATAGGCAAATCCATAAAAAGAAAGTAAATTAGTGGTTGCCAGGTGGTACGGGGAAGAGGGTAATTGCGTGTGACTGCTAATGGGTATGGGGTTTCTTTTGAGGATGATGAGAATGTTCTGGAATTAGACAGTGTTGATGGTAGAACAATCTTATAAGTATGCTACAAATAACTGAATTGTATACAAGGGTTAACTTTATGGTATGTGAATTATATCTCAAAGAAAGTAAATGATTCATACAGACTTCCTGAGACAAATAAAAACCGAAGGAGTTCATTTCCAGCAGACCTGCCCTGTAATAAATGGTAAAACAAGTTCTTCAGGCAGGAACAAAATGACATACGTCAGAAACTTGGATCTATATAAGAAAGGAAGAGTGGAAAAGATGGAATAAATAAAGGTAAAATGAAATATTTTTTCTTATTTTTAATTGATCTAAAGTATAACTGTTAAATCATAGTGATAGTAAAAATGTATTGATAGTAAATGATATGATAGTAAAAATGTATTGGGTGATTATAGCATATGGATCAATGAAATGAATGAGCAATGTCACAGGGACAGTAGGGAGGAATTGGGAATAATCTACTATAAGGTATCTGCATGACACGTGTAGTTATAGTATTATTTGAAGGTGGATTTAGATTATTTTATATGTAAAATCACATATACTATACTAGTTCACAAAGCAAGCCTCACTAAATTTCAAAGAATAGGTATCACACAGGCTAAGATCTCTGACGATAGAGCAATTGAGAAATTCATTAGAAAATTAGTTACAATTCCTGCATATTTGGAAATTTTAAACACATTGTTAAATACTCACAGGTCCAAAAATCACAATGGATGTTTTAAAAAATTAGATATTAATGATAATGCCAAACTATATGTCAAAACTAATGGGATGTACCAAAATCAGTGTTTTGAAGGAAATGGTTAGCTTTAAATATTATATAAAACTGATGAGTGCCTGAAAATTAATGAGCTACATGTCTATTTTAAGTTAGGAAAAGAACCACAAAACTAACCCAAAGAAAGGAGAAAGAAAGATAAAATAAATATGAGTGGGAATTAATGTAATTGAAAAAAATTTACATAGAGAAAATCAACAAAATCAAAAGTTCAAATGTTTGAAAAAAATACCAAGAAAATAAACAAGCCTCCAGTAAAATTGATTAAGGAAAAAGAGTTAAAGCACAAATAAATAATATTATGAATGAAAAGAGTGGGCATGATTATAGATAAACACTAAAAAGATTTTAAAGTATTGATAATACTATCAACAACCATATGCAAAAAAATCTGAAAAGTTAGGTGAAACAGAATTTGTAAAGAAAATATAATTTACCAAAATGCTGCAGAAAGTTCTGTAAGTTGTAAGGAAATTGAAGGAGTGCTTACAATTTTTCCCATGAAGAAAACATCCGTCTCAGATAATTTTATATGAATATTCTACCAAACTGAAGAAAAAGATCATCTCAAACTTATTTAAACTCTTTTCAAAGTAGGAAAGAAGGAATACCCCCCAATTCATTTCAGAAGACCTGTATAACTCTGACACCGATGCCACATATAGTCAAACTGAGAAAGAAAAATAAGGCCATTTCACTCATGAATATAGAATAAAAATTCTGAACAAAATATCAGTAAATCAAATCCAATAACGTATAAAAATAATACATCCTGACCAAGTTATGTTCCTAATAAGTATGTGAGGACAGATTAATATCTGTAAAAAACTATAAATATTCCCCATTACAATAATTTTTTAAAGAAAAAATATATAATTATCTCAATAGATACAGACAAAACATTTGATAAAAATCAACATAAACACATGATTAAAAAGCTTCAGTGAATTAGGAATAAAAGGGAACTTCCATACTCTAATAAAGAATATCTACCAAAAATCTTACAGAAAGTGAGAAAATGATAAACATAGAATTCAGAATCGGTAAATGGAGATGGGGATAATGTGGGAAAGAACCACACAGATATAAGTAAATGATTATCAAGGTCCTAATTTTTATCTTGAGTGTGGGCTCCCATGGATCTTTTATGCTATTACTAACTGAACAAACAAACATACATGGACCAGTGATGAGGGTATGTCTTAAATCAGTGAGTCTCAAAGTGTGGTTCCTGCAGCATCAGCATCCCCTAGAAACTTGCAAAAAAATGCAAGTAATCCAGCCCCACCCCTACTGAATCAGAAACTTTGGGGGTGAGGCCCAGGAACATGTGTTTTAACAAGCCCTCCAGGTGATTCTGTTGCAGGCTAAAGATAGAGCACCATTGTCATATACTAAGGATTCAAATGTATCCAAGTGTGAACACCTATAGTCCAATTAACAAAAGAGAAAGCGAAGCTGACGGATGAAGCTATACAGCTGGCTCATGGGAGATGACCGTCAAACTTTCTCATTTAGTTGAGTTTAAACTAGATGAGTGGGATGCTGAACATGACTCCCTTTCTTCATGATGCCCTGGTAACAAATCTAAAAGGGAGAAAATGAGGCCTATTACACTATTAAAATCAACAGTAATCCTGAACCCTAGAAACTTGTTACACCTCAGTGTTGTGTCACATTTTATTGTGTAGCTCCAAAGTCAGAACAACTTTTAGAAAGTAGCGTGACTTCTGCAAATGGGGAGAATAACCTCTAAGAGGTTTCCCTACAGTTTGAAATGAGGGGGAAAAGCACTGATCGGCACAGCACAGGTAACTGGTAGAAAAGTCTAGAGAGGAGAAAGAATGTAGGCTTGTGTGTTGAGAACTACTGGACATTGCTGCCCAAGACAAAGTACAATTTTTGGAGTGTAGTATATCTCTGTAAAAGTCACACTAGAAGCATCTTGTCTTCCAGATAAGAATTATACCTTATGAAACTCTGCCAACTCATGGTCCATCCTTGCAGCCCTCTTTAGAAAACCATCTTTGGTGGTAGTGACTTTTGGTTTTGGAGATCTGATTCGGGGTTGTGTCACAAAATCTGGGAGACATGACTCAAGTTCGACTAATCCTGTAGGAAAGAAGTACATGTTTAGTATCCGGTACTTAAATACATCATTTGAAAGCATGCTGTTAATTTTAGTAGCTGTTTGCCAAGTGGTTTCATTTAGAATTATTGATAAGGTGTACCTCATATAATTGAATTGTCCCTGAAATATAAAGGAAATTTCTATATAATTAACTTATATTCTTGATGACTTAGATTATAAAATAAGAAATGCATTCTAAAATGAAAACATTGCCCTTCAAAAATGTAACATTCCACAATAATAGACAGAAAATTATTGATCATATGAAACATGGCACCACCATTCTAAAGTGGATGTACACCAGGTTATCATATTCAGCTCTGGAGATGGTCAGCCAGAGGTACAAGTTCAATTGTGTGAGCATCAACTCATGATCTTGGCCATGTGATACTCCAACCTCTCAACTGAAATTTAAATAATTTTAAAAAGCCTCTCTTGGACTTTATAACAGGTATAACCCTCTCCACTAATTTATCCCCTACTTATCCATCCCCTTGCCCACTAGTTTTCTGGCATTTCTTCATAAAGAGCCGATTTTATTATATATTTCTTGTTTGCTTCACAAACCTGGTATAAAATTTTTTCTATTTCATTTTTGCAAAACTTTGATTTTACTGACATTAAACATGTTTAAATGTTTAGTAGTTTACTGACTTTACTCCTTAACAAATTGTTGCATAGTGTATCCATTTATTTATTTGGGTCTTAGAAGTTTTTATTGGTTTCTATGAACTCATATTATTAATAATACTAAACATGTAATTGCTATTTCTTGCAAATATTTTAATTTTTGATTAGCTTTTAATCTAAACTGCTATATTTTATATATTTATATTTCTAAGATAATCCTCTTATACTAGACTTGTAATTATGTGAATTGCTTACCTTCATAGGTGTTGAGATAGTGGTTTTTTACTACAAAGTCCTCTGAGTTGTTGTCTGTGAAACGACCAAGGCGAGATAGAGGTCCATAGACCTGTGATGCATAATCAGAATAATCCTTGATGATATTTCTTCTCTCCAACTTCCCTTCTATATTCTTTCCCTTTCCCAAAAGTTTTCTGATTGCTAAAATAAAACATACCTCCATGACTATCTCCAAAATATTGTTCTGAATGGTCCAAATGCAGACTAGTAAACCATAGTTTTATTCACAGGAAGGCTACTGAACTGAATGAATTTCATTATGATCACTCACTGCAGCCAGAACACTTAAAACATATATCTGACATCTGTGTGATCCAGATTGTCATGAGACAGGTGGCCGTGACAGAAGGTGAATCAGCTAGTGTTCTCAATTGGTACTCATCAAAAATCTTTTATAACTGCATTCTAAGCTCTGGGCCAGAAAGAGGTATTCAATGAAAGTTTGTCAAATGAATGAAAGAAACTCAAAGTAACTGAAAACTACATGTTTTCAGTAGAGACTGAGGGAATTATTCTCTCCTAAGAGAATAATTAAAAGGGAAGGAAGACTACAGGTTCTTCAAAAATTTCTGTCCATCTTGGCTAACACCAGAATAAATCAGAATATATCCAAGCTTATAGATTTCAGAATTGTTTGGCAGTCTCAGCTGTACACTGTAGGAGTTTACTCATCTAAGGAGTCAGGCTTACTACTTCCACCTGTTCCTTTTCTTTCAATCCCATCACAGACCCATCCCCTTTTGAAGGCTCTACATCATGCACTCTCAATGGGTGTAAAACAATATGAGATTTTGAAGTCACAATTGAAAGAGGTGGTTGCACTTGCCACTGCTGCCTTTTGGATGTTATTTATATTTGATCCTCAGTGCTTCTGTGTGTGACTTGGGATTTCATAATTACATAAAAATAGTTTACATTTTAATAGTTATTTATAAAAATTAGTCAACCCATCATTGGTTATATCTAGTACTGAAAAGAAAAAACTGTTGACCATATCTAAATGCATACCTAGCACCAAGTTAAGTAAAAAGTCATTTTCTCACACACACACAAAAATTCAGGGGCATATAACAGTGAGAACAGATAACAGGGACCTGACTTATCTGGGGGTGGGGGTCCTTGAAGGTCTCCCCTGAGGAAGTGACATTTGAGTTGTGCCTTAGCCTGGGTTCCCCCACAGGCAGAACCTGAGACGAAGGCATGCGTACAGGTAGTTTATTTGGGAAGGTGATCCCAGAGGGCAAGAGAGAGGGACAGGAGGAGTAAAAAAAAAAGAAAGTCAACCCATCACTAGTTATGTCAACTACTGAAAAGAAAAAATGTTGACAGTATCTAAATGCATAGGTGCAGCTAGTTAAGTTAAAAGTTATTTTCTCACATCAAGAAAAAGTTTAAAAGTTCACTAAAAATAATTTTTAAGGGATTAACTTAATTTTTTGTAATTGTTTTGCTAGGAAAAATATTTTGAATAATTTTTAATGTGATTACATTGCTATTATGTGTATAAACTGCTAATTTGCATATATAAGCGATGCATTACAATTTTTATAAGTAAATTAATTATATTAAAAGTCACTCAGCAAATATAGCAAATAAAGCTAAATGCTAATAAGTTAAATTTTCTTAATTTAAATTTTTTATTTAGTTATTCTTAATCCTCCACTGACTCCTCTTTTTATGTATAAAGTACAGATATATTTATAGTACATAAACAGATATACAGTATACCTGTGGTATTAAAATTTCATGGCAGGGGGATGAATTGGAAAAAAGATGTCTGAATGTCTTTTTTAGTGGAAACAATGAAAAAAAGTTGAGAAACAGGGCTCTCTATCCAGGGCCTCAGCCCATGAATATGGGGAGCCCAACACCTACACACACAAACACACACACGCCCCATAATGTCAGTAACTTGACTACCTGTTAGAACATAATTACTTGATTTTCTTAGTAAGGAATTTTCCTCCACCCTTCTACTTTTGAGAAATAACTCATCTCCTGTTCCTTATCTATTAACTAACAATAGGACCAAAAAAGAATTATATCACAGTTAAATCAGGTTTGGTCAAAGACCCAAAGCAGAGCCAACTTTTCCATTCTCTTCACGGTTCATACTGCACCATCACCTGATACGTGTGTGTGGTGAATCTGTGCCAACTTTGCCTCCTTCACCTCCTGCAGTTTAGACCACTGGGCATTCAAGCACGCCATGTTTACTTCATTTTGATTCTCATCACGCTTCTTCAGCAGCTCTTTTAGAACTTCCAGGCGAATCTCCTGCAGTCTTCAAGTAAATCACAAAACATAAAGAAGTCTACAATCTCTCAGATAGGGTGCTCTACTACAGAGAAAGGGAACACTTGCCATAAACAGAAGCTTCTCTTTGGGCTGGTATCATATTCATGTATCTTAAAAAGACCACTCTGGCAAAAGTGTGACAAATGAATTGGGGGTTTGGGGTGGCAACTCAATAGTGAGTCTCTGTATAAGAGGAATATGTATGGGTGTAGTTCTGAAGGACAAAAAAGAGTTTGCTAGGTAGATGGAGTAAAAAAGTGTTCTCCAGGCAGATGGGCCTAAGTGAACAGCGAATGCTTATGCATAGTTCCAGGTCGACTGGTATTGCTGGAGGGTTAAGTAATAGGAGGAGTGACAGAAAATGAGGTTGTGGCATGCAGCCTTAAGTGGTGAATGTGAAAATGCCAGCAGCTGACACATATAGATAATTATTCTTCGCTTCCCTTCCCTTCACCTTCACCTTGTTCTCCCAGGACTACCTTGCTTATGTGTACATATGACTTCAAAATTTGTACTTCAGACCAGGTATTTCTGAACTAGAACTTCTATCTACTTGAATCTCCAGCTATATCCCCTGACAACCTCAAAAAAACCTCACTCATTCTATTCCCCCGGAAATCTACCCCTTCTCTTAACCTTCTTCCCTCCTCTAATGATTCCTTCTCTAAAACACTTCTTACATCTGTTCCCTAGCCCACGTCTTTGTCATCTCTCTCCTGACTTGGACTCTGGTTGTTAGTCTAGTCTTTCCCCTTTCCAATCTTTGTTCCACATAGTGGTCAAGATTTTCCTTTCTAAAATGGAGATTTGAATATTTTACTCTTACTTAAAAATTTACACAGTAATTTATTCAGTCATTCATTTGTCAAATATTTATGCCAGGCAGGGAATAAACAATGGTGAACAAGATAAAATACGTTGTCTCAAGAAGCACTGTTCTAGTGGAGTAGACATATAAACCAACATTTACAACACAGGGAGATACATACCAGGCCAAAAGAATGAAAAGACTCCTGTGGGAGAAGAAATGGCAGAGCGCCTCTTCTAGCACTATTCCCAGTTGATCAAAGGGAAGGAGGGGGATGGTGGGGAAGCCTTCCTTCAGGAGCCATTAACTCAGCACTTGAGGATAAACAAGGGTTGAGATTTGCCACATTGACAAGGGAGAAGTGCGGCCTCAGCAGAGAGAGCTGAATATTCTACTCAAAAGGACTAGAGACAGGGCTTCCCTGGTGGCGCAGTGGTTGAGAGTCCGCCTGCCAATGCAGGGGACACGGGTTCGTGCCCCGGTCTGGGAGGATCCCACATGCCGCGGAGCAGCTGGGCCTGTGGACCATGGCCACTGAGCCTGCGTGTCTGGAGCCTGTGCTCCGCGACGGGAGAGGCCACAGCAGTGAGAGGCCCGCGTACCGCAAAAAAAAAAAAAAAAAAAAAAGGACTAGAGACAGAGCAAACACGTTATACTGGTGGAGGTTCTCAAAGTGAATATACATGGGAGGGTAGGGAAACAGTGACAAGTAAATACAGGGAGGTAGGCGTTTTTAAAAATAAGCACACACCAACAGTCCCCTTTCTTTCTAGAGTTGGAAATCCTAGGTTCAATTCTCAACTTCATCACTTACCTCAGCCTCTTCAATCATAAAATGAACATAATAATAGTATCCATCCCCTAAGGTTGTTGTGAACGTTAAATGAGTGAATGTACACAGCATGCTAGAACAGTAGTTCTCAAACTTGAGCATATATCAGATAACCTGGAGGACTTGCTATGACACAAATTGCTGTGTCCCGCCCCCTGATTCAGTAGGTCTGGGATGGAACCTGAGAATTTGCATTTCTAACAAGTTCTCAGGTAAGTGCTGATGCTACTCATCTGTGGACCACACTCTGAGCACTACTGGCTTAGAACTTAGCTCAAGCATGAAATAAGCCCTCTGTAAGTGTTGAATGCTTTATGAATATCATCATTATCATCTCCATCACCATCATCATCAATATTATCATCTACCTGATAGCTTTTTACTCATCCTTCTACATACAGCTCAGAAGCTACCTCATCTCAGTAATTTTCCAAAATATCTACTAAATATCTGTTAGTTCTCAAACAGAACTAACTGTTCTCCTGCCTGGGTTCCCCTAGCTCTTTGTGTATAGAGCAGCACATCACCTGAAGATACTGCCTGTGAGTTATTGGTTTTAAGGTCTTTCACTCCATCCCCACCCACCTGCCCCCCTTCCACCCCTCACCCCCTGTTCCAATGGTCCATAAGGAGCTCTGTCAGGGTAAAGCAGTTTCCTGTTTCCAGTCCTGAGGAGGGACTCAAAATATATTTATTAAAATTAACCTCAGTTTAACCAAAGTACTCATGTTCTCAGGTGATATCTTCATTCTGGCCAGATACATTTTTAATATTCTTAATGTCCTTCTGACAAGAATATTCCTCTTCAAATTGCAGCAATAAATTTAAATTTCTGCAGACAGGATTGAGTATGTGACACCTACTCTTCCCCAAACATTATTTTCTATTAAATTGCAAGCTTTTAACCAAACATCACAGTCTGCATTCAGGGTTAATCAGAAGGTGTTGCAAAAAGATAAACATATTTTGAATTCAGAACCACACTGAATCCCTAACTCTATTGGTCCCTAGCTTGCTTGCGTGTAAGCACACTGTCAGGGGCTTGGTAGTACTTCTGTGAGCAATGAAGTACCTCAGCACAGCCTGGAACAAATGGCACCCTCAAACTTCCTTTCCTTTCCTTCTTGCTAGGGAGCTGTAATTTTTTGGTCCTCATCATTTCTACATATTCCAGAGACAACCTCAGTACTGAAAATACATCAGTTAAAATGACTGAAAATTCAACGAGAAATACCTTAGCATATTATTACTCATGTACTATGAGCTCATCTCTTAATTGAAAAGTTCCACTGTTTGTCTTTTAAACAGAAAAATGCCTCATTGGCTATAGTTAGAACCCAAGGTGTACTGACGGTGAATCCAGTACCAGGGGGAAAGAGATGGGGTCAGCCAAGAGGCTGTTGGATGGATAGGAAGAGGGCCAAAGTCTAGGGACCATGGCACTGGGAATGAACAGAAAAGGACAGTTTGAAAGACATTTTTCAGAAATCAGTGGGATTCTAGGTAAGACCCTAAAGAGAAAAGGGAAGAGAAGAATCAGAGATGCCTTGAGGAATTGTTTAAATTTGGGTTCCACACTGAACTACACACACAAAGAAGGCATTATATATTTTTATATTATTGGAGAGAAAATTATAGAGCTATTGCTCCTGAAGCCCAATTTCCTAACTCTACAGATTAAGGATTGCTTTTAAACCCATACATTTGGGTAAACTCTCTATATGTTAAAAGTATTAACATTAATCCCATCTGTGCAGAAGCAATTATCTGGGTGATTAAGAACCTACTTTTCGATCTCCTGCTCTCTGAAGGCCCACTCCTTCCTCTCCATGGCATTCATCATCCTCCTCCTCTTCTCAAACTGGGAGGTGTCACTCAGAGTGGGGAGAGTGGCTTCCCAAGCACGCTTCTCCCGGGCACGTTCTATCATCTCTACCTCAGCTTGTCCTGCCGGGAGACCTCGACCTGGAAGATGAAGCAGAACACTTTAGAAACACACAGACAAACTCATGTACCTACCAGTATTTAATTTACTCCCTTTCAGTTCCTGTCCTCTTTAAATTCAAGGGTTATGACAGGATGAAATGATATCAGGATACATCTCCAGATGTGCCTCAGAGTTTATTATCTGCCCTGCACTGTCTCTTGTTAACAATTCAGCCAGAAGACATTTTAGTTACATGTAAGATGCTAGAAAGTATTTGAAGATATTAGGTGATTATGAAATAATCACACCTTGGAATGTCCTCTATTGGAAAAATCCATATTTTGAAATACAAAGAAATATCAAAATAACTTGCAGAAAGGTCATAGTTAGTATGTGGTGAAACTCAGAATTTGCAAATGGCAATCTGACCCTTATGGTCTTATGTATTACACTATACTCTCTCTCTAATAAAAACAAACATGAACTATACAGACAAGCCCACAGCTAATATCACACTCAACAGTGAAAGGCTAAAAGCTTTTCCTCTAAGATCAGGAAAAAGAAAATGGTGCACTCTCTCACCACTCCTTTTTACATAATACTGGAAGCCCTAGCCAGAGAAATCAAGCAAAAAAAAAAAAAAGAAAGAAAGAAAAAGGCATGCAAATCAGAAAGGAAGAAGTAAAATCATCTCCATTTGCAGATGACATGATCTTATGTAGAGAAAACTCTAAAGACTCTATCAAAAAACTGTTAGAACTAATAAATAAAGTTGCAGGATACAAAATCAATACATGAAAATCAGTTGTATTTATACACACTAACAATATCTATAAAAGAAATAAAACTATTCCATTTACAATAGTATCAAAAACAATAAAATTCTTAGGAGTAAATTTAACCAAGGAGGTGAAAAATCTATACGGTGAAAACTATTAAAACATTGATGAAAAAAATTGAAGAAGACACAAGTAAAAAATACATATATATCCCATGTTCATGGATTGGAAGAACTAATATTTTTAAAATGCTCCTACTAGGCAAAGCCATCCATAGATACATCCCTATCAAGATTCTAGTGGTGTTTTTCACAGAAATAGAAAAAACAATCCTAAAATTTATACGTAACCATAAAAGACCCATATAGCCAAAGCAATGTTAAGAAAGAACAAAATTGTAAGAAACACACTTCCTGATTTCAAACTATATTACAAAGCTACAGTAATCAGAACAGTATAGTACTGGCATAAAAACAGACACACAGAGCAATGGAACAGAATAAAGAGCCAGAAGTAAACCCATGCATGAAGAGTCAACTAATATTTGACAAGGGAGTCAAAAATAGTCAATAGGGAAAAGACAGTCTCTTCAATAAGTGGTGCTAGGAAAACTGGGTATTCACGTGCAGAAGAATGAAACTGGATCCTTATCTTACATTTTTCACAAAAATTAACTTGAAATGGATTAAAGACTTAAATGTAAAACGCTTAGAAGAAAAGATAAGGGAAAAGCTCCTTGATATTAGTCTTGGCAATGATATTTTGGATATGACACCAAAAGCACAAGCAACAAAAAAATAAATAAACAAATTGGACTACATCAAACCAAAAATCTTCTACACAGCAAAAGAAACAATCAACAAAATGAAAAAGCAACCTATGAATTGGGCAAAAACATTTGCAAACCATATATCTGATAAGGGGTTATATTCTAAATATATTAGGAACAGATATTACTCAAAACAAAAAACAATGTGATTTTAAAATGGGCGAAAGACCTGAATAGACATTTTCCCAAAAAAGATACAGAGATGGCTAACAGGTACATGAAAAGGTGTTCAACATCACTAATCATCAGGGAATTGCAAATCAAAACTACAGTGAGATATCACCTCATGCCTGTTAGAATGGCTATTATCAAATAGAAGAGCGAGGACGCTCTCCTCTTCCAAGATGGACTGCATTCTGCCTATGGAATGTGTATCTCTGCTTTCATTTTACTATGGTTTAATTCTTTCTTGTGAGAAGCCACAGACCCTCACTTGGTGGCCTGTCCCAGGAACTCACCCGAGACCTGGGACATGACCACCCTCTTCAAGCCCCATTTTCTTGTAACCTCTTTACAAAGGATATTAATAAATCTACTTCTTACCCCCCCCCAAAAAAAAGACAAGCAATAACAAGTGCTGGCAAGGATGTGGAAAAAAGGAAACCCTTGTGCACTGTTGGGGGGAATGTAAATTGGTACAGTCATTATGGCAAATAGTTCCATAAGAATTCCATAGAGGTTCCTCAAAAAATTAAAAATAGAACTACCATATGATCTAGCAATTTCCCTTCTGGGTATATAGCTGAAGGAAATGAAATCACTACATCAAAGAGGTATCTGCACCCCATGTTCATTGCAGCATTATTTACAATAGTCAAGACATGGAAACAGCTGAAGTGTCTATCAGCAGATTAATGGATAAATAAAGTGATATATATAAGGCAATATATATATATATATATATATAGTGATATATATATATTCATTCACAAAAAAAGAAGAGAATCCTGCCATTTGTGATAACATGGATGAAACCTGAGGGCATTATGCTAAGCAAAATAAGTCAGTCAGAAACAGTTAAATACTGTATAATCTCATTATATCTAGAATCTAAAAAACTGAATTCATAGAAACAAAGTACACTGGTGGTTGCCAGGGGCAAAGTGGTGGGAGAAATGGGTGAAAGTGGTCAAAGGGTACAAACTTTCAGTTATAAGATGAATAAATTCTGGAGAGCTAATGTACAGCATGCTGACTACACTTAACAAAACTGTATTGTATACTTGAACGTTGCTAAGACTGAATCTTAAATGCTCTCACCACACACACACACACACACACAGTAAATATGTGGGGTGATAGATGTGTTAACTACCCTTATTGTGGTAATCATTTTGCAATATATATGTGTACCAAATCATCATGTAGTACATCTTAAACTTACACAATGTTACATGTCAATTATGTCTAAATGAAGCTAGGAAAAAGAACTACACATAAAGAAAATATAGTATTATTTTTAATTTAATATTTACATATGTGGTATTTTACTATAAATATTCTGTCACTTGCTTTTTTTATTCAGCTTTGTTTTGGGAATCTGGCCACGCTGATATATAGAGACGTAATTTCATTCTTCCATTGTAGGACTCTACCACAATTTAAGCTATCTGCTCAAACTGACATTTAGATTGGTTCTAATTTTTTTTTTTTTTTGTGGTACGCGGGCCTCTTACTGTTGCGGCCTCTCCCGCTGCGGAGCACAGGCCCCGGACGCGCAGGCTCAGCGGCCATGGCTCACGGGCCCAGCCACTCCACGGCATGTGGGATCTTCCCGGACCGGGGCACGAACCCGTGTCCCCTGCATCGGCAGGCGGACTCTCAACCATTGCGCCACCAGGGAAGCCCTGGTTCTAATTTTTTGATTACACATAACAATGCTGCAACAAACATCTAATGCTGGTCTCATTATGCCCATGTATGAATTTCTCTAGGAACCTTAGAAGGATCTAGAGCCTAGCAACTAATCACAAAATACAATCATTTAAAATATTTCTGAATATTGCCAAATTTGCCTCCACAAAGCATATTTTTTCTCAAGCTTTCTGAGATTCTCCTGACCCTCTTCCACAGTCCATGCTACCTAGTCTCAGCTGCTTTTCACAGTCCTTACAAGTATTTAGTGGTTCAAAGACTCATATATATGTGAGTTTCACTGAGAATGGAATTTGTTCTTGGGAGTTGTTCTTTTAGAGTTGTGCTTGTTGCTTTTATATAATTTCTGGGAAGAGAAAAGATGCTGATTTACATACATGGTTACACTGCGTGTAGAGATTTGGATTAGAATTGCTTGAAGATATAAAATACTTGTGAGAGAAATAATAACCTATTCAAGCATGAGTCTTCCCATTTATAAACACGATGTTCCTTTTTTTTTTTGTCAAATCTTTGTGTATGTGCTTAAGGAACAATTTATATTTTTCTCCATAAATGCCTTGTGCATGTTTTATTAAGTGCTTTCCTGGGACTTTGTTATTTGTTGCTATTAAAAATATGATTTCCCAATAATATTTCTTTCTTTTTTTTTTTTTTTTTTGCGGTACACGGGCCTCTCACTGTTGTGGCCTCTCCCGTTGCGGAGCACAGGCTTTGGATGTGCAGGCTCAGCGGCCATGGCTCATGGGCCCAGCCGCTCCATGGCAGGTGGGATCCTCCTGGACCGGGGCACGAACCCGTGTCCCCTGCATCGGCAGGCAGACTCTCAACCACTGCACCACCAGGGAAGCCCTCAATAATATTTCTAATTACATATTGCTCATACATACAAAAATTACTGATATTTGTATGTTGGTTTCATAATAGGATACCTTATTAAACTGAGGTTCTTAGTTCTGATAACTTATTTCATTTGATTTTTCTATATGAGTACATTGTCTGCAAATATAGTTTTGCTTTTTCTTTCTAATCCTCCTACCTAATTCTTCTTCTCTTATCTTACTACACTGACTCAATTATTTCTCTATCAGGATGCTATTACTGTCATATTGGGCAAACAATTAATTGTTGGATGAAACTGCCCCATGCAGGGCAGGATGTTTAGTATCCATGCCAGCCTACCTCCCCCAAACCCAACCCATTTGTCTCATCATTATTACATACAAAAATGCCACCCAGGTTTCCAAATGTCCCTGGGGTGGTGGGTCATAGCCTAGTTTAATAAGCTCTGGGCTAGGATCTTCTCTGCATTGCTAAATAATAATGGTGATAAAGGAATCACTGTCTTTTTCTTTATTTTAAGGGTAAAGCTTCTCAAGTCTCACCTTTAGTATATGTTTATCGAAGATAACCTTTATTAAGTTACCAAAATTCCCTTCTGATCTCAGCTTACTTAGAGTTTATAACATGAATGCATGTTGAATGTTATCAAACAGTACTTTTCCTGCACCTATAAAAGCATTTTTCTGACATTTTCTGTTAAAATGGTAAAATGCATTGGTTAGTTTTCTGATATTGTACTAAACTTGAATTTGTACAATTAACCCATTTGGTTATGATAAGTCATCTTTTTAAAATACTACAAGAGGGCTTCCCTGGTGGCAAAGTGGTTAAGAATCCACCTGCCAATGCAGGGGACACAGGTTCGAGCCCTGGTCCGGGAATATCCCACATGCCATGGAGCAACTAAGCCTGTGTGCCACAACTACTGAGCCTGCACTCTAGAGCCCGCAAGCCACAACTACTGAGCCCACGTGCCACAACTACTGAAGCCTGTGCACCTAGAGCCCGTGCTCCACCACAAGAGAAGCCATGACAATGAGAAGCCTGCACACGGCAACAAACTGTAGCCCCCGCTCACTGCAACTAGAGAAAGCCTGCACACAGCAACGAAGACCCAATGCAGCCATAAATAAATAAATAAATAAATAATAAAGCGTACAATTCAATGGTGTTTATAAAGAAAGAAAGAAAGAAAGAAAGAAAGAAAGAAAATACTACAAGATTTGATTGCTGAACCTAGGGTTTCTGCTCCAGCAACTTGGGAGATGACCCTGCCCCAATAGGGCAGTGATGGACACTGAGCAGAGAGGAAGGCCTGCCTCACACCTGGCTATGGCCCTACCCCCTCCATCTCCAACCCTACCTCCTACCAAGTTGATAGCTGACAGCACACCCTGAGTAAACAAATGACTTCTGTTCACGTCAAATCTAGCTCTCCCACCAAAAGCACTGGGCACATGCAGACTATATAGGGACACTTGTACATAAGCCCACCCATTAAAGATTGCTGTAGGTAACTGTTTCACCTAAATTCACAGAGACAGAGAAAGTTAAGCAAAATGAAAAGAGACAGAAATGCATCTCAGTTGAAAGAGCAAGAAAAAAACCCTGGTAAAAATAATGAAACAGAAATAATTTATAAGATAAAAAATTCAAAGCATTAGTAATAAGAATGCGAGCTGAATTAGGGAAAGAATAGATAAGCAGAGTGAGAATTTTAACAAGGAACTAGAAAATATAAAAAAGAACCAGTCAGAACTGAAGAATACAATAACTGACATCAAAAACACCCTAGAAGGGGTACTTCCCTGGTGGCTCAGTGGTTAAGAATCTGCCTGCCAATGCAGGGGACATGGGTTCAAGCCCTGGTCTGGGAAGATCCCACATGCCGTGGAGCAACTAAGCCTGTGCGCCACAACTACTGAGCCTGCGCTCTAGAGCCCACAAGCCACAACTACTGAGCCCACGTGCCACAACTACTGAAGCCTGTGTGCCTAGAGCCTGTGCTCCACAACGAGAAGCCACTGCAATGAGAAGACTGCACCGCAACTAAGAGTAGCCCCCACTCACCACAACTAGAGAAAGCCCGCATGCAGCAACAAAGACCCAACACAGCCAAAAATAAATAAATAAAAATTAATTAATTAATTAATTTAAAAGATGATGAATAAAAGCTTGTCTTAAAAAAAAACACACACTAGAAGGAATGAATAGCAACTAAGTGATAAAGAAGAATGCATATGTGATCTGGAAGATGGAATAATGGAAATCACCCAATCAATGCAGTAAAAAGAAAAACAAACTTTAAAAAATGAGAATAGTTTAAGAGATCTCTGGGATAACATCAAGTGTATCAACATTCCCATTATAGGGGTTTCAGAAGGAGAAGAGTGAGAAAGGTTGTGAAATGCATTTGAAGAAATTATGACTGAAAACTTCTGGAACCTGAAGAAGGAAGCAAATATCCAAGTACAGGAAGCAAAGAAAGTTCCAAACAAGATGAACCAAAACAGACCCACATCAAGATAAATCATAATGAAATTGGTAAAAATTAAAGAGAGAATTCTGAAGGCAGCAAGAAAAAAACAAAGAGTCATTTACAAAGGGATACTCATAAGGCTATCAGCCGATGTCTCTGCAGAGACTCTGAAGGCCAGAGAGAGTGACATGATATATTCAAAGTGCTAAAAGAGAAAAATCTGCAACCTAGGATACTCTATCCAGCAGGATTATCATTTAGAATTGAAGGGGAGATAAAGAACTTCTCAGACAAGCAAAAAACTAATAGAGCTCATCAATACTAAACCTATCGTAAAAGAAATGTTAAAGGGTCTTCTGTAAGTGGAAAGAAAAGGCTATAATAAAAGGTAAGAATCTATGTGGAGGAGGGGAGTAAAAAGGTAGATATTTTGAATGGGTGTGAACTTAAATTACTACCATTTAAAACAAGTAGATGTAGTTATAGGTCATAATATAGGAATTCCACGGTAACCACAAATCAAAAACCTACAACAGATACACAAAAATGGAGAGGAAAGGAACATAAGCATACTAGTAAAGAAAATCATCAAACCACAAAGGAAGAAAAAGAAACTAAAAGAAGAAGAAAAGAACAGGAAAGACCTACAAAAACAACCAGAAAACAAGTAACAAAATGGCAATAAGTACATAACTATCAACAATTAATTTAAGAAAAAAAAATGTCATGAAGAACCTAGGGGTAAGACAGGAATAAAGACACAGACCTACTAGAGAATGGACTTGAGGATATGAGGAGGGGGAAGGGTAAGCTGTGACAAAGCGCGAGAGAGGCATGGACATATATACACTACCAAACTTCCTGCTATGCGGGAAGCAGCTGCATAGCACAGGGAGATCAGCTCGGTGCTTTGTGACCACCTGGAGGGGTGGGATAGGGAGGGTGGGAGGGAGGGAGATGCAAGAGGGAAGAGATATGGGAACATATGTATATGTATAACTGATTCACTTTGTTATAAAGCAGAAACTAACACACCATTGTAAAGCAATTATACTCCAATAAAGATGTAAAAAAAAAAATGTCAATGAACTAAATGCTCCAATCAAAAGACATAGGGTGGCTGAATGGATAAAAATGCAAGACCCATCTCTAGGCTGCTTACAAAAGATGCACTTCAGAACTAAAGACACACAGAGACAAAGTGAGAGGATGGAAAAAGATATTTCATGAAACAGAAATGACAAGAAAACGAGGGTAGCAATACTCGTATCAGACAAAATATACTTTAAAACAAAGGCTATAAAGAAAGACAAAGAAGGGCATTATATAATGATAAAGAGATCAATAGAAGAGAGGATATTATACTCGTTAACATATATGCACCCAGTACTGGAGCACCTAAATATATAAATCAAATATTAACAGACAAAAGGGAGAAATCGACAGTAATATAACAATAGTAGAGGACTTTAACACCCTACTTATATCTGTGGACAGATCATCCAGATAGAAAATCAATAAAGCATTAGTGGTCTTAAATGATACAATAGACCATACGTTGGACTTAATAGATATCTACAGGACATCTATCCAAAAACAGCAGAATACACATTCTTTTCAAGTGCATATGGAATATTCTCCAGGATCACATACTAGGCCATAAAACAAGTCTCAACAAATCTAAGAGAACAGAAATTATATCAAGCATTTTTTCTGACCACAACAGTATGAAACTAAAAATCAATTATGGCAAGAAAAACGGGAAAAGCACACACATGTAGAGATTAAACAACATGCTACTAAAAACCAGAGGATCGATGAAGAAATCAAAGAGAAAATCAGAAAATATCTTGACAAATGAAAACGGAAACACAACCTTCCAAAAATTTATGGGATGCAGCAAAAGCAGTTCTAGAAGGGAATTTTGTAGCAATACAGGCCTTCCTCAAGAAACAAGAAAAATCTCAAATAAACAACCTAACCTACCACCTAAAGGAATTAGAAAAAGAAGAGTGAAGCCCAAAGTCAGCAGAAGGAAGGAAATAATAAAAATCAGAGAGGAAATAAATAGAGCAAAAAAAAATTAGAAAAGATCAATGAAACCAAGAACTAGTTCTTTGAAAAGATAAACAAAATTGATAAAACTTTAGCCAGGCTAACAAGAAAAGAGAGAGGACCCAGGTAAACAAAATAAGAATCAAAAGAGGAGAAGTAACAACCAATAACACAGAGATTTACAAACTCATAACAAAGTATTACTAACAGTTATAAGCCAACTAATTGGACAACCTAGAAGAAATGGAGAAATTTCTAGAAACATACAAATTTCCAAGACTGAATGAGGAAGAAAAAGATCATCTCAACAGACAGATCACTAGTAGTGAAATTGAATTTGTAATTTAAAAAACTCCTAACAAACAAAAATCCGTGACCAGTCATCTTCACAGGGGAATTTTACCAAACATATAAAGAAGAGCTAATAATATCCTTCTCTAATCCAAACACTTGAAGAGAATGAAACACTCCCAAATTCATTCTATGTGGCTACCACTGCCCTGATATCAAAACCAGACAAAGACACTGCAAAAAAAATTATAGGCTGGGCTTCCATGGTGGCTCAGTAGTTGAGAGTCCACCTGCCGAAGCAGGGGACACGGGTTCGTGCTTCGGTCTGGGAAGATCCCACATGCCGCAGAGCAGCTGGGCCCATGAGCCATGGCCACTGAGCCTGCATGTCCGGAGCCTGTGCTCCGCAACGGGAGAGGCCGCAACAGTGAGAGGCCCGCGTACTGCAAAAAAAAAAGATTACAGGCAAATATCTTTGATGAATATAGATACAAAAATCCTCAACAAAATATTAGCAAACTGAATCCAACAATATATAGAAAGGATCATACACCATGATCAAGTGAGATTTATTTGAGGGATGCAAGAATGGTTCAATATTTGCAAATCAATCAATGCGATACACCACAGTAACAAAAGGAAGGAGAAGAATCACACAATCATTTCAATAGATACAGAAAAAGCATTTGACAAAATTCAAAATCCAGTCATGATAAAAACTATCATCAACATTGGTATAGAGAGAACATATCTCAGCATAATAAAGGCCATTTATGACAAACTCACAGCTAACATCATACTAAAAGGTGAAAAGCTTTCAGTCTTTACTCTAAAATAAGAAAAAGACAAGGATGTCCACTCTCACCACTTCTATTTAATGTAGTATTGGAAGTTCTAGTCACAGCAATCAGACAAGAAAAAAAATGTATCCAAATTAGAAGGGAAGAAGTAAAACTATCACTCTTTGTGTATGACATGATACTATATATAGAAAACCCAAAGTTGTGACATGATACTATATATAGAAAACCCAAAGTCTAATACCCAAAAAGGTATTAGAACTAAAAATGAATTCAGCAAAGTTGTAGGATACAAGATTAATATACAGAAATATTTTACTTTTCTATATACTAACAATGAACTATCAGAAACAGAAAGCAAAACAGAAAAAAATCCCATTTAAAATCCCATCAAAAAGAGTAAAATACTAAGAATAAACTTAACCAAGGAGGTGAGAGACCTATAGTCTAAAAACTATAAAACATTGATGAAGGAATTTAGAAATGATACCAAGAAATGGAAAAATATCCTGTGTTTTGGATTGGAAGAATTAATATTGTTAAAATGTCCATACCACCCAAAGCAATCTACAGATTTAATTCAATCCCTAACAAAATACCCATGACATTTCAACAGAACTAGAGTAATCCTAAAATCCATATGAAACCACAAAAGACTCCAAATTGCTAAAGTAATTTGAGAAAAAAAACAAAGCTGGATGTATCATGCTCCCTGACTTCAGACTATACTACAAAGCTACAGTAATGAAAACAGCATGGTACTGGCACAAAAACAGATATAGAGATCAATGGAACAGAATAGAGAACTCAGAAACTCATACTCCTATGATCAATTAATCTATGACAAAGGAGGCAAGAATATACAATGGAGAAAATACAGTCTCTTCAATAAATGGTACTGGGAAAACGGGACAGATACATGTAAAAGAATGAAATTAGAACATTCACTCACAACATAGACAAAATAAACTCAAAATGGACTAAAGACCTAAGTATAAGACCTGAAACCATAAAATTCCTAGAAGAAAACATAGGCAGAACGCTCTGACATAAATCATAGCCATATTCTTCTGGATCTGTCTCCTAAGGCAAAGGAAACAAAAGCAAAAATAAACAAATGAGACCTAATTAAACTCAAAAGGTTTTGCACAACAAATCATTGACAAAATGAAAAGACAACCTACTGAAAGGGAGGAAATATTTGCAAGTGATGTAACTGACAAGTGGTTAATATCAAAATATATAAACAGCTCATACAACTCAATGTCTAAAAAACCAAACAACCCAATTAAAAAATGGACAAAAGAGCTGAAGAGACATTTTTCCAAATAAGACATACAGATGGCCAACAGGCACATGAAAAGATGCTCAACATCACTAATCATCAGAGAAATGTAAACCACAATCAGATGTCACCTCACACCTGTCAGAATGGCTATCACCGAAAAGTCTACAAATAACAAACATTGGGAAGGATGTAGAGAAATGGGAACCCTTGTACACTGCTGGTAGAAATTAAAATTGATGCAGCCACTATGGAAAACAGGAGGTCCCTCAAAAAACTAAAAATAGAACCACCATATGATGCAGCAATTCCACTCCTAGGTATATATCCCCCCCACAAAAAAAAACGACCCCAAAACACTAACTTGAAAAGATACATGCACCCCAATGTTCATAGCAGCATTACTTACAGTAGCCAAGAAATGTAAGCAACCCAAGAATCCATCAACAGGTGAATGGATTAAGAAGATGTGGTGTATATATACAATGGAATTTACTCAGCCATAAAAAAGGAATAAATTTCTGCCACTTGCAACAACGTAGATGGACCTAGAGCATATTATCCTCAGTGAAATAAGCCAGACAGAGAAAGACATAGTGTATGTTATCACTTACATGTGGAATCTAAAAAATAAAACAAAGGAGCGTATATAACAAAACAGAAACAACCTCACAGATATAGAAAACAAACTAGTGGATACCAATGAGGAGAGGGAAGGGGTGGGAGGGTGAGACAGGGGTATGGGATTAAGAGATACAAACTACTATGTATAAAATAGATAAGCAATGATGATATATTATACAGCACATGGACATACAGCCATTATTTTGTAATAACTTTAAATGGAGTATAATCTATTAAAAAATCACTATGCTGTATACCTGAAACTAATATAATCTTAGTTTTTAAATGTAGGGCAATAGTGATGCATAGTGTTCTCTTATAGTCCCTAAATCGTTTAGTCTATAGTATGTCCCTCTTCCAATTCTAATACTCTTTATTTGCAACTTCTGTCTTTGGTCTTGATGTTTCCCACAAGAAGTTTCAGTATATTATTAATCTTTATCCAAAAAATTTATGATCGTAATGACCAATTCTTTTGCCTTTTTAAGGTTTCTTGTTGGTTTCTGATTTAAAATTTATTATTTACTTAACTTGTGAAGATTAAATAAGTTAAAAACATAAAGCACTTTGAACAGTTCTTGGCACATAGCACTTGATTTTTTTCTTAGTGCTTTCAGTGTCAACCTTTTACTGTGTCATTATTTTTCACTTATTTTTATGCAAACATTCTACTAATGTATAATATATACACAGAAAGGTACACAAAGGAACATCCCAAATAACCAGCACTCAGATCAAGGAACAGAATTTACCAGAACCCTAGCCTGCCCATCATACTCCCTCCCAGTCTCTACTTGCCTCAAGGATAGCCACCAGCCTGATTCCTAACATATTAATTTAGTTCTGATAGGTTTTGAGCTTTATATAAATGAAATCAAAATGTAGGTATTCTTTAGTGTCTTACTTCTTTTGCTCAGCAATATCTATGTGAGATTCACCCATGTGGTTATGTGTAGCTGTACTTTCATTCTCGTTACTATATAGTACTTCACTGTGTGAACATACTACAGGTTATTCATCCATTCTATGGTTGATGGACATCTGGGTTGTTTTCAGTTCAGTGTTACTATGAATAATGCTGCTATGAACATTCTTGCACTTGTCTCTTGGTGAAAGTCATACATGCATTTCTTACAGTAGAGCTAAGTACTCACTTTTCTTGGGTATATAGTGAGGGATGACGTTCCTGGGTTGTAGGTATTGTGTCAGCTTTAGAAGATACTATCAGTTTCCAAAGAATGGTTGCAATATATACATGCAGTATATGAAATTCTCTTTGCTTCAAATCCTTATCATCACTTAGTAATATCAATCTTTTTAACATTAGCTATTCTGGTATATCTGTAGTATCAAACTGAGATTTTAATTTGCATTTCCCTGATGACTAATCAGGTTGAACACTATTTCATATGTTGATTGGCCATTTGAAAACCCGTTTTATCAAGTGACGGCTCACATCATTTGCTAACTTTTCTATTGGGTCGTCTTTTTCTTGTTGATTTGTAGGATTTCTTTACGTGTTCTAGATATGAGTCTTCTGTCATATGTAGGTATTGCAAATATCTTCTCCCAATATGTGGCTTGCCTTTTCACTATCTTAATGTATTTTGGTGAACAGAGGTTCTTAATTTTAATGTGATCTAATTTCTTAATTTTCCCTTTATGGTTAGCAATTTTGTTCTATTTAATAAAATGTGTGCCTACCCAAGATCATGAAAATATTCTCTTATGTTTCCTTCTAAATTTTTGTTTCACCTTTCACATTTAGACATCTGGGATTGGTTCAGTTTACGGTGTGAACTAGGAATCGAGTCACTGTTTTCAAGATGACTATCTAATTGATTCAGCACTATTTATTGAAAAGATCATTTTTTTTCTAGTGTACTGTAGTATCATCTTTGTCTTAAGTCAGATGATATCTACTTGTGGGTTAATTCTGGACTCCCTATTCTGTAACAATGATCTACTTGTGTATCTTTGAGAATATACCACACTGTGTAATTACTGCAGCTTTAAAGTAAGTCTTTGTATCTCATAGTGTATACTGTTCTGTTTCTTCACATTTGCCTTGGCTACTTTTGACCGTTTCACATTTCCATATTAATTTTAGAATCAGGTTATCAATTTACACACACACACACACACACACACACACACACACACACATGTTGTTTTTTTTGTTTGTTTGTTTTTCCCAGTACTGCCTGGAGGTAGAAATCAGAATCAAAGTTCACTTTTGCACATGGATATCTAATTGTTTCATCAACATTTATTAAAAGACCTCCTTTTTCCCACTGAATATAGTGGCATCTTTCTCGTAAATCAAATGACTATAAATGTGGAGTGAGAAATCTGCCAGTTCAAAGGAGCCCAGAACCATAATTATTTCCTTGAAATGCTACAGCCAAGTTATTTCCACATTTTCTTAATGCATAATCAGATCTATAGCAGGTGTCGCCATGGCTTACCACATGCAAAGTCTTTCATGTGAAATACATTAATCATCTTGTTCAAATCACCTAAATCCTAACTTTTGATAGCTTAATCTGAAAGAGGAGCATTAAAAAATCTTCCACTGTGAATAGGAATTTGTCCATTTCTCCTTGTGATTCAATCAGTTTTGCTTTATATTTTGAGTCTATGCAGAGTAAATTCAAATTCATAACAGATATAACTTCTGGTGGGTTTTTCGTTTTATACTATTTCATGTTCTTCATTATCCCTTTTACTGTTTTCTGATTAACTTTGGTCTAATATTAACATTGTTACACCAGCTTTCTTTGGGTCAGCTTTCAGTATATTTTCCACTCCTTTATTTTCAAAGTTATAATGCTATTTTATAAATAGCAAGCTGTTTTTGCTGGGTTTTAATGAATTCAATCCCAGAATTTTTTAATAGGCAAGTTTAAGTCACTTTTATTATATATTTTGATTATTAAAATATTTGAACATTTTCCCTACACTTTACTATGCATTTTCTATTTATCGTGTTTTTTCTTTGCGTTTTCCCCCATTTCTACTGTTATTTCCTCCTTTTCCCCTTTACCAATTGTGAAATGATATATTTCTTCTCTATTTTCCAGAGGTTACACATAAATTTTTTAACCTAGAAATTTCCACTCATAGTTTTCTAATAAAGTCTAAAGCTAATTAATATTGCTCTCTCTCCAAAAGAAAATAGAATTTTTGCATGCTTTATTCTTATTTCTTCTTAACTCCAGTACTCAGTGTGGTTCTTAAACAAGCAGTAGCAGCAGCATCTGAGAGCTTGGTAGAAATGCAAATTCCCCACCCTTTCTCAGACCTAGTAAATCAGAATCTCTGGGATGGGGCCAGGAATCAGTGTTTTAACAAGCTCACCAGATGATTCTTACTCATGCAAAAGTCTGAAAAGGACTGATCTAGAGCAGAGGTCATCAAACTTTCTCTGTGAAAGGCCAGTGAGTAAATATATGAGGCTTTGTGGGCCGCACAGTCTCTTTCAGTTACTCAATTCTGCATGGCAGTGCAAAAGCAGGCAAGGACACTACGTAACAAATAAGTTTGGCTGTATTCCAATAAAACCTTTTTAGGGTCACTGGAATTTTAATTTCATATTATTTTTACAAGTCACAAAATAGTACAAATAATTTTCACATGTCGCATAATAGGTTTTTTTCATCCATTTTTAAATGTAAAAATTCTTAACTTGCAGGCCATATAAAAAGGCAATAGGCCAAACTGGCCTATGGACCATAGTTTGCTAATCCTGATCTAGAGTTTT
Source organism: Grampus griseus (assembly GCF_964374135.1). Lineage (NCBI taxonomy): Eukaryota > Metazoa > Chordata > Mammalia > Artiodactyla > Delphinidae > Grampus > Grampus griseus. The sequence goes on from NC_138998.1 coordinate 78,337,617, forward strand.
AGTACTTGCTTCATTCTTTTTTTTAAGTATCATTTTTAAAAACTCAACACTTTAAATTTTTAATTACATATTTTTCTCTTTTTTTGCTCATCATATTCTTAAACACTGCTTCTTCTTTTTGGGCTTATTTTTCCTCTTGTTGAAGTATGTCCTTTTGTTCTTCCTTTTCAGATTAATAGCTAACATGTATAGAAAGCTTATTTACATACTAAGCACTGGTCTAAGCACATTACATAAATGAATTTAAATTAATCTTTACAATATCCTATGAGATAGGCCTATGAAATATCCTATCCTGTGAAAGTGTCCTTATTTCACCTTCACTGAATAACAGGTTGGCTGGTATAAGAATTCTAGATTTGAAATTATTTTCCCACAGCACTTTAAAGATAATACTACAAAATGCCCACCTGGAGTACTCCTGCTCTTAGAGGGCCTCGAATTCCATGCATAAATTGCCCCAAGCCCACTTCCAAAACCTACATGGGCCTCTTCCCGGGATTCAGACTCCTGAGGGCAGACTATATGCTGCTGTTTGTTCATCCTTAAGCCCAAGGCATAGCCAAGTGGCAGCTGTTTGCAAGGATGTGTAAACAGAAAATGGAGAAGCAAGGTGGGGCAATCATATACATGCATGACAGGCCCCTTGGGATGTTGAACAGAGCCAGAGAAAAGGGCAGGCCACTAGGCAGCCTCTCCCATTGCTGCCACATTCCAGCATGCAATCCCAAAGAGTCTAAGAATTTTAAATGTACATTTGTCCTTTCAACTTTTTAGAAAGATTTGTGAAAAATATAGAACGTATTTTATCTAACAGATAGTGGCTTGATTTATAATTTTTAAACATCTATGCATATATCAATAGTATATGGGCCTCTATTTGAATCTCTGCCCGGGGCCTCACCAATGAGGAGGTAGACCTAAACTCATAGAGGGTTTTATTGATACTTCAACCCCAGAGCTGCCAGTGGCAGGACTCCAGATTAGGCCTTTTACCAAGTGAAGCATTCTGAGCCCCTGCCCAGATTTCTTGTTTTAGATGTCCTGGTTCTGGTCCTCCTGCAGCTCAACGCTAAGCCCTTGTCACACCAAGAGGTAAAGCCCAAGGCCCCAGATAGCAGCACTTGGCTTAGACTGGCAGGCACTGGGCTTCAATCCTATCTGTGGGCAGGAGAAAAGTTTCTGTCTCCTTTAGTTTAAGCAGGTAACTCAGATCTGCTCCCCACCATTCAGAGTCCCTGCTTACCATCACAGGTTCCCAGCTATTTCTTTCTTTTAGGAAGAAGTCTCCACTTCCAGACTATGGAAATTTTCTTCCTTGCTTTTAAGTGTGGTTATTAATCTTTATAATATGTCTTTTATGTGCTCAGGGCAGAGGGAAAGATTTCAGCATACTTTTAACCTGTCATCTAGGCCTGAAATTAGAGCCTCTGGTTTAAAGTGTGGGTGTCAAGAATGCTTAATCTGGATTCATAAAGTGGGCCAGGAAACAAGAATCAAAACTAGAACTCAGATATGAACATCTTCTTTGCCTGTGACGCAGAATTGATCACAGCAATTAATTACATTGGGGAAACAGAAGTAATCTCATTTTAATAAAAATCATTACAGTGTACCAACTATCTCCATGACCTTAGAGGAGTCAGCCTCTCTTGTTCTCAGTTTCCCAGCTACAATCAAGTGAGTTCAATGAGCTAATGCCTAATAGTTTCTAAAGGTTCCTTCTCTTATTAATTTTTATAGTTTCACATAATAAGGGCCTAGACTGGAGTGAATTTCTATACTCTGAGAGTGAATTTCTGAGCCTGGAAGATATTAGCATTTCAGAGATAATATCAAAAGAAATCATCCAAATCATCAAATAAAGTATATAAGAGAGCCTTGATAAATTGCAAGATATTTTAGCAAAGAAAGATAATATTATTACATACGTTGGAATAGGCATTCAGTATTATACACTCAAGAAAGGTTTATGTGTAAAGAAGGAGTATGAATGCCTCAGTGAAAAAGAACTGATTCACTGGGAGAAACAGTGAGAAGAGGGAGGGGAGTCGTCAGTAAAGTAACCACAAAATTAAGCCGAAATATAACTTCAGCTTCAGGGGAAAAGAACAATAAGCCTCCTTACAGTGAAAAGGGTGTAAATACCTTTGAACAAATTTATCAGAAAATGTATAAGTCTATGAAGTAGCTCTACTGAACAAGACGCTTTAAATAGCAATACTTTAAACCACAGTTGCCTCTATGTGTGTCATTTCCAAGAACTCAATTAGCACGTGTGGTTATCAGGACTGTCATCTGCAAATATTCAAAAGAATTACCAACTCACCCCAAGTGAGAGTAGCCAGGGTCAGCAGTTCAGGGATGGAATTCTGACATACTATGTATTCTGGAGAATACGGGTCTGTCTGAACTTCGGCATCGCGATAATCAGTCTGAGTGCCCACAGTATACTTTGAAGGAATGGGGAGGCACTTAGTGGAAGGAGGAGGAAAAGTATATGGCTCTGCCCTAAAAGAGGAAATCATTTTAAAAATTAAAACCTGATACAATCACTTTATACCTATCAATAGGTTTTGAAACATATGTGATAAAGAGTTAAACAGTCTTTCTATATAAAATGCCCTTTTGAATCAATAAGACAGTTAAATAGCCACAGAGAAATGGGTAAAGGACAGTCCAGAAGACAAAAAGTAAAACTTCTAACAATCATATGAAAAGATAATGAACATAACTAGTAATCTCAGAAAAGTAAATTAAAACAGCAAGATGCTATTTTATTATATAACATAAGCAATGATTTAAAAGTGTGTAAGTACCTAGCATCAATGAAGTTGTAAAGAAACAGACATTCTCATAAACTGTTGATGGAAATACAAATAGGTGCAACCTAACTAACAGGTAACTTATCAATATATTTCAAACCCTTAAAATACCCTTTTGCCCCAGCAACTGTACTCCTAGGAATTTATTGTAGGAAATAATTCAATGAGTGTGCAAAGATATATGCAGACGTGTTTATAAAGTCTCATAAGAGTAAAAAACTTTTTTTAATGGCCAATTTTATTTTTAAAACATGGTTATACCTGGAGTCATTAGGCATCAACCTTGGACCCATTATTTTCACCCTTGTTTTTTTATTCTATTTTTAAATACAAAAAAACTTTTTTAATTCACTTAAACATATGCTCACCCTTACACATAATTTCTTAAACAATAAGTATGACAGCACATATGGTTTAATGTTTTAGTGCAGTGTTTTCTTGTGCTTTTGAGTTTGCATCCCTCAATCCCTTTTTCTTCCTTATCCACTTGTAGCAGTACCTTCTCTATATACCCAATATCTAGGGTATGTATCTCAGTTGTATCCTTGAATTATATCTTCCATATTTTTTGGCACACTTATTTTCTACACTGACACAAGTATACACAAATATAGTGTTATTTTATCATTTGACTAACATGAAATCATACTATAAATATGTTTTTGCGTCTTGCTTTTTTGACTAAACAACACTCCATGGAAACCCTTCCCAATCTACTCATGTGACACTTTAAAAAAAAAATTACAAACTTAATCACCATCAGTAGAAAAATTGTTTTTTAAACAATGGCACATCCATAATGGAATTTATCCAGCTATTAAAAGTTACAATGTAATCTACATTTATGAATGAACAAAAATGTCTATGATCCAAAGTAAAGTAGAAAAAAGAACACTATAAAGCAGTATGTACATTAGGAATACATTTTTATGTTTTTAAAGACTGTGTTATTAGGCACATAAAAATGCCTAGATGGATACACAATAATAAAAGCAATTATTTCTGGGTAGTAGGGTTATAGAGAGAATTTTTTTCATGTTTATAGTCTTCCGAATTTTCTAACTTTTTTTTAACCTGTATATAGACTACTTATAAAATAAGAAAAAAATATATAACCATTTCCATTTAAAATATATCATTTTGAAGAATTGGTTAAATTACACAAACAATAAATAATGGAAAAAAAGAGAGAGATTTCCATTATGAAAAAGTCAAAGGCAAGGGGAGGTGCTTATACATGAGCACAGCATGTAAAGCTTAACTCAAAGAAAAATGCATTTCAAGCCAATTAGAAAGAAGTGTCTATTTGGCATTTTGACCTGTGATGGAACAGTACTTTAAATTGTTTTTAATGCTGAATTCTAACAGGCATTGAAATCATTTTTCAGCAGTTGCTATTAATTTCTAACACATGTAGACAATATAAGTACGTACATATAGTTTCTTAAGTTTTCAGCAGAAAGTATGCTACTATAAAAATTCTACTTGAGGAAATAACTTCAAATTAGCTTTATCATCACAGATCATGTGAATATTATAACACCGTAAGCTTGAATCAAGAGAATAAATTATTGTTTTCTAAATTAAATAATTTCACATTTGACCCATCTGATCAAATGTTCTAGGATTATGGTAAAGCCTGAGGAATCCCCCTGACTAAGCTTTCTGCTGACTTGGGACCCTTCTAGGTGGGTCTGAGGATAGGATGCAAAGGAGGAATGCTACTTTGACAAAAGTCCTATGCAACTTAATAGTACAACCAACTTGTTGGTTATTTTTCCCAACCAACTTGTTATTTTTCTCCAACCTATTCTTTTTCTCTCCATTTCAGTTGGTTTTAGAGGAGAGCAAAATGTGAATAAGAAAGAGTAAAAATCTCTTTCCCACCTCCGCCCAACCTCGATCGGGACCCAATGCCAGAAAGACTCCATATCTGCTTCCTACTTGGCTTGAGCCCTGCCTTGTCCTGGATCCCATCCTCAGCCTTACTTAGTCTGGCTTTGGTATCTTTACAGCAGCCACTGCTGCTCTATTCCCTCCATCCAGGCCCCTCCTCCTCTACTATGGGCCACTACCAGGAACATGTACTGTCTGCCAAACCTACAGTCTTCTAGATTTTCCCTTCCAGCCCCAACTGAACTGCACACAAAGAGGAGCTTCATAAAGCTAGCAAATCTTGTTTTGTTATTATGAACTCTATTGAATGTCTGCATTTTTTAAAGGCAATATTTTAGAGCAATCTTAGGTTCATAGCAAAATTGAGAAGGAGGTACAGAAACTTCCCATATACCCCCTGCCCCACACATGCATAGCCCAACACATTATCAACATGACTCACCAGAGTGGTAGCTTTGTTACAATTGATGAACCTCCATTGACAATTCACAGTCTCCCAAAGTCCACAGTTTACATTAAGGTTCACTCTTGGTGTTGTACATTATATGGGTATGGACAAATCCTTATATGTCTATGTATACATGTATAATAACGTGTATCCATCATTATAGTAACATACAGAGTATTTCCCCTACCCTTAAAATCCTCTGTGCTCCTATTCATCCTTTCCCCATTCCCCCCAACCCCCTGGCAACCAATGATCTTCTTATAACCTCCATAGTTTTGCCTTTTCCAGAATGTCATATAGCTGGAATCATACAGTATGTAACCTTTTCAGATTGGCTTCCTTCTCTTAACTATATGCATTTAAGATTCTTCCATGTCTTTTCATGACTTGATAAGCTCATTTCTTTTTAGTGCTGAATAATATTATATTGTCTCAATGTACCATAGTTTATTTATCCATTCACCTACTGAAGGACATCTTGGTTACTTCCAAGTTTTGGCAATTATGAATAAAACTGCTATAAACATCTGTGAGCAGGTTCTTCTGTAGAGATAAGTTTTCAACCTCTTTGGGTAAATACCAAGGAGCAGGATTGCCAAATCATATGGTAAGAGTATGTTTAGTCTTGTAAGAAACTGCCAGACTGTCTTCTGAAGTGGCTATAGCATTCTGAATTCCCACCAAAAATGAAAGGTCCTGCTGCTCCACACTTGGTGGTGTTAGTGTTCCAGATTTTGTCCATTCTAACAGGTGTATAGCGGAATTTCATTTTAATTTGCATTTCCCTGATGACATCATGTGGAGCATCTTTTCATATCCTTATTTGCCATCTGTATATCTTCTTTGGTGAGGTATCTGTTAAGGTCTTTGACCTTTTTTAAAATCAGGTTTTTTGTTTTCTTACTGTTGAGTTTCAGACTTCTTTGATTATTTTGGATAACAGTCCTTTATCAGATATGTCTTTTGCAAATATTTTCTCCTAGTCTGTGACTTGTCTTCTCATTCTACTGACATTGTCTTCTGTAGAGCAGAAGTTTTAAATTTCAATGAAGTCCAGATTTTCCATTATTTCTTTAATGGATCATGACTTTGGTGTTGTATCTAAAAAGTCATCAGCATACCCAAGGTCATCTAGGTTTTTTTCCTATGTAATCTTTTAAGAGTTTTATGTTTTTGTATTCTACATTTAAGTCTGTGATCATTTTGAGTTAATTTTGTGAAGGGTGTAAGGCTTATGCCTAAATTCATTTTTTTGCATGTAGATGTTCAGTTGTTCCAGCATCATTTGTTTAAAAAGACTCCACTGTATTATCTGTTCTTTTTGTCAAAGATTAGTTGATTATATTTATGTGGGTCTATTTCTGGGCTCTCTATTCTATTTCATTCATCTATTTGTCTATTCTTTCCATAATACCACACTTTCATGATTATAAAAGTTTTACAGCAGGTCTTGAAGTCAGGCCGTGTCAGTCCTCCAACTTTGTTCTTCTCCTTCAATATTGTGCTGCTTATTCTGAGTTTTTTGCCTCTTCATATAAGCTTTAGAATTACTTTGTCAATATCCACAAAATAACTTGCAGGGATTTTGATTGAGATTACATGGACTCTGTAAATCAAATTGGGAAGAACTGACATATTGACACTATTGAGTCTTCCTATCCATGAACATGGAATATTTCTTCATTTATTTAGTTGTTCTTTGATTTCTTTCATCAAAGTTTTGCAGTTTTCCTCAAATAGATCTTGTGTATATTTTATTAAATTTATATTTAAGTATTTCATTTGTTGATGCTAATGTAAATGGCACTGTGTTTTATATTTCAAATTCCCCTTGTTCTATGTACGTATATAGGAAAGCAGCTGACTTTTGTATACTAACCTTATATCCTACAACCTTGCTATAATCACTTATTAGTTCCAGGAGAGGTTTTCTTTTTTTTTCAGTAATTTCTTTTAGATTTTCTACATAGATGAATATGTCTCCTGCTAAAAGACAGTTTTATTTCTTCCTTTCCAAATTGTATACCTTTTTTTTTTTTTTTTTTTTGCGGTATGCAGGCCTCTCACTGTTGTGGCCACTCCCGTTGCGGAGCACAGGCTCCAGACGCGCAGGCTCAGCAGCCATGGCTCATGGGCCCAGCCGCTCTGCGGCATGTGGGATCTTCCCGGACCAGGGCACGAACCTGCGTCCCCTGCAACTGCAGGCGGACTCTCAACCACGGCGCCACCAGGGAAGCCAAACTGGATACCTTTTATTTCTTCTTCTTGTCTTATTGAATTAGCTAGGACTTCCAGTATGATATTGAAAGGGAGTGATGAGAGGCGACATCCTTGCCTTTTTCCTGATCTTAGTGGAAAAGCTTTGAGTTTCTCACCATTAAGTGTGATGTAAGTTTTTGGTACACATTCTTTATAAAGTTGAGGACATTCCTTTCTAATCCAAGTTAACTGAGAGTTTTAATCATGAATGAGTATTGGATATTGTCAAATACTTTTTCTGGCCTCTAGTAATATGATCATGTGATTTTTCTTTTTCAGCCTGTTGATGTGATGCATATTAACTGATTTTCAAATGCAGAATCAGCCTTGCATACCTGGGATAAATCCCACTTCGTTGCGGTGTATAACTCTTTTCATACATTGTTGGATTTGATTTGCTAATATTTTGTTGAGGATTTTCATGCCTACATTCATGAGAGATGTTGGTTTGTAGCTTTCTTTTAATGTCTTTGCCTGGTTTTGGTATTAGAGTAATGCTGGCCTCAAAGAATGAGTTAGCTTCTATTATCTGAAAGAGACTGCAGAGAATGGTATAACTTCTTCCTTAAATATTTGGTAGAATTCACCAGCAGACCCATCTGGGCCTGGTGCTTTATGTTTTAGAAAGTTATTAATTACTGATTCAAAAATTTGTTAATAATAATATAGGCCTTTTCAGATTTTCTGTTTCTTCTTGTGTGAGTTCTGGCAAATTGCCTTTCAAGTAACTAGTCCTTTTCATCTAGAATATCCAATTTGTAGGCATAGAGTTATTCACAATATTCCTTAATTATCTTTTTAATGCCATGGGATCTGCAGTGATCCTTTTTCATTTCTGAAAAGGGGATTCTTTTTCATATCTGATATTAATAATTTGTGTCCTCTCTTTTTTCTTAGTTAGCCTCACTTGAGGCTTATCAGTTTTAGTGATCTTTTCAAGGAACTTTGTGGTTTCACTTATTTTCTCTATCAATTTCCTTGATCAATTCTGTTGATTTATGGGACTTCCCTGGTGGCACAGTGGTTGAGAATCCACCTCCCAATGCAGGGGATGTAGGTCCGATCCCTGGTCAGGGAACTAGATTCCACATGCATGCCGCAACTAAGAGTTCGCATGCCATAACTAAGGATCCTGCAAGAAGCAACTAAGGAGCACACATGCCGCAACTAAAGGAGCCCATGAGCCGCAACTAAGGAGCCCACAAGCTGCAACTAAGACCCGGCACAACCAAAATAAATAAATAAAAATTTTTAAGAAAGTACATGGCGCACACTCTCCATACACTTGAAAAAAAAATTCCATTGATTTATGCTCTAATTCTTATTACTGCTTTTCTTCTGCTTGCTTTGGATATAATTTGCTCTTCTTTTTCTAGTTTCTCAAGGTGGAAGCTTAGATGATTGATTTAGATCTTTCTTCTTTTGTAATACATGCATTCAATGCTATAAATTTCCCACTAAGCACTGCTTCCATTGCATTGCACAAATTTTTATAATTTATATTGTCATTTTCATTTAGTTTAAAATATTTTAAAATTTCCCATATCTTTTTTTATCCATATGTTATTTAGAAATATATTGTTTAATATCCATATATTTGGGGATTTTCAGTTCTCTCTCTGTTCTTAATTTCCAGTTTAATACCACTATGGTCTGAGAGCAGACATTGTATTATTTCTATGCTTTTACATTTATTAAAGTGTGTTTTATGGCCCAGAATGTGGCTATCTTGGTGAATGTTTCATGTGAACTTGAGAAGAATGTGTATTCTGCTGTTGCTGAATAAATAGTCTATAGATACCAATTATATACAACTGATTAATGGTATTGTTAAGTTCAACTAGGGCCTTACTGATTTTCTGTCTGCTAAATGTATCCATTTCCAACAGGAGGTGATAGTGGATTCATCTACTTCTTGTAATTCTATTACTTTTTGCCACATGTAGTTTCACACTGTCATCAGGCACATATACATTAAGGATTATTATGTCTTCTTGGAGAACTGACTTCTGTATCATTATGTAATGCCTCTCTTTATCCCTGATAATTTTCCTTGCTTTGAAGTCTGCTCTGTCTGAAATTATTATAGCTACTGTTGCTTTCTTTCAGTGTTAGCATGCTATAGTTTTCTCTATCCATTTACTTTTGTTCTTTTTTTTTACATTTTTTAATTGAAGCGTAGTTGATGTGTAATATTATATGTTACAGGTGTACTATACAGTATTTCACAAATTTTAAAGGTTATACTCCATTTATAGTTATTATAAAATCTTGGCTATATTCCGTGTTGTACAATATATACTTGTAGCTTATTTTATACATAATGGTTTATACCTCTTAATCCCTTATTCCTATATTGCCCCTCCCCCTTTCCTTCTCCCCACTGGTAACCACTAGCTTGGTCTCTATATCTGTGAGTCTGTTTCTTTTTTCTTATGTTGACTAGTTTGTTGTACTTTTTAGATTCCGCACATAAGTGATATAATACAGTATTTCTCTTTCTCTGTCTGACTAACTTCACTTAGGATAATACCCTCCAAGTCCATGCATGTTGTTGCAAGTGGTAATTTTCATTCTTTTTTATGGCTGAGTAGTATTCCATTGTGTGTGTGTGTATATATATATATATATATATATATATATATATATATATATATATATACCACATTTTCTTTATCCATTCATCTGTTGATGGATGCTTGAATTGCTTCCATATTTTGGCAATTGTAAGCAATGCTGCTATGAACATTGGGGTGCATGTATCTTTTCAAAATAGTGATTTTGTTTTTTCTGGATATATATCCAGGAATGGAATTGCTGGGTCATAAGGTGGTTCTATTTTTAGTTTTCTGAGAAACCTCCCTACTGTTTTCCACAGTGGCTGCACCAATGCACATTCCCACTAACAGCGTAGGAGGGTTCCCTTTTCTCCACCTTGCTAACGTTTGTTATTTGTGTTCTTTTTGATAATAGCCATTCTGACAGGTATGAGATAATATCTCATCATGGTTTTGATGTGCATTTTCCTGATGATTAGCAATGTTGAACATCTTTTCACGTTCATGTTGACCATCTGCATGTCCTCTTTGGAGAAATAGACATTCAGGTCTTTTGCACATTTTTAATTGTGTTGCTTGGGTTTTTTTGATGTTGAGTTGTATGGGCTGTTTATATATTTTGGATATTAACCCCTTATCAGTCATATCATTTGCAAACATTTTCTCCCATTCAGTAGGCTATCTTTTCATTTTGTTGATGGTCTTCCTTGCTGTGCAAAAGCTTTTAAGTTTAATTAGGTCCCATTTGTTTATTTTTGCTTTTATTTCCTTTGCTTTAGGAGACTGCTCCAAAAAAATATTGCTACAATTTATGTCAAAGAGTGTTCTTCCTATGTTTTCTTCTAGGAGTTTTATGGCTTCAGGTCTTATATTTAGGTCTATGAGTTTATTTTCGTATATGGTGTTGGAGAATGTTCTGATTTCATTCTTTTACATGTAGCTGTCCAGTATTCCCAGCAACACTTATTGAAGAGGCTGTCTTTTCTACATTGTATATTCTTGCCTCCTTTGTCATAGATTAACTGACCATAAACACATGAGTTTTTTTCTGGGCTCTCTATTCTGTTCTAATCTATCCATTTACTTTTAATCTATATGTGTCTTTATACTTAAAGTAGGTTTTTTATTGACAACATATAATTGGTTCTTGTTTTTTTGATCCACTTTAACAATATCTGTCTTTTAATTGTTCATTTAGACCCCTGATGGCCAAAGTGATTATTGATAGTTGGATTAATATCTACCATATCTATTTGTTGCACTTGTTCTTTGTTCCTATTTTATCTTCCACCCTTTTTCTGTCTTTTTGTAGTTTTAACCACGTTTTATATGATTCCATTTTCACTTCTTTATTAACATATCAGTTATACTTCCCTTTATTTTTTACTTTTTTAGTGATTGTCCCAGAGTTTACAATATACATTTACAACTAATCCAAGTCCACTTTTAAATAACACTATATCACTTCTCAAGCAGTGTAAGTACCTTATAATAACAAAATAATCCTCATTCCTCCCTTTCATCTTTTATTATTGTTGTCATTCATTTCACTTATATATAAGCATACATGATATATTCATGAGCATACATAATCAAATACATTGTTGCTCTTATTATTAATTTTTTTTCCAAATAGGCTCCTTTAATAATTAGTCAAAGAGGAAAAACAAACTGCCCACCATTTGTCTTCCATTGTCTTCCTTTTTTTTTTAATTGGAGTATAATTGCTTTACAATGTTGTGTTAGTTTCTGCTGTACAACAAAGTGAATCAGCTATGTGTATACATATATCCCCTCCCTCTTGGACCTCCCTCCTGGACCTCCCTCCCACCTCCCCCCATGCTGCCCATCTAGGTCATCACAGAGCACTGAGCTGAGCTCCCTGTACTTTACTGCAGGTTCCCACTAGCTATCTGTTTTACATATGGCAGTATATTTATGTCAAACCTAATCTCCCAATTCATCCTACCCTCCCCTTCCCCCCTGTGTCCACACATCCATTTTCTACATCTGTGTCTCTATTTCTGCCCTGGTGGTCTTATTATTTTGAATAAACTTAAAAAATAAAAGTTTTTATTTCACCTTCATTTATTCTGTCTTTGATGCCCTTGTTTTCTTTATGTAGATCCAAGTTTCTGACCTATATTATTTCCCTTCTCTCTAAAGAACTTCTAACATTTCTTGCAACAAATGGCAAGATTCCCTCAATTTTTGTTTGTCTGAGAAGGTCTTTATTTTGCTTTCATTTCTGAAGGATAATTTTGCAGGATACAGAATTCTAGGTTGATTTTTTTTCTCTCAACACTTTAAATTTTCACTTCTCTCTCTTCTTGCTTGCATGGTTTCTGAGAAGTCAGATGTAATTCTTATTTTTGCTCCTCTATAGGTGAGGTAATTTTGTACTCTGGCTTCTGTCAGAATTTATTCTTTATCTCTGATTTTCTTTAGTTTGAATATAATATGCCTTGGTGTAGTTATTTTGACATTTATCCTGCTTGATGTTCTGAGCTTCCTGACTCTGTAGTTTGAGATCTGACATTAATTTGGAGAAATTTTCAGTCATTATTGTTTCAAATATTTCTTCTGTTTCTTTCTTCTCCTTTTGGTACTCCCATTATACGTATGCTATACCTTTGTATTTGTCCACAGGTTTTGGATATTCTGTTTTTTTCAGTCTTTGTTCTCTCTGCTTTTCAATTTTAGAAGTTTGTATGGATATCCTCTAGATCACAAATTCTTTCCTCAGCTATGTCCAGTCTATTAACAAGCCTATCAAAGGAATTCTTCATTTCTGTTTCAGTGTTTTTGATCTCTAGAATTTTATTTTTTTAGTTCTTTCTCAGAATTTCCATCTCTTTGCTTACATTGCCTATTTGATCTTGCTTGAAGTCTACTTCACTCATCAGAGCCCTTAGCATGTTCATCACAGTTGTTCTAAATTCCTTTTCTGATAATTCCAACATCCCTGTCATGTCTGGTTCTGATGCTTATGCTGTCTCTTCAAATTGTGGTTTTGCCTTTCAGTGTGCCTTGTAATTTTTTTTCTTACAGCTACACATGATGTACTGAGTAAGAAAAACTGTAAATAGGTCTTTAGTAATTTGGTGGTAAGGTGTGGGGGGAGGGGAAAGCATTCTATTTTCATATATTAGGTCTTTCTTTCAGTGAGCCTATGCATCTGGACTATGAGCTTCATAAGTGTTTTTCAGTTTTCCTTCCCCCTTAGGTGGGGCAGGATGGCAAAAGGGGACTGAAGCTGGGTATTTCCTTCCCCTCTCAGTTAGGCTCTGATAATACCCCAGCATGTTAGGCTCTGGTTCACTAGTTTCTCCTGACAGCTGGCCTTGTTAAGAACAGAGTGCTCTAGCATATTTCAAAGTGGTTCCTTTTTCCCTCCTCCTGCCAGAAGCATGGGGGGATTTTTCTCCAATATTTACTGTGAGAACCTGGTTGAGTTCCTGGAGGTAAATCACAAAATTGTGGGAGCCCCCATGACTGGGTCCTCCTGGAGTTTTTCATTCTCAGAGTTTTCCACACTGAATCTCCAGCAACTTGTCAATTATAGTTCAGGTTTTCCTACCTAGGAATGGTTCTCAGGGCAGTTTCTACTCATGAATCTCTGTTCTGGGTAGCTATTACTCCCTGTATTTGCCTGTTTTTAAAATCTTCAGTTAATAGCAACTTCCAAGCACCTTATATGTGGAACTGGAGACCACTATTGAACATTTTAAAAATATTACTTTTTATCCTCTTCACCAAGATGCTTACATAGAGTCCAAAGTAAAGGCTCCAACAGCTAGCCATGGAAAGGGTGTGGCTGGAGAAGGCCAGCTGTCCCCAGACAAGTCCATACTTGCTAACATAAGTCAGAATTATCCTCACCACTCAGAAACTCAACGCTGTCAGAATTCCAGAGTTGACTTCACAGACGGTTACTGATTCATTCTTTAAAACTTCTGAGAGAGAAAGAAACTTTCTAGAATGTCAACTGTCATGCTTTAACTCTCAAAGGAAATCTTTATCCCTTACGTCACAATTAGTTAGGAAGGAGTGGAGGGGCCCAGTGTTCATCACTGTAGACCTGAGAACTCCCCACAATCAACTGAACAATTTTTAGACCTAATGTGATTATGACCTCCAGAGCAGGAGATCCAGTGAGCCTGCTTTTAAAGAATTACCAAAGGTATCTATAGGGAGATACCTGTCTTACAGCTTCTCTTTTGCTCATACAAAGCATTTCATAGAAAACAAGCCTGCAGTTGTCCCCAGGTAAAGTGACAATACACAAAGTTGCTCTGTCTAGAAGGACAGCAGAGGATCTTTCCTCCATCCATGTAAGAGCCAAAGGTATCCATACACAGTCTTAAAAAATTAGAGGGGAACTGGGATCATAATTGGCACTTATGTCATAGAGTGTTCTGCCTATGTTCTCCTCTAAGAGTTTGATAGTTTCTTAGAGGAAAACATAGGCAGAACACTCTATGACATAAATCACAGTAAGATCCTTTCTGACCCACCTCCTAGAGAAATGGAAATAAAAACAAAAATAAACAAATGGGACCTAATGAAACTTCAAAGCTTTTGCACAGCAAAGGAAACCATAAACAAGACCGAAAGACAACCCTCAGAATGGGAGGAAATATTTGCAAATGAAGCAACTGACAAAGGATTAATCTCCCAAATTTACAAGCAGCTCATGCAGCTCAATAACAAAAAAACAAACAACCCAATCCAAAAATGGGCAGAAGACCTAAATAGACATTTCTCCAAAGAAGATATACAGACTGCCAACAAACACATGAAAGAATGCTCAACATCATTAATCATTAGAGAAATGCAAATCAAAACTACATTGAGGTATCATCTCACACCAGTCAGAATGGCCATCATCAAAAAATCTAGAAACAATAAATGCTGGAGAGGGTGTGGAGAAAAGGGAACACTCTTACACTGCTGGTGGGAATGTGAATTGGTTCAGCCACTATGGAGAACAGTATGGAGGTTCCTTAAAAAACTACAAATAGAACTACCATATGACCCAGCAATCCCACTACTGGGCATATACCCTGAGAAAACCAAAATTCAAAAAGAGTCATGTACCAAAATGTTCATTGCAGCTCTATTTACAATAGCCCGGAGATGGACACAACCTAAGTGCCCATCATCGGATGAATGGATAAAGAAGATGTGGCACATATATACAATGGAATATTACTCAGCCATAAAAAGAAACGAAATTGAGCTATTTGTAATGAGGTAGACAGACCTAGAGTCTGTCATACAGAGTGAAGTAAGTCATAAAGAGAAAGACAAATACCGTATGCTAACACATATATATGGAATTTAAGAAAAAAAAATGTCATGAAGAACCTAGGGGTAAGACAGGAATAAAGACACAGACCTACTGGAGAACGGACTTGAGGATATGGGGAGGGGGAAGGGTGAGTTGTGACAAAGTGAGAGAGAGGCATGGACATATATACACTAACAAATGTAAGGTAGATAGCTAGTGGGAAGCAGCCGCATGGCACAGGGAAATCGGCTCGGTGCTTTGTGACCGCCTGGAGGGGTGGGATAGGGAGGGTGGGAGGGAGGGAGACGCAAGAGGGAAGAGATATGGGAACATATGTATATGTATAACTGATTCACTTTGTTATAAAGCAGAAACTAACACACCATTGTAAAGCAATTATACCCCAATAAAGATGTTAAAAAAATAATAATTGGCACTTATATTGAGGATTACAGACCTTTGATAACATATATCCTATTCATAAGATGCTATATCATTAAGAGTAACCATATCCTTTAAATGCATGTTTGAAAGTCAAGCCCTATCTAACTTTCTATTCAGAAATCTGAGACCTTAAAAAAGGTTTCTTTTCCGTTTCATTTCAAGAATACCTTGGATTTTTTTCTCCTATAGAAATTTTAAGTTATATTGACATGGGAAAGTGTATAGCAAAAATCAGATGAGCATATGTATGTATCTATTCAAAACAAAAGTTATAAGCAGGGCTTCCCTGGTGGCGCAGTGGTTGAGAGTCCGCCTGCCGATGCAGGGGACACGGGTTCGTGCCCCGGTCCGGGAAGATCCCACATGCCGCGTAGCGGCTGGGCCCGTGAGCCATGGCCGCTGAGCCTGCGCGTCTGGAGCCTGTGCTCCACAACGGGAGAGGCCACAACAGTGAGAGGCCCACGTACCGCAAAAAAAAAAAAAAAAAAAAAAAAAAAAGTTATAAGCAAAAAACAACTACCCTCAGGCTTCCCTGGTGGCGCAGTGGTTGAGAGTCCGCCTGCCGATGCAGGGGACACCGGTTCGTGTCCCAGTCCGGGTAGATCCCACATGCCGCGGAGCGGCTGGGCCCGTGAGCCATGGCCACTGGGCCTGCGCGTCCGGAGCCTGTGCTCCGCAACGGGAGAGGCCACAACAGCGAGAGGCCTGCGTACCGGAAAAAAAAAAAAAAAAAAAACCTACCCTCAATATGTCTGATGCTCTTGGTTATTTTCTATTCTATTTTGTTTTTTAAAATGCTGCTCATGACCCACTAGAAGACCTTCTAATGGTTAGTGATCCGAAGTTTAAAAAATTGATTTAGTCAAGTATCCTCTGGAAACAAATATGGAAGCAAATAATAAATAAAATAAACTGGAAAAAAAGTTTTAAAATAATGGTTACTTACCTGGTTGATGCAAAAACAACATTGAATGGCAACTGTTGATAAAATGGAAGGAAAGGCCTGGGGGAGAAAGGAAAACACAAATGTGTGGTACTTTTGCATTGTGTGCTCTCTGAGCTTTCTTCCATTGTTAATATTTGTCCCTTGAAATCAGTGAGTTTGAATACTTCATATATCAGTAATTCTCAAACTTTGGCATACACAAAAATCACTGGGGAGTGGGAAGATTCTTGTTTAAAATTCAAATTCTCAGGTCTAGCCCAGGAGATTCAGTAGATACAAGGTAGAGCCAGTGAATCTGCATTTTTAATAAACATCCCAGTGTGTTCTCTGAAGATGGGAAACAAGCCATACTCTGAGAAACTGCCCTATACTTGGGCTTCAGCTGGTCATTAGTCCCCAGCAACTTCTCAAGTTCCCTGAGATATTCTGAAATTCCCAATGATTTACTTTAAAAAGTTTCCCCCCAAAAGTCTAGGAATTGAGTATAGTATGTTAAGAATTTAACATTTCTCTGAAAAAATCAGCATAATGTGGACTGCAAGTTTACTTTTCTCAAATGAGCTTATGTAGATATAACATCAAGACTATTTTGCTAACTCAGATAGGACCTATAGGGAAATCCTCATCTTATTTTAATCTGATCTGAGTGTATGATTATCACATGAGTATTACTCACAAATGAAACAAAGTCAATCTTTTGACCATGTTGGTTT
The DNA here is from genome assembly GCF_964374135.1 of Grampus griseus. Classification (NCBI taxonomy): domain Eukaryota; kingdom Metazoa; phylum Chordata; class Mammalia; order Artiodactyla; family Delphinidae; genus Grampus; species Grampus griseus. The sequence continues at coordinate 78,354,999 of NC_138998.1, forward strand.
TGGCAACATTCACACAAAGAGAGCAAATTTCACCTATCTGCCCTCTTTTAACACTTTCCCCTGCACTATGGCTGTCATGGTGTCTTTGCTCTATCTCACTTCATTTGATAACTTCATTTTGTTCTCAAATATACATTCTCATTTGCAATTAGGACCTCTAATGCCAGGCAGACTTAGTTGGAACCCCAACTCTACCACTTGCTAATTTATGTGACCTTGAGCAATTTACTTCTCCTCTCTTGGTCTCAGCTTCCTTACTGGTAAAATGGGGATAATATATCTTACCCTATATTTCTGTTCTGAAAATTGATATTATATGTAAAGCACTTATAAAGTGATGCCTGGCACACTGCATGCACTTAAAAATAAGAGCTGCTATCATTATTACAAAGTGGTCTCTAACAATACTAGGGCTCATATTCACAGTAACTATTTTCTACCTTTCAAAATATTTATAGTGATTCTTTCCAGTAACATCAGGATCTTCATAAACTTCTTTAGGCATCGGAAAAGAAGTGTCAGTTCTAAAACGAAGCAGGAAAACATTATTCAAGTCTAACATATAATTTCCAATTCATATTTATATGTCTATAAAGTAGAGGATACACAGGGTAGCTCAGACTGAGAGCAAAGTCTTCTATAACATGCATCTTACTGTTCTACATCTCAGACTAGAATAGTTACTTTCCCTGAGCCAGGAAACCAGGAGCCAACAAGTGGAACTGAAAGCTAATAAATGAGTAGACTTATGAAATCTCACATACGAAACTACTCACTTTTAGTTAATAGCACATGAGAATTACAAAATTTTAAAAAATGAAGTTTTATGTCTAGGCTGTAAGGGAGCATTTTAAAAGAAATTTACTAGGTATGAATTTGTAAATATTCCTTAAAAGAATAAGCAATTCAAGAGATCTGTCTCTGAAGGTGCCTTGGCTGCAAGTGTCCAAAAAGCGTATTTGGATACTAGCAGAAAAGTACACTTGCAATTTCTAAGATGAATCAAAGAAACAACAAACGCGTTCACTTCTATTTTTGGTGGTAAGTTATCACTTAATATACATATGCACTCCAACCTTTGGAGAACATCTACTAACCAATAAACCTATAACCATTGCTCCTGAATCAGGCTTGTTTTGGTCAAAGGGCTTAAGAATGTGAATTTGAGCTCAACTGGTCTAGGTATAACATCACAACTGTACATTTTTTTTTAAGATTTTTTTTTTTTGATGTGGACCATTTTTAAAGTCTTTATTGAATTTGTTACAATATTGCTTCTGTTTTATGTTTTGGTTTTTTAGCCACGAAGCATGTGGGATCTTAGTTCCCTGACCAGGGATTGAACCTGCACCCCCTGCATTGGAAGGCGAAGTCTTAACCACTGGACCACCAGGGAAGTCCCTGTGTATTTTAAAATAATACAGAATGAATAAATAAAATTTTTAAGAAGAAAAATGCATTCATTAAAAACATGAGTAGCAGCTGAAGCTACCTGACACTTACACAGCAAGTTTCCGGAGGGCTTCTTTGTGTCTCTCCTCATGTCCCTTCCAGTCCCGACTGATGAATGATGGAACAGGATCTGCCTTGCTCCAATATACAGAATATCTTGGATAATGAAACAGGCTACTGAACATGGTTCTATACCTGGGAACCCTTCTCTAATGTTAGGACAGGAAGGCAGGGGGAAAAAGGACAAAATTATATCATCAGATTTTCTGAAGTATTTTACTACTGCAAACTTTTTAAAGGCACAAAACAGTGTATATGACATTTGCTATTGGTATATGCATAGACTGTCTCTAGAAGGGTACTCAAGAAACTGATGCTAATGGATGATTATGTGAAGAGGGCTAAGGGTAGCACTTATTTTATACCATATAAGCTTTTGTACTATTTGAACTCTTTCAACACAGGCATATATTACTTTTCTCATTGAAATAACTTAGGTTATAATGGGTCCTTTATTCACTATTAGTTAGTTAATCCTCACACTGGGCCACAAGTATTAAGATACTTTGTCCCCTGGTAATCGTGGCAAAGTAATTTCTGCAGAATACAAAATCCAGTGGAGATTTGGTGATTAGTCAATCTGATCAGCGCAGTTAGCCAAACTAGATGGTTCAGGTCCATTAGGCTACCTTAGTGGATGAATAAGACCTACCAGTCTGCTTCGAATCAGGGTGGCCTGAATGTTTGCCTGGTTGTGTTCTTTCTCACTTGACACGATAAACAATGGATCTGTGAAATAAACAATAAGGTAGTGTAAGGAATAGAACATATCTACTCCTAGGCAGAGAATAATAGTAAAGAAATATAATTTCTTAATTGGAAAACAAATTAGAAAACTTAGATATTGCCTAGCTCTGCAGCAGCTCATAGCCTTATTACTCTACCACCAGTGAGGGTCTATGAGATGCATTTATTTTCTGTGTATTCCAAAGTCAGTTAATAGAATCAGAATGCAAAAAGAAGGCTGAACATGTTTTCAAGCACCATAGCCTAAATAGGCTCTCTTCTCTCCTATGAACAAACCACCTTCTGGGTCTGGATAGTCCTGGAAATACTGCAAGAAGAAAGACCATGTATATACACACAACACCCATTTCCGAGGGAAAGAAACAATAACTTTGGGCACTATCTCCTATATTCAGTTCACAGGAGAGATACAAACTCTTAACAGTGTATCACCCATAACTGGTAAACAGGCTAAGAAAATGTCATTCTCTAATCAGAGATAAAGAAGATCAGCTATTTTTAGAATTCACCTCTTAAGATGGGACTAAGTTATTTCTCCCAGTTCAAAAAAGATTGCCCTGCTGCTATAAGTATGGGTTTGTTAGATATATCTCTAAAGTGACAAAGAATATTCATGACTGATTATACTACCCCTTAAAATCAAACAATTTGACATTAAGTTCACAAGCGATCTTCAGATACAGACTTGATTTATCAAGTAGACATCTCTTGAGAAACAAATACCCTGACCAACTAGTCTAGACATCTTGGTAACATATATTTCTCCACAGAAATTATTAAATTGGTATTGTGATTTAGAAATAAATCTCTTTTGAATTTAGATGATGTAAGTCAATTTCCAGAACCTAATGACTCCTCAGTTACCCAGCTGCAGACGAACAGCACAACTGCAACCACTGACCCAGTGATTTCTTTTAAATCATTTAAAATAAGAGTATGTAGAAATTTCACTTTGTCCTATACTATTTCCAGTGTATCAGAGATGTTGAAGCTATAGTCATTCTTCTGTTTAAACAGGTGCATTCATTCTGTCTTCAAATTCAGTAGCCTATAATTTGAGGCCATAAAATGTGGTCTCTTCATTCCTAATCAGCCCAGTTTCCATCACTTCTCAACTCGATATCACTGGGTCAGTGGTTGCAATTGTGCTGGTCAACTGAAATTAATTTAACCCACATTTCTCCTAAGTCTGAATAATAAATAATAAACCATTCTCCTCTTATTTCCATAAGGAGTGTGAAGACATGATATCTACAGGAACATTTTTACATCTATAAAAGATAATGACACAGTACTCTATGATTTGTGACTACACATTCTACAACATAGCCTAAAACGGTGCTCAAATGGCAGTGGAGAGGCCTCTGAGATGCCCAAGTAACAGCAGTCACCAGGTCATTACTTGCTTACTCCTAGACAGTTATTAAGTGCTTTATGTGCAATATTCCGTTTAATCCTCAAAAAACCCAATGAGGTCGGCACTAGGCCTCCATTTTATAGAAAAGGATACCAAGGCTTCAAGAAGTCAGCAACTGAGGGGATCAAAATGGTGGAGTAGGAGGACATGGAGCTCATCTCCCCCCATAAACACATCAATAATATATCTACATGTGGGACAGTTCTCAATGAAAACTAACTGGAAACTGGCAGAAGAACTGCTATACAACCAAAGCTGCAATAAAGATCTCCATGTAACTGGGTATGATGGGAAAAAAAGGTACCAGATCAGGACCTGCATCCCTGGGAGGGATCTGAAAGGAAGAAAAGGTCCACATGGTTGGACCTTCACTCTGGGGAGTGAGTAGATCAAGCCACAGTTTGGGCATCCAATTCCTGGGATTCCTGCACAGAGGAGTAAAGCCCCCTTGCCTGCTGGGAAATTCACTGAGACAGACAGAAAGACTGAAGAAGTCTAGACTCTACTTGATAGGACTGCATGTGTGCTGGCTTGCTAACAATCAGGGATGAGACAGCCTTGCACTGGTGGCTGCAACCTCACTGCACTTCCCAATCCAAATGGGCGGATGCCCTAGCCCCACTCAGTCCACATCACAGCTTGGCATGAGATCTGGGCAGAGACCTGGCCTAGCTATGCAGCGACAGACCAGAGGGCCTGGGAGGTTATCGGGGTTGGGGGGCCCTGCAGAGCCCATTATAAGTGCACGCACAGGGGCAGTGGGTCTAGCTGGGCAGAAATTGTCAGCCTGTGTACCTGGTGGCACCACAAGAGTGTGAAGGGGCTAAGTACTGAATCTCGGGCAGACAGGCCCCGGGCAGGGGTATGCAGCAGTTCATTTCCCAGCAAGAGAGCCCAGGCTCTGCCCATTCCACACCACAGCTTAGCACTACGTCTGGGGAATAACGGTCCTGGGAAAAGACTGCCACAGAGGCAGCCCAGATCTCAGGCGGCAAAGCAGCCAGCTCAACTCCTGCAACCACAACCTGACCGCCAGCCCCAGCCTAGCAAATGCCCCAGCCCCACCCACTCCACACCACAGCCCTGCACTAGATCTGGGATGAACACCAGAGAAAGGGACGTGAACTTAGACTGCTTCTGAGTGGCACCACGGATGCCCACACAACTGGTGTACAGATCTTCTGTGACCACACGGGCCTCATTTGCTTCAGGATTTACCTCCCTTGGCACAGGGTGCACACTCAAGGGCTACGGAGCTTGATCGAACCCAATCCTCAGGCCATCTATTCCAACAACTGGGGAGCAGGCCCCACCCCCAAAAGTACGGTGACAGCCACGGAGCAGAGAGGAAGCCCTGCCTCACATCCAGCACAGGCTCTAGATATGACAACACCAAGCACACCCCCTATCAAGGGGGTAACGACCAGCACACCCTGAGGAAAAATGTGGCTGGCATCCATACCAAAACCAGCCCTTGCACCAAAAATACTGGAGACATACCGTCTTTGCAGGGTCAATCCCACATAAAAACACCCCTTCAAGACCACAGTAGATAGCTGTTTCTCCTAAATTCATAGACAGAGAAAGTTAAGTAAAATTAAAAAGCATAGGAACTATTTCCAATCAACAGAACAAGAGAAATCCCCTGAAAGAACAAATAATGAAACAGACCTCACCAGTCTACTAGACCTTGAGTTCAAAAAGAAGGTAATAAAAATGCTAAAGGAATTAGGAAAGATTATCAATAGAAATGCAGATTGCTGTAACAAGGAACTAGAAACTATAAAGATGAACCAATCAAAATTAGACAATTCAATTGCTGAGATAAAAACCAATCTAGAAGCAACGAATAGCAGACTAAATGACACAGAAGAATGAGTAAGTGATCTGGAAGATAGAATAATGCAAATTATTCAATCAGAACAGCAGACAGAAAGACAAATGAAAAAAATAAAGGCAACATACGAGATCTATGGGATAATATGAAGTATGCCAACCTACACATAATAGGGGTTCTAGAAGGAGAAGAGAGAGAGAGAGAAGGGAATCAAGAATGTATTTGAAGAAATTATGGCTGAAAAGTTCCCAAACATAAATAAGGAAATAGATATCCAGGTACAGGAAGCAAAGAGGGTCCCAAACAAGATGAACACAAACAGACCCACACCAAGACATATCATAATTAAAACAGCAAAAGTTAAAGATAAACAGAGAATTCTAAAGGCAGCAAAAAAACAAAGAGTTAGTTACAAGGAAAACCTCATAAGGCTATCAGCTGATTTCTCTACAGAAACTTTGCAGGCCAGAAGGGAGGGCCATGGTATATTCAAAGTCCTGAAAGGGAAAAAACTGCAACCCAGGATACTCTACCCAGCAAGATTATCATTTAGAATAGAAGGAGAGGTTTAAAAATATCTCAGGGGCTCAACCACTCTCAGTGGTTGAGAGTCCACGTGCCAATGCAGGGGACACGGGTTTGAGCCCTGGTCCAGGAAGACCCCACATGCCATGGGGCAACTAAGCCCATACGCCACAACTACTGAGCCTGCGCTCTACAGCCCGCAAGCCACAACTACCGAGCCCACATGCCATAACTACTGAAGCCCGTGAGCCTAGAGCCTGTGCTCCACAACAAGAGAAGTCACCACAGTGAGAAACCCAAGCACTGCAATGAAGAGTAGCCCCCACTCGCCTCAACTAGAGAAAGCCTGCACGCAGCAATGAAAATAAAAATAAATAAATAAAAAGAATAAAATAAATAAATTAAAAAACAAAAGATAACTAGCAAACTGATTCCAACAATACATTAAAAGGATCATACACCATGATCAAGTAGGATTTATCCCAGAGATGCCAGGATTTTTCAATATCCACAAATCAATCAGCGTGATACACCTTTAACAAACTGAAGAATAAAAACCATATGAACATCTCAATAGGTACAGAAAAAGCTTTTGATAAAATTCAACATCCATTTATGATAAAAACTCTTCAGGAAGTGGACACAGAGGGAACCAACCTCAACATAATAAAGGCCATATATGACAAACCCACAGCTAATATCATACTCAGTGATGAAAAGCAGAAAGTATTTCCTCTAAGATCAGGAAGAAGACAAGGATGCCCACTGTCACCACTTTTATTGAACAGAGTTTTGGAAGTCCTAGACACAGTAATCAGAGAAGAAAAATAAATAAAAGGAATCCAACTTAAAAAGAATAAGTAAAACTGTCATTGTTTGCACATGACATGATGCTATACATAGAAAATCCTAAAGACGCTATCAGAAAACTACTAGAGCTCATCAGTGAATTTGGTAAAGTTGCTAGATACAAAATTAATGTACAGAAAACTGTTGCATTTCTATACACTAACAAAGCAATATCAGAAAGAGAAATTAAGGAAACAATCCTGTTTACATTATATCAAAAAGAATAAAACACCTAGAAATAAACCTACCTAAGGAGGCAAAAGACCTCTACTCTGAAAACTATAAGACACTGATGAAAGAAACTGAAGATGACACAAACAGATGGAAAGAATGAAACAGATGGAAACAGATGGAAAAACCATGTTCTTGAATTGGAAGAATCCATATTGTTAAAATGACCATACTACCCAAGGCAATCTACAGATTCAATGCAATCCCTATCAAATTACCAATGGCATTTTCACAGAACTAGAAAAAAATTTTTTTTAATTTGGATGGAAACACAAAAGACCCCGAATAGCCAAAACAATCTTGAGAAAGAAGAACAGAGCTGGAGGAATCACATTCTCTGACTTCACACTATACTACAAAGCTACAATAATCAAAACAGTATGGTACTGGCACAAAGACAGACATACAGATCAATGGAACAGAATAGAGAGCCCAGAAATAAACCCATACACCTACAGGCAATTAATCTACGACAAAGGAGGCAAGAATATACAATGGAGAAGAGACAATCTCTTCAATAAGTAGTGCTGGGAAAACTGGACAGCTACATGTAAAAGAATGAAATTAGAACATTCTCTAACACCATATACAAAAATAAACTCAAGATGGATTAAAGACCTAAGTGTAAGACCAGATACTATAAAACTCCTAGAGGAAAACATAGGCAGAAGACTCTGACATAAATCATAGCAATAATTTTTTTGGATCCATCTCCTAGAGTAATGGAAACAAAACCAAAAATAAACAAATGGGACCTAATTAAACTTAAAAGCTTTTGCATAGCAAAGGAAACCATAAACAAAACAAAAAGACAACCTACAAAGTGGGAAAAAATATTTGCAAATGATGCTACCAACAAGGGATTAATTTCCAAAATACACCAACAGCTCATACACTTTAATACCAAAAAAAACAAACAGCCCAATAAAAAGTGACCAGAATACCTAAATAGATATTTCTCCAAGAAGGCATATAGATGCCTAACAGGCACATGAAAAGATGTTCAATATCGCTAATTATTAGAGAAATGCAAATCAAAACTACAATGAGGTATCACCTCACATCAGAATGGCCATCATTAACAAGTCTACAAATAATAAATACTGGAGAGAGTGTGGAGAAGAAGGAACCCTCCTACACTGTTGGTGGGAATGTAAATTGGTGCAGCCACTATGGAGAACAGCATGGAGGTTCTTTAAAAACCTAAAAATAGAGTTACCGTATGATCCTTAAATCCCACTCCTGGGCATTTATCTGGAGAAAACTCTAATTTGAAGATACATGCACCCCAAAGTTCATAGCAGCACTATTTACAATAGCCAAGACTTGGAAGCAACCTAAATGAACATCAACAGATGAACGGATAAAGAAGATGTTGTGTGTGTATGTATGTATGTGTATATATATATATGTATATATATATATATATATACCCCACATATATATATGTATATACAATGGACTATTACTCAGCCATAAAAAAGAATGAAATAATGACATTTGCAGCAACATGGACAGGGTTTCCCTGGTGGCGCAGTGGTTGAGAGTCCTCCTGCCAATGCAAGGGACACGGGTTTGTGCCCTGGTCTGGGAAGATCCCACATGCTGCGGAGCGGCTGGGCCCGTGAGCCATGGCCGCTGAGCCTGCGCGTCCGGAGCCTGTGCTCCGCAACGGGAGAGGCCACGACAGTGAGAGGCCCGTGTACTGCAAAAAAAAAAAAAAAAAAAGATACAAATGAACTTATTTACAAAACAGAAACAGACTCACAGACATAGAAAACAAACTTATTGGTTACCAAAGGGGGTAATGAGGGGGGAGAGATAAATTAGGAGTTTGGGATTAACATATACGCACTACTATATGTAAAACAGATAAACAAAAAAGACCTACTGTATTGCACAGGAAACTATATCCAATAATAACCTATAAAAGAAAAGAATCTGAAAAAGTATATACGTGTGTGTATATATATATATATGTATCTGAATCACTTTGTTGTACATCTGAAACTAACACAACATTGTAAATTAATTCTACTTAAATTTTTTAAATGGTTAAAAATTTTAATTAAAAAAATTTTTTTAAGAAAAGATGAAAAGAATATTTTACTAAATACGAGAAGAAAGAGCTAAAAAGAATTGAAAGTTTTCCCTCTGGGAGGTAATAATCAAAAGGGCAGGAGAGTGTGGGGAAGATAAGTGCTGTTTTGTTTGGTTCTGGTTTTGGTATGTTTGGATCAGCCACTTCATTTACATGATTTCATAAACTTATAATTTGCAGATGTCTGGAGCTCTTGCCAACTTGTTTCCTACCAACTAACCAGAGCAACAATTTCTGTTTTGGCTCAACCAAGTTGCAGTCCAAGCAGCAGGCACAGCCCAGTGTCTCTTTACCTCATGTCTGCACCAAGTGTCCCTCACCTTCCCCTTAGTTTTTCTCTGTGACCTGGAGACGTGAAAATCCATGGGAAATTCATATCACCTTCACATGTCTCTTACTGAGGATACATAAAGCAAAGTTTTAACCAAAGAGAAACAGAAGCCAGCAGGTAAATTCTCCTTCCACTCCAGGGCTGGATTATCGATAGGCAAAGTAACACATACTGCTTCTCAGAAAAATGGTTTTACTTTTACTTGATACAAACTTTGTGGTAATCACCTTGGTAACACATGGTTTTATTTTCTCTGACATTCCCTTCTCAGTCACATTTCCCTATCTCTGGTTTCTTTTGGATTGTACTTCTTAATAAAGCAGTATCCTATGAACGTTTACCTCAAGGTCTGCTTTTGGAAAAGCCCACAGGAAAACAGCTGACATCGGGGGAAAAAAAACAGAAAAAGAAGAACAAACAAAACCCAAAGTCAGAAGAAGGAAGGAAATAATAAAGATCAGCGAGGAAATAAGATAGAGATAAAATAATCATAGAAAAGATCAATAAAACCAAGTGCTGTTTTTTTGGTTTTGTTTTTTAAAGAGGAACAAAATTGACAAACCTCTAGCCAGGCTCACCAAGAAGAAAAGGGAGAGGACCCAAATAAATAAAATAAGAAATGAAAGAGGCGAAATAACAACTGACACCACATAAATACAAAAACTCATAAGACAATACTGTGAACAGTTATATGCCAACAAATTGGACAACCTAGAAGAAATGAACAAGTTTCTAGCAACATACAGCCTGCCAAAACTGAGCCAAGAAGAAACAGATAATTCGAACAGACCAATCATTGAGGTGAAATAGAATCTGTAATTAGAAAAAAAAAAAAACTCCCTCCACATTGTAAATTAACTCTATTTAAAAAACAAAACGAAACAAAACTCCCTCCAAAGAAAAGTCCAGGTCAGCATGACTTCACTCGGGAATTTACCAAACTTACAAAGAAGAATTTATACCTATCCTGCTCAAACTATTCCAAAAAATTAAGAGGAGGGAACACTCCCAAAGTCATTCTGTGAAGCTACCATCACCCTGATAGCAAAACCAGACAAAGCCACTAGCAAAAAAGAAAATTACAGGCCAATATCTTTGATGAATATAGATACAAAAATCCTCAACAAAATATTAGCAAACCAAATCCAACAATACATAAAAAGGATCGTACACCACGATCAAGTTGGATTCATTCCAGGGTAGCAAGGATGGTTCAACATACACAAATCAACCAATGTGATACACCACATTAACAGAAGGAAAGACAAAAACCAAATGACCATCTCAATACACACAGAAAAAGCATTTGACCAAATTCAACATCCATTCATGATAAAAACTCTCACCAAAGTGGGTATAGAGGGAACATAACTGAACATAATAAACCACAAACCCACAGCCAACATAAAAGTCAATGGTGTAAAGCTGAAAGCCTTCTAGCTAAATTCAGGAACAAGAAAAGGATGTCCACTCTCACCACCTCTATTCAACATAGTATTGGAAGCCCTAGCCATAGCAATGAGACAAGGAAAAGAAATAAAAAAGTATCCAAATTGGAAGGGAAGAAGTAAACCTGTCACTATTTGCAGATGGCATGCGACTCTATATAGAAGACACTAAAGTATCCATACAAAAACTATTAGAACTAATAAATGAATTCAGCAAGGTAGCAGGATACAAGATTAATATACAGAAATTTGTTGCATTTTTTATACTAACAATTAAATATCAGAAAGTTTAAAAAAAAATCCCATTTAAAATTGCATCAATAAAAAAATATCTAGGAATAAACCTAACCAAGAAGTAAAAGACCTGTATGCTGGAAACTATAAAACATTGATAAAGGAAACTGAAGATGATTCAAAGAAATGGAAAGATATCCCATGCTCTTGGAGTCGAACAATCAGTATTGTTAAAATGGACATACTACCCAAAGCAATCTACAGATTTAATATAATCCCTACCAAAATACCCATAACATTTTCCACACAACTAGAACAAATAATCCTAAAATTTATATGGAAGCACAAAAGACCCAGAATTGTCAAAGCAATCCTGAGGAAAAAGAACAAAACTGGAGACATAACCCTTCCAGATCTCAAACTATTCTACAAAGCTATAGTAATCAAAACAGCATGGTATTGGCACAAAAACAGACATATAGATCAACAGAACAGAGAGCCCAGCAATAAACCCATGTACCTATGGTCAATTAATCTATAACAAAGGAGGCAAGAATATACAATGGAGGAAAGACAGTCTCTTCAACAAGTGGTACTGGGAAAGCTGGACAGCTAGCTACATGTAAATTAATGCAATTAGAACACTCCCTCAAACCATTTACAAAAATAAACTCAAAATGATTTAAAGACCTAAATATAGGACATGAAACCATAAAATTCCTAGAAGAGAACATAGGAAAAACATCCTCTGACATAAATTGTAGCAATATTTTCTTAGATCAGTCTCCCAAGGCAAAAGAAATAAAAGCAAAAATAAACAAATGGCACTAATCCAACTTAAAAGATTTTGCACAGTAAAGCAAACCATCAACAAACTGAAAAAACCTACGGAATGGGAGAAAATATTTGCAAACAATGTGACCAACAAAGGGTTAATAACCAAAATATACAAACAGCTCACACAACTCAATATCAAAAACACACAGGGACTTCCCTGGTGGTGCAGTGGTTAAGAATCCACCTGCCAATGCAGGGGACACGGGTTTGATCCCTGGTCCAGGGAAGATCCCACATGCCGCGGAGCAACTAAGCCCGTGTGCCACAACTACTGAGCCTGCACTCTAGAGCCCACGAGCCACAACTACAAAGCCCGCGTGCCACAGCCACTGAAGCCCACATGCCCTAAAGCCTGCGTGCCACAACTACTGAGCCCACGTGCTGCAACTACTGAAGTCCGCACACTCTAGGGCCCATGTGCCACAACCTCTGAGCCCACATTCTGCAACTACTGAAGCCCGCATGCAAAGAGCCCATGTTCCGCAACAAGAGAAGCCAACGCAACGAGAAGCCTGTGCACCGCAACAAAGAGTAGCCCCTGTTCGCTGCAAAGAGAGAAAGCCCGCACGCAGCAACAAAGACCCAACGTGGCAATAAATAAATAGATAGATAGATAAATACCCAATCAAAAAATGGGCAGAAGACCTAAATAGACATTTTCCAAAGAAGACATACAGATGGCCAAGAAGCATATGAGAAATTGCTCAACATGACTAATTATTAAAGAAATGCAAATCAAAACCACCATGAGGTAACACCACACAGTGGTCAAAATGGCTATCATGAAAAAGTCTATAAATAATAAATTCCTAAGAGGGTGTGGAAAAGAGGGAACCCTCCTACACTGTTGGTGGGAATGTATAAATTGGTGCAGCCACTATGGAAAACAGTATGGAGGTTCCTTAAAAAAAACTAGAGCTAACATATGATCCACTAATCCCACTCCTGGGTATATATCTGTAAAAAAATGAAAACTCTAATTTGAAAAGATACCTGTACCCCAATGTTCATAGCAGCAGTATTTACAATAGCCAAAATATGGAAGCAACCCAGTGCCCATTAGCAGATGATTGGCTTAAGAAGATGTGATATATATATATATATATATATATATACACACACACACACACACACACATATATATATATATATATACACACACACACAATGGACTATTACTCATCCATAGAAAAAGAATGAAATATTGCCATTTGCAGCAACATGTATGAACCTAGAGAATATTATACTTGGCAAAGTAAGTCAGACAAAGACAAATATTACACAATATCACTTATGTGGGGAATCTGAAAAATAATACAAATGAATCTACATACAAAACAGACTCACAGACATAGAGAATAAACTTATGGTTACCAAAGGGGAAAGGGAGGTGGGAGGGATAAATTAGGAGTATGGGATTAACAGATACAAACTACTACACATAAAATAGAAAAGCAACAAGGATTTACTGTAAATTAAATATAATAACCCACAATGGAAAATAATCTGAACTATATATATAAATAACTGAATTACTTTGCTGTATACCTGAAACTAACACAGTATTGTAAATCAACCATACTTCAAAAAAATTTATTAAAAAATAAAGAAGTTGGCAACTTATTGATTGGCAGTTGATTCGAACACCAATCCTTTCAGCTCCCAGGCCTAATGTTATCAAAAGCCCATGAATTTAATGGGGGAAATTTTTCCATGGAAATCATGAAAGAGCCCCTCAGCCAATTTACCCATATTGTAAAAATAATTCTAAGAAGCACAGGAAGTTGTCACAACCAAGTAATGGTGACGATGAGGAAGTGTTTCAAACCCCAAATATGATGATTACTTTTTGGGAAAACTATAATAAATTGCAGATTCTGGGGGGAAAAAAAGGAGGAAAGAGCTCTTGATAAACCCAGGAAGTATTATAAAATATTTTTGGAAGCTGGGAAAAATATATCATATTTAAAAGACTTTAATTAGCAGGGCATTAGTGTAGCTACTAATCCATCAACAAATGTAGATTCAGGGAAGTGACAAAGTATTGTGGGCACTTCGAGTGAGGCACCTGAGAGATACAAAGGATTAAAGTCAAGTTAAATGCAAAATGGTATATAAATGAGGTAAGATTTATAAAAGAATGGTGTTAACTGTAAAGTACTATACAAAGGTAAGCAATCATTACACATTCCCAACACCAAGAAATGGCTACCCTAAAGATTCTCATCCAAAGGAGACCCTGGGATTCCCAGAGGAGATACCACGTGGTTAAAAGTAGGGTGACAGGGCAAAACTGGAAAAAATCATGCTTTACTGATTATAATTATTGTAGTAGTAAATTCAATTCAATAATTCAAATAATTCATAATAAATTACATAGCACCTAACATATGTACCAGCACTGGAAAAAGTGCTGAGAAGCCTACAAAAATGTATAGAACAAGAACTTAAAGAACTCAGGGAACTTATGGTCCAGTAGAAGAGACAGAACATAAATGAACAATCAGGTCATTAAAATAAACTGGGGCTTTTACTGGCCCAAAGGCCCTAGTGCACCTAGTTTATAAGCAACACTTTGATGGATAAGAATAAGCTTAAATAAAAAGAGAAACCTGGGGCTTCCCTGGTGGCGCAGTGATTGGGGGTCCGCCTGCCGATGCAGGGGACACGGGTTCGTGCTCCGGTCCGGGGGTATCCCGCATGCCGCGGAGCGGCTGGGCCCGTGAGCCGTGGCCGCTGAGCCTGCGCGTCCAGAGCCTGTGCTCCGCAACGGGAGAGGCCACAACAGTGGGAGGCCCGCGTACCGCAAAAACAAAAGAGAAACCTGAAAACAAAGATGAGATAAACTGGCCCTTCTTTACCTAGAATGCCAAATTTGGAGTTGCCCAGGGAATGGGAGCAGGAAGGTCATTCTCTTTGGGCATTTTACGCAGTTTGCATGCGGGAGTGTTGAGTGAATCTCCAAGTCAGAACGCCAGGAACAGGATTCAGGACGATTGCTTAAGGCTGTGCAAATTATCAGAACAAGAGGGTGGAGAAGAGTCAGGTGTTCCCGCTCAGTGCTCTGAGATGCAGAGCGCACCTGTGGTCTCCGAGACACCTCCCCCACCCCCGCGAAAGCGCCACCACCTCGGGGGCTTGGAGCTGCCCCCACCCAACAGAAGAGGACCGCGGGCAAAGGATCCGTCCTGAGGCTCGTCTTTTGTCCGCCGCGCCCCCGGCCAGGTCCCACCGTCTCAAAGCCCACCTGGCCCAGGAGTCGGCAACTCAGGAGGGAGGTCTGGAGCCGCCCTTACCGTATAGGAAATCATATGTTCGATTGGCAGAGACTTTGCCCCAGGGCCCCGACCTCCCTCTGCACCGGGTTTGAGACACCGGCGGCTTGGCCTGGGGCTCTTCGATGGTCACTACGTGACTCATGGTGCCGGCTCTTCCCTGCGGCCAGCCAGGACCGACTAGGGAGACCGAGATGCGGTGTGCAAGGTAGCTATGGTAACCCCCGCGAGGAGCGAGGGCTGAGCGAGGACACACAGCTAATCCAGAAGAGAGGGGCGGGACTCGCGTGTGAGAGGAGGAGCCGAGTGACGACAAGGAAGGGGCGGGGCGAGGAGCAGGAGAGGCGGGGCTGAGCGAAGATACGGGGCGGGGCTCGTGAAGGGAGGGGCGGGGCTGGCTGGGGGAGGAGGAGCCGAGTGATGACAAGGGAGGGGTGGGGCGAGGCGCAGGAGCGGAAGGTGCGGAAAGTGCGCAGAGGAGAGGAGCGTGAGGGGTGGAGGGAGAAGGGGGAAGAAAGGAGGAAAGAAGGGCAGGCCTGGGGAGGGGAGGAGGGAAGGGAGAGGGACGGCCTCGCTTTCCACTTCACTCCGGTGACCAAGCCACGAGCATTTAGCCGCCCACCAGGGTCAAGGCCAGGGGGCCGCAGGCTGGGGAAAAGGCTGCTGCTTAAATCCTGCAGCCATCGGCCAGTTACACTACGTTAGCCTCTTTCGGAAATGCCTGGGAAATCTCAGCACCTTCTAGAATAGTTGGGGGCTTTCATTTCGGACATCCCCTCTCCGCGGGGCTTGTTCGAGCTGAGGAATCCAAGCTCCTGAACGTCAGCCTTTGGCACACTGAGCTCTGGCCGTGGGTTATCAGCGTTTGAGGTGGGCTGGGTAACTGTTGATTCGCATTCTGCTACCCTTTTCTGAGCCCTGCGCATTAAATCAGCTGAAGATGATGTGGTGTAGTAGGCACTGGCTCTGCTTTTTAAAAACTATTATGGAAAATTTTTTAACATAGGCAAAAGTGAATCCACTTTTAGTAATGAACCCTCACTAGCCATCACCAAGATTCAACAATTATCAACATTTTGCCAATCTAGTTTCATCTATCGCCTGCCTCCCCTTTTCGCTTTTACCCTTAAATTAATCTGCAGCTCCAACTGATAAGGATTTTTAATTTAATCGCCATTGTCAACATCTAACAAAATTAATAATTCCTATGTATCTAATATTCAGTATGTATTCACATGTCGTTGGTTGAGTCCAAGATGTCATTCAATAGTTGTTTTTTTCTGATCAAAAGATCCAAAAAAAAAGTCTTCACATTGCATTTTGGTATCTCTTAAGTCTTTTATGCTAGAACAGTGAATTTCTGATACCTTCAATAGTTTTCTTTATTACCTGGAATTCCTCTGTAAAAAGAACTTTCCCTCACCAACTCATTGGTTATCCTGAAATACAGGGGTCGTAGAGAAAAGTCTGCATGAATGCTGGATTCTTTCACTTTAGTTATCAAATTTCACAGAAATGAGTTGGTGCCCTAGCAACCTCAAATGTTAACCAATAAGATTTTCTTTGATTAGTACCATTATGAATGCATGCATTTTAACATATCAGATTCTTTTAATCCATTATGATCATTATACTTTATGATGCTCAAATTATCCCATTTGGCTAGTGTTGCACGTTAGAGTTAGCGTCTTTGTCTTTTTGATATAATCCACAGACACTTCAATGAGCCTCCTGGCCTGCTATCCCTCTTTCCACACATACTCCTGGTTTTATTTTCTCTACTCCTGAACTTCTTGGGTTTTTTGCAAACCAGCCGGGTTTTTTGCAAACCAGCCAGTTATTTTGCCACTCAAACTGATTCCTTTGCCTAAAATGCCTTTTTCCTGTTTATGCCCCTCAACTAATTTCGGTATTCTTAAAGACTCAGTGCTACTTTTGCCACCTTTATGTAGTCTCCCAAATCACCCAAATAGACCAAGGCTTCTTTCTTTCTTCCAGTGCTGTAGGAGCACCAATGGCATTGACCACCTTGTATTAGTAATTGTTAGCAACTTTGCTCTCCACACCTGTGAGTTCATTGAGGGCACAGGCCTTTACATGTCATTTTGTATCTCTGAAGTACCTGGTATCTGAAAGCTTAACAAAATGATTCTTAAGTGAATAAATCCATCCATTTATAATATAAATTTACTGTCTACTATGAAATAGGTATTGAAGATCTAAGATAATTTGTACAGCTCACTGTATGATGGAGAAAACACTCAAAAACATGTAAAATACAATGTTATAATGGCATGATAATATTTTTCTGTCTTCGGGTATAACTACATTTCCCACTTTCTGTTCCTTCTTCCCAGAATGCTCTTCACCCCTACCTGCATCTTATCCCTGCTGACTCCTCATCGTCTGAAGTCTCAGCTAGAATGTCACCTCCTTAGAAAGACTTTTCCTCACTCTATCAGATAAATTATCTGAAGTAGCCAACAGCCAGCCCCCTTGATAAGCATAATGGAAGACACTAACCAATAGAATATGTCAAATGTAGTGGTTTATATATGACGTTGATTGTTTTACATAGACTGTAGTTAACTCCATTTTGCTGGAGTTGCTCACTCTCTCCCTTGCTGGCTTTAAGGAAGCAAGTGGCCATGTTTGGAAACCCCAAGCGGCAAGGAACTACAGGTAGCCTCTCGGAGATGAGGGTGGCCTCTGACCACAGCAAGTGAAAAACCAAATCCTTCAGTCCTACAACTTCAAGAAACTGAATTCTGCCAACAACCTAAATGAGATTGAAAGCATGTTTTTCCCCAGTAGAACCTCAGATGAGACCACAGTCTCAGCCAAAATCCTGATTGCGTCTTGAGACCCTAATCAGAGGAGCCACTTAAGCCATTCCCAGATGCCTAAGTACAGAAGTGCGATAATAACAAATAAATGTGTATTACCACTAGGTTTGTGAAAATGCTGTTGTGCAGCAAGAAATGACTAATATGCAATCTTTATGAAATGAAGTTGGAGAGGGGTGCTAGTCAATAATACAGGTTCGTTAAAATCAAAGTTACACTTTGCAGGTTTGGGAGACAGTTCTCCATGGGTCTCTCATGTGTCTGCTTGTCTTGTAAGGGGGTAGCTGTCTGCCCTTTCCTTTGTGTAGGAAACAACCTTGGACAATAGATATAATGTCTGTCTCTGGAGCAAGGGGCAGGTTTGCTTACAGCCTTAGAAGTCGGAGATCCTGTCTCCTTTTGAGCAAAGGGCAATATTTCTTACTGCCCATTATTAAAGGTTTGGGTTTCCTAAGCTTCCTTTTCTGTGTTGAAATATCTGTGATGTCACCTGGCCTTCTTCACATCACCCTGTGGGAATTGGGGCTCAGGGAAGTGGTGCAAAACTTCTGATACTTGGTTGCTTCTGCTATAAGTAATAAATGATCCTTCATCTTTGACTCAGCAGTTTGCTGGCTTCTACCAGCATTCATGGAACTGTGGCAGGCAAACAGGGTAAATCTCAGACACTTCAGGGTTCTTGAAAAACTATAGAGAATTTATGTACAGCACATATTTATCTGCGGCAATTGGAAAGCATATATTTTGCAGCGGCAGAAATGTAAATACTACACAGAGTTTCTGCTGAACCTACTAAGTGAGACAAGTGAGAATTCAAGCCTTGTAATTCTTCTCTCTCAGCATATGGTGGCACTCCTTCTCTACCAACTTCAACTATCCACCCTTACTTGATAAAGTCTCCATACCTGGGGTTAGTTAGGCATGAAAAATGGCTAAGAATACCTTTATCATGGAAAGATTTTAGAAAGTATTTCCTTAGTTGTTTCTTGTTACATCACCAGGCCTGTCATCCCATCCACAGAATGCCTGCTTGGTACCACCTATAGCTATGGTACTATGGTATGTGTCCCCATAGTACCATACAATAACAGATTCACTATACTATGAAAAAGTCCATTACAGTCACCACTGCAACTCTTGCTGCCTACAAATTTAGCAATTATAGCAACAGCAAAGAGTGCCAGAGGCTTAAAAGTAAAGTATTGCTGGTTAAAATTGGAATTGGAAGTGAGAACTTGATACAAACTAACCTCCGAGTTGCCTCCGTAAACAGCAGGTTGAATCCAATCTTTCATTATTGAGTCTCCACATGCTACCTACTCTAAATTTAATCCTAATTACAGGTCTCTCAAACTGCTGTGTTTTTCTTGGGGGAAGTGAGTTATTGAGATTTTTTCCTGGGGTAGAATGGAAAACATTAAATTACAATATTTTATACTCCTCCTTTTTTTTTAACTAAGGCCATCCCATAAGTCTAAAGGCATTTAGGCTGGGTAAGAAAAGTAAAGCATGATGTTAATGTAAAGATCAATAATTGATCTGAACACTTACTTATTCATAAATTAAAAGGCAGAAGAAAAAATAACCCGTGTGTGTGGGCTAGCTGTACCATTCTGAAACAAGAGGAGAGTTAAGTAGCTGGATATAAATGACTATTTCACTTTGGAAAGGAGTATCCTTTGGTCTTTTATTCAAGGGCAGGAGAATATTACGTCCCAAAGAAGTGCTTGTTGAAAAGAGTTTAAGACCCACAGTGCTCAGGGAGGAAAATAAGGGCTTGTTTATATCTTGAACACAGCAAGTTAAAGGAAGTGTGGGTGGGGCAAGGCCTGCCAATACTAGCTTACTCTGAGAAAGTCACAGAGTGTGCTCACTGCAAGTATCCTGTCTTCACTGAAGCAGGGAAGGACAACGGGCAAGAAAAATCTTTTCTCAGTTGCAGAAAGGCTGTTTCAGTTGTTGGGTCTATAATCTGTGTCTACAGTTTATCAATACTCTTAACTCCATAAACTCTCTTGGATATTTCTCATTTCTTCCTTGTTCATTTCGTAGACACAGAAGTTCAGTTGCCCAATTAAATACAATGATTAATTTTAAAATAATATTCACCTTTCATTTAGACAAATTAAGTGAGATAGTAGATAGACCATAGACCTTAGAGGGAGACGATGTGGAGACTCAGGACTGTCACTTACAAGTTATGTGACCTTGAACAAATCATGTCCATCTATGAACCTCAATATTCTCAGCTATAAATGTAGATAACACATTCAACTGTTATTGAACCCAAGTTCACGTGTCAGATGCACAGTGAGGCCAAACAAACTGAAACATTGGAGTTTGGAGCAGAGAAATGTTTATTACAAGGGCCAAGCAAAGAGAATGAGCAGCTCATGCTCAAAAGACCTGAACTGCCCCATGGGTTTCAGGGAAGAGTTTTTAAAGGCAAATTTGCGGGGAGAGCCACAGGGTGTGTGACTGACTCTCTTCAGATTGGTTGGTGGTGAGGTAACAGGGTGGTGTTCCAAGAATCTTAATCATCAGCCTTCTGGTTCCAACCAGTCTGGGGTCCCCTGTGCTTGTGCTCAGGCTGAAGTTACCATCCTCCACCTGGGTGGGGGCCTTAGTTCCTGTAATGGGACTCAGATCTGTATCAGGTTCTTATGTATATCCTTTTAGGAGGAACTAGGAGTCTTGTGCCCCTATTGTTCTAATCACTAACTATCTGAATCTGTACTTTGGGACACAGGGAAAGTCTAGGAAGCTGAAGCCTTTTTCCTATAAACAAGAAACAAGGGAACTAGAAAGGCTTTTGTACCTGGGCGGGCCCCAAAGGGTCCCTGCTTGTTTTCACAACTACTGTGAAGATTAAATAATGGTTCACAAACTCAACAGTCCTACATATATGGAAGGTATTGTAGTTGAAGACTATGTTGTCATTTCAACTGATTATTCATTCTAAGTGTTCTAAAAAATCTGGGTTCTCTGTGAAGAATTATCAGTGCCAGGGACTTCCCTCGTGGTCCAGTGGGTAAGACTCCACGTTCCCAACGCAGGGGGCCCGGGGTTCGATCCCTGGTTGGGGAACTAGATCCCGCATGCATGCCGCAACTGAAGATCCTGCATGCCGCAACGAAGATCCCACATGCTGCAGCTAAGACCCAGCACAGCCAAAATAAATAAATAAATAAATATTTTTAAAAGTGATGAAAAAAAGAATTATTAGTGCCAGTATGAGTTACTGGACAGTACTAAAAGGGAAAATCAGTCCAAAACATTTTAATTTTGTATTTGTTTTTGTTTGTTTCTCTGCTTATTTAAGGGAGATCTTTCTGAGGAAAAAAGTGCTTCTAGATTCTTGGCAGCAACAGGGCAAAATAAAGCTTTGGGGGAATAATTTGAGTAAAAAGCAGTTATGCTGTGTCTCATGTGCTAACTACTGTTGGGGGCCCAAAATGAGTATGACAAGATGACCACACATCTTCTAGAAAGTCACAATACCTCTTTATGACAAAATGATTGTTTTTACTTAGAAGCAAGGAAGTGGCTTAACCCTTAGAATAAAATTTTCCACACCACCTCAGCGTGTAGTCTCTTTGTTCCACACCACCTAAAAGTGTAGTGAAAGAGGACATTAAAATAATTAAATTCCATTTCTACCCCATAAAGCAGTGTTTTCAAAACTGCATAGAGCAGGATGCAACCAGCATAGTTGTCCTTGGTCTTCAGGTGCAGGACTTAATTGTCCTCTGTGCATGACACATGATCATCATTGGTCCCTGCAAGGGTACTTTAGTTGCATTTATCTTTATTCTCTGCCCCCACTTGCCTCTCCTTATAGGCAACCATTCTGTTTAAATAAGCAAATCATTTCACACATGTGTTCATACACGTATTTTTGTTTTTGCACACCTTCTTTAAATATATGCAAATAGTACTGGACTATGTATCTATTCTCTTTCTGACTTTTTTCCACTACCCATGCTATTTTTAAAATGTGTGCATTTTACTATGTGGGTACGTTGTCAATTTCTTCTAGTTCGGACCCTGTACTCCACATTTCCCTATCTACCTCCCCAGTGATGAATGCCCAGATTGCCTCCAGTTCCCTGCTACATAAATATGCTGTGACAATGATCCCCATAACATGTTCCCTTAAGGACTTGCTGGGAAGTTCTTTGGAATATAGATCCAGGAATAGAACTGCTGAGTCATAGGATATGCACCTATTCTTAAATTAACTGGACACTGCCTAACTGCCTTCCAAAATGGCAGGACCAGTCTCCATTCCCAAGGATTCCTGCATACTCATCAGTACTTGGCATTATCCAAGTACTAATCTAATTTCAGTCTAATGGGTGTAAAGTGATACCTCATTGTTGTTTTATTTTCCATTTTTATGATTAGTACTCTTGGAACAGCCCTTTTTGTGAGTGCTGACCTTGGATTTTCTCTTCTACATATTCTACATATTCTCCAGTGTTAAATAGGCAGAGAAACAAACAAAAAAATTTGCTTGAGTATTTTTGCTTCTATATATTGTCTGTTCATATCTCTTCTCCATTTTTCTATTGAGGTTGCTGTTCTCTTATTGTTACTAAGTTCCATAAGTATTCTAGACATTAATCCCATGTTGGATTTAGATATTTCAAATATCTTTTACCAGTTCGTCATCTATTTGTTAACTTTGTCTACAGTGTCTGTTAAAAGACACTGAGGCATATTAAAATTTTTAAGAGTTTAATTGAGGAAAAATTGATTCCAATCAGGAAGCGCCAAACCAGAAGTGGTTAGGAAAGCTTCACCAACAGGAGCTCTGGGAGAGGCTTTTATAGAAAAAAGGTGGAAGAAAAGTAAGGAAATTGTTGACTGGCTACAGCTTAAAGCCTAGTTAGCTGCTTGTGATTGGTTGCCTTCAGCATTTTGATTTTTTAACCTTGAGGCATTTATAGGCTTAAATTTTGGTTTGCTTATGTAGGTCGCCATGGCATTAGCGCCACATCAGTCTAATGGCCTCCTTATTTTGTTACAGATCCCCAACAGGTCGGTGACCCCTCAGTCCTTTGCCTGGAGTTGCAAACGCCAATCAAATGAACCCGGGTTTGGCATAGCAGAGCAGAAACTTTATTCATTGATCAAGGAATGGTGGAGAGCTTGTGCTCTAAATATACCTTCTCCCCCGGGGGAGAGGAGTAAAAGAATTTTAAGTGGTTAGGAGGCAGGGACATAATCAAGCCTCTAGGAAATGGGAGGAGATTTTCAGGGGCAACTGGGGCACGTGCAGTCTTCCACACTTCTTTGCACACTGCATGGATTGTGCCTAGCAAAGTGCAAGTTTCCCCCCGGGTGGAGATTTTAGCATAGTAATGAAGCAAAGGTAACTTTTGGACACTGCCAGGTTTCACCTGCGCAGAAACATTTCTGTGGTGAAGTCAGAGCCGGTTCAGGTTGGTTGACCACTGCACGTTCCTGGAAGCACAGCTGTAAAACATCTTTGACAAATACCAGGTGCTTTGAAATAAGCAAAGAGATAAATCAAGGTAAGGATCCTTTAGCTCTTAGGGGCAGGTATGGGTAACAGTTTAAATAATTTAGCATGTCCTTTGTAAATCCTCAAACCTTTATTTTCATGTAATTAACTTCATCAGTTTTTTTACTTAAAATTTGTTCTTTTGAAATGTCGTCTAACCGGTTGTTCCGCACTCTTTGGTATAAAGATAATCTCCTCTAGTATCTTCTATTAATTTCTTAGTTTGTCCTTTCACATCTAGATGTGGAATTTAATTTTTTCCAGTTTATTTTCTTTTCCCCATTGATTTGTTGAACTGTGTTTATAGTATACTACATTTCCAAGCGATATCGATGTTGCCAGTTCAAGAAGCACTCTGAGTAGCAAGATAAGTGAACAGCTGGTTGAAAGAATAGTGGTTAAGGGTGACTTCAGGAGAATGTAAGGGCAGGATGTTGTATTATTAAACATATCAATGCAGAATGAAGTAAAATTCATGCTAATTAGTAGTTTTTAGATGACGAAATGGGGATGGTCTTAGTATCTTCGAAAATACACACATAGAAGTTACTCCTACGTGGCACCAGTTCACAGACACACCTCAGGATTCCCTGAGCTAAATCTCTGAAATACAGAAACAAACCTCGGTTAGGTGATACTGAAAGTTTTATTACCCAAAATATCTATCCCTAGGCAGCTGTTTTACGAACGCCCGGAAGTCCTGCTTTAAAAAATAAGTTCATTCTTTCTCCAACAATTCTCTGCAGAAAAAAAACGCAATGGTTATGGGCATTATATTGCAAATAACGTAGGCACCAGTTTACTTATCTACTTAGGTAGATAGGTGTTAACTGAATTTGAGAAATGACGAGGAAAAAGCATTTTTCTAACTGGTATATTTGCCTTGTGACTGGACAATTCATACTGAAATCAAATCAGTTGGAGAGGGAGCTATGAATACCAACTAGCTGAGGATTTAAAGCGTGTGGGGTGAGGTATGAGTAGCAGAGGAATTTTTTTTTTCTTCAAAACTTGTGAATTGGATTGTTCAAACTGAAGGGGGGTGGAGAGGACAATAAAAAGGCAGAGAATGTTGAGCGTAAAATACTGGGAACTAATCTGATATTCAAGAGGAACTGGCTTTCGCTAGTGGTTTCTCTTGTTTGGCTTGGACAAGTCATTTCACCTTCTCAGGCTTCGGTTTTCGACATTCGTGGTGGGTGTAGGGTTGAGATATCTCTGAGTAGCCTTACTACTTTCATCCTTTGTGGGTCCTCCCCAAGTCGATTTACAAACTCAGCACTTTCATCTCGCCTCTCTGCGCCTGCGCCGAAGAGGCGCTCTCGCGTTAATGGCTTTATTTTGCCTCTTCTGCGCACGCGCCTTTTTTTCCCTTTTAATCCCTTCTCCTTCCCCTCACCCCCAATTGTCAGAGGGAGGTAGGACTTCCTGTTCTTTTCACAGCGACTGCCGGAAGTGATTGCGGGCTAATCGGCGGCGTTTGCGGAGGCTGAAGAGTTTAGGGCGTCTGTACTAGTTGCTGCTTTTGGCGCGAAAAATGCCGGGTCTGGCGGCCGCAAGCCCTGCCCCATCTGAGTCGCAGGAGAAGAAGCCTCTGAAGCCCTGTTGCGCCTGCCCGGAGACCAAGAAGGCGCGCGATGCGTGGTCAGTGCGCAGTCAGGGAGGGGGCGGCCGGCAGGCTTCGCACGCTGCGTTCGGGCGCCTCTGCGCCGCGTGGAGCTGGTCGTGGCCCTCGCTTTGTCGTGCGGCGCTCTTGAGGGTTGTAGAGCCCTGTAGGGTTCGCAGTCAGCTGTCTGCAGACTGATCCTATAGCTCAGGCTGGGGAAACATGAGGGGATTGGAGAGAGATCGGGCTCGCTTCGTCCGTTCATTCTTTACTGCAAAGGGTTTCTCAGCATCTGTTATAGGTCAAGCACTGCCTTAGGTCCGAAGACGTAGAAACGGGTAAAGATGCTGCTTGATTTAAAGGAGCTTAAAGTTAATGGAGCATTAAAGTTAATGATTGCTGTACCAGGTTTGGCAGTATCAAAGAGTAAGTTTTCTGGTAATTTCTCCCAAAATTTAGACATAGTAGGACACAGGACAGGGTACGTTTCTTAACAGTAGGGAAGATCCCCTTAACCCCACCCCTTTTAGATGATTTAAAAATCAACCAGGCTATGACATAGATGACATTATAGTGTTGAGAATAGTACATCTACAGTACCATTAACCCGCAAAAGGTTTTGTTTGTTCTTATTGTATACAGCAAGGGCCCCCAACCGGGCTGCACAGCGAGGCATGAGCTACGGGCCATGAGCTACAGGCCATGAGCTGCGAGTGAAGCTTCATCTGCCGCTCCCCAGCTCCCCATTGCTCTCATTACAGCCTGAATCATTCCCCTATCACTCACATTACAGCTTGACCTAACACCTATCTCCCCCCGCCCCAACCCTGTGGAAAAACTGTCTTCCACAAAACTGGTCCCTGGTGCCAAAAATGTTGGGGACCGCTGGTATACAGCCTCTATTGTGGAACAAATCTCAGAAGAAATCTTCAGATAACGTGAATGTACACCTCTCCCTCCAGCCCCTTTTTGTCCTCACATAGAAAGTAAAGAGATCATAAGTGGCATAGAGGGGGAATAAAGTTGTAGTAGCTCAGTGCTTTTTATTAATACTCAGTACTTTGCAAATAATACTGTGAAGGGAGAATTGAAAGACTACTATGATCGGTAACAATACTTACACACTTTAAGTACTTATTGAACTTTCAGATATTATTTTATCATGATTAAGAGTCTGGGATCCAGTGTCAGGGTTTGAATTCTGGTCCACCAAACCAGCTTTGTGACCTTGAGCAAATTTTTTAACATATCTGCCTCATATCTGTAAAATGGGCCTAATAAAAGTATCTGCCTCCAGGATTACTGTGCTATAAGCCACATCAAGTGCCTAGCACAGTATTTACAGCATTCAGTAAACGATCAGGGAGGGCTAGCTATTAGTTTCACAAGGAGCTTGCTATCCCAAGCAGACAGCCCTTAAAGTTACTGAAGGATATGTAGGATTTAGAAGGAAGGAGAACCTTTCTTTAAATTACCTTTCTTTAAATTACTTCTGCATCAGTTATCTCTGACCACTATGGCTTCTCCCAAAATATCTAGAGTCAGGAGTCAATTTTTTTTTGTAGTTGAATTTGGCTTAACTTGATTCTGTGCTAAAATTACATTTTCAGGCCCTTAGAAATAAAGCTGTGTGGTCCTAGTCTTTCCTTTGTGAATTTTATAAGTAAAAAGTTCTTTGATCATCATGAGTGGGGCTCATCAGGCTGCTCTTGGCAGCCAAATGTTTTTTGCTCTTTGTGTTGGGTGTCTTGTGGTTAGAAGTAGATTTACTTAGGTGTATTTGAATGTAGAGCAGAATCAAAATTTAATTCCTCTGCGATAGGCAAAAAATAAAGCTCTTCTTTCTGTCCATTTAACATTAACTTTTTATTCAGTTTATTTCATTATAGAGCGGTATTATTCCTTGGATATTGTCTAGAGGCAATATTTAATATGCATAATTATTTCTTCTAATCAGATTCCTCCGTGCCCCCCCCAAAACTAGTTATCTGTGGGACATTTTCATGGGCAAGGAGGTATCACAGGAGCCAATAAAACAAAGCCATTTGGTATAATAGCATTTTTTAAAACTCCAGTTGTATTCAGTGAGATCCGTGTTTGGCCTCACTCCCCATCACTGTCTTGCATGCTTTTTTACCACTAATGTGCTTAGTGCCTACTTTGTTAGATAACAAGTACATTTTGTTTTATAGCATCATTGAGAAAGGAGAAGAGAACTGTGGACCCCTAATTGAGGCCCACAAGGAATGCATGAGAGCCCTGGGATTTAAGATATGAAATGGTGAGCATGCTACTCTCTTATTGGGAAGGTAATACATAGGCTGACTGCTTCAAATTTGTGTATTGCTTTACAGATTTAGTGATCATTGGGCAGCATTCTGTCTGAAAGGTAGTTCACCTGGTTAACCTAATATGCCTAAGTATCACTGGAAAGATAACGTCTCAGTTTCTAGTGTACGGAATAAATGATGCTAATAAATTAAGAGGGGTGGGACTTCCCTGGCTGTCTGGTGGTTAAGATTCCACGCTTCCACTGCAGGGGACCTGGATTTGATCTCTGGTTGGTAGGGATCCTGCATGATGCATGGTGCAGACGAAAAAAAAAAAAAAAAATTAGAGGTGTTTGGTGGATTTGGGAAGGGGAGAATTAAGCTTTCAAGAAAGGGCTTGGCAAAGCCTTTAGAGTTATGTTAGAGACAGAGGAATCACGACTTAGGAAGTTCAAAATATTCAGTTGTCTGACTTAAAAGGGAAATGTTCTCTACTTTTTGTTTCTAATCTTGTGAGTTTTTAGGAAGTGTTTTTAAATACGGAGTAGGCAGCACATGGAAGCATTGCTTTCTGCAAAACAGAAATGGAATTGTTACAGTTTCTTTTGTACCATGCTTTATTCTAATAAAACTAAAACCTCAGACCATTGTTTGAAGAACTTTGAATTCAAATTTTAATGCTGAAAGGGACCTTAAGTGATGTGTATACAATACCACAAATAAATTATCTCCTTTTGTTTGGAACCTCTTCCTTCAGATAGCAACTTGACTTATTCCCTCATTTCAGATCTCTTTTCAGATGTTTTCTCCCTCACTTCAGATCTCTTTTCAGATCTGTTTTCAAGCCTCCTAATTGGAGAGGCTTTCCCTCAACATTCCATCTAAAATAGCATCCGTTCCCCATCTATCCCCACTCTATCCTGGCACTGTCCAGTAGAACTTTCTGTGATAATGAAACGTTCTGTGCCTGCACTCTACAATATGGTAGCCACTAGCCATATGTGGCTGTGGAGCCCTTGAAATGTGGCTAGTAAAGCTGAGGAACTAAATTTTTTGTATGTTTGTTTTTTTATTTTAATAGCCACATATGGCTAGTGGCTGGGCTACACCATTGCCTGCATATTTTGTATTTATTTATCATCCGAATTGCTTTACTTCAATTAGAATGTAAGTTCTGAGACAGAAGGTTTCTGTTTACTCACTGGCATACCTCCAGGATCAGTAACAGTGCCTGGCACATAGTAGGTGCTCAATAGAGGAGTGTTAAATCAATAAATGAGGAAACTAAGGCCTATAGATATGAAGTGACTTCTTTTTTTTTTTTTTTTTTTTTGCGGTACGTGGGCCTCTCACTGTTGTGGCCTCTCCCGTTGCGGAGCACAGGCTCTGGACGCGCAGGCTCAGTGGCCATGGCTTACAGGCCCAGCCGCTCCGCGGCATGTGGGACCTTCCCGGACCGGGGCACGAACCCGTGTCCCCTGCATCGGCAGGCAGACTCTCAACCACTGCGCCACCAGGGAAGCTCTGAAGTGACTTCTTATAGGCAGGGTCAGAACTGGAACCTCTGTCTCCAGAGGCTCCCTCTGCTTGGTGCTATTACTCCCCTGTAAGATCCACACCACACCACCACTTATAATAATAGCTGAGAGATAATGCGAAAGCTACATACCAATGTAGGAGTAATAGAGAGCCTGGCTTCTTTCCCTTTCACCTCTTTCCTGCCTCTTTGGAATTTTACATGTGGCCAGTCTTCCTCACTGAGCTGTGAAAAAGGAGGGATAAGGAACCTGTCCCCAGCTGATAAGAAGTATCACTGTGTAGTGGAGAACAGTCTAGGCTGGAAGTCCTGAGGCTTAACTTTGCTTCTCCTGTTCTCTAGCTTAGCATGTGTTTCACTTTAGCTACATCTATATTCATCAAGACATTAATCCTGTCTGGATTTCACTTTTTTCATTTATAAAAAGAGAACCATAATATATTTTGTGATTTTACACATGGTATGATATCTGTGTATACAAGATATACTTAAGTGCCTTTAAGATTAGATGGTTATTTAAAGAAATCCCATGGTGAATCATTTTGTAAAATAAGTAAATATGGTTGTGGGGAGCTGTTCTTAAAAAGTTTAACTATTGATTATTTCAAAGACATGAAATCTCAACATTTGTACATGATTTCCTTGTTCCTAATCTAACTTTCTTCCTAGTCAGTTTTGTTAGCTGTTGCTTAGGGTTAAGCCTGCCTTGACAAAAAGGGTGATTTTTAAAAATGCTAATTTTTAGGAGCATCAGAAGTCTCTTGGACTTCATGTGGACCTCACAGGTGATACAATTATTGCTATAACTAGCATATATTCACGAGGACCAGAAGATATCATGGTTTTCTATGTTATTGGGACAGAGAGTAAGAGTGATTCCTGTGTACTTCATTTGTGTATAAAAGAAAATGCAAGAGCTTTGGACTTAGAAGACCTGATGTTTAACTGATTGTACGATCTTGGGCAAGTCCTTAACTTTCTGAACCTTAGTTTTCTCATGTGTAAAGGAGAGAGAACAGTACATGACCAAACTACTTCATTAGAGTCATTATGATGATTAAATGATATATGTGTGAATAGGCTTTGTAAACTGTCAAAGAGAAACCAGAACAGAAGCCATATCTTGGGAGTCATGGATAGCAGACATTCTACTGAGGTCTGTTTAATATATGTCCTGATTATTTTTGAATCCTGGTTACAAAAAGAAGAATCTGAATCCACATAGGGCCTTTCCAAGAACTGAATAATCATTTTAAAATTTTCAGCATAATACTACTTTTGGAGGAAGAACATGTGGTTGGATCTACATTGGTCCCAGGTGTCCTATTTCCCTGGCCCCCATGGGGAAATGGAAGGACAGTGAAGTCAAAAAAAGACTCTCAAGTTAAGAGTGGATAGGTGGTGGCATTCAAACTAGAATCTAGGTCTTTTTTACTCTCCAAATCTCAAGCACTTTATACTTCACTCCTTGCACTTAATGAGATTTTATTCCAACATATTCATTTTTAGGATTACACATAGTCTTGAACTTCAATCCTAAAACTTTATTTTGAATGCTAATTACAAAGACCTGTTGTTGAAATGCATAGGTGTATATAACTCAGAAACCAGGTCAGTGACTGTAGGGTAAAATCCAGTGCTACTGTCTGCACTGTTATTTGGTATCTCTTAGACTATTAGACCACATTTTTCCGAGGATAGCTTCAAAGGAAAAATATTTTGCAATCTTAGATCTTCCCAGTAATGATCATGAAACTTCCTTAATTCAAAAACCTTTGTAGATTTTAATGTTATTTTCTAAATAAGATAGATCTTAATTGTACCTTGAATCCAGTAAATTGGACTTAGTATGAAAGCAAGTGTACCTTTATAATCACCCGAGGAATGTTTTCCAAAATTCACAAGCCTGAGCCCTGAACTGTACCGGTTGACTCAGAAGCTCCTAGATAACTTTCAAGTGTCCCCCTCTTTAGAACCACTGGCTTAAGCTGAAGATGTAGTAGGGATGGTATAAATAAATATAAATTGTCTAAAGATTTAATAGCGGCAAAGGCAGAGACTTGAAAATTACTCGTAAGGAATAACAGGGTGTGATGGTGGTGATTCTAGTCACTTCTATCTTTTGACTGCTTCTTTTACTGAAAGAGAAACTAGAGGAACCTAAAACCTGCTTAGAAATGTAAAGAGGAAATGGCTGCTGGTATCTTTCTGCCTTTAGGAGCCAGGAGGAACCTAGAGAATCCAGCTCGGGGGCTAAAATCATTGAAAGAAATTAAAGGACCGGCACTGAGTGGTGGTGATACTCAGTATTTATTAAGCTTAACAGAACTTAATAGTTCACACACACAAAACGCACAGAGAGACAACTGATGATGTATGAAAATATGATCCTGAGAGTCAAGAAAAAGGGTCATTTCTGCTATTTGAACATTTATTCATTCAATAGATATCTATTGTTTAAAACTCTAGAAAATGCCAAGATGAGAAGACACAGGGTCTCTTCTGTCAAGGACTTTGTACCCAGAGGCTTTCAGTGGGTAGCCCCTCCTGATGTATAGTAGCCAGTAACAAAAGCGGTAGCAATGCTATATAGACTGCTATCTCTTGAAATGTTGAGTGGCTTCATTTTTGCTTATCTTTAAGTGTATTCTTCCTTTGAGCCTTAGAAAAGAGAGAGTTTATATATTTATATTGTTGTTAAGGCTTATCTTCTTTTCTAAACCAAATGCAGGGAATAGCTAGGTGAGGGAAGCGCTTGAATTAGACTTGAAGAGTTGGCTAGCCCAAATTACTCAGTTACCTTTATAGCATTGTTCCTGTCTTCTGGGATGGGGGATGGGGGTGGGGGTGGCGTGGCTGCCAGCTGTCTGGAGAGAAGCCTGGTACACCAGCAACCCCATCCTCTGCTGCTCTCCCTTTTTGATCTTTCCAAATTCATTTCAGAAGTGTTACCCTTACTTTGCCCTTGGGATTGAGTAACTTTCCACAGGAGATGCTTGTGTACAGAGCTGACCTTCTGCCTTCCACTTCATGGATCTTTGCCAAACACTTGAGTTAGAACGGAGGAGGCTACAGGTCTCTTCTCTTTAGTATCTGCAAAAGTAAACTCCCTTAGTCTTTTGTGGAAGATGTTTTTGAGAAAATAAATAAATGTATAGTTTTTACTTCAACAAAGCCTTTAAAGGTTAAACCTTGTAATGGATTGAACAGTTTCCGTGATGTTTTTATTTAAACAGAACTAGAATTTTAAAATGTGGATCTTTTATTTCATGACTGGTTTAGAATAATTGTGGCAGTTAGTTAATAGTCCTCAGCTGAGGCATTCATTTCTAGCATCTTAATTCCCTGACTTCATAGGTCTGACATGATGCTTGAAACCTGACTTTCTAAAATACATCTTTTTCTGCAGGTGGTCTGCTCTGGGAATTAATAATTCCTGAAAAATGAAGAAGATTTAATAACTTTGGGAGCTCTTTGATGAACATTGATAAATTTAAAAGTATTTATAACTTATTAAAAAAAAAGAATATCCCTGGTCAAAAGTCTTCAGGTGTGTTTCTTTTTGTGTTCCTCACATGGCGTTTATGTATTTATTTTTCTTAAAGAATACCTGTGGCCATAATTCAAAAAGAGTTATGTACCACAATGTTCATTGCAGTTCTATTTACAATAGCCAGGACATGGAAGCAGCCTAAGTGTCCACCGACAGATGAATGGATAAAGAAGATGTGGCACATATATACAATGGAATATTACTCAGCCATAAAAAGAAACTAAATTGAGTTATTTGTAGTGAGGTAGATGGACCTACAGACTGTCATACAGAATGAAGTAAGTCAGAAAGAGAAAAATAAATACCGTATGCTAACATATATGGAATCTTAAAAAAAAAAAAGTTTATGAAGAACCTAGGGACAGGACGGGAATAAAGATGTAGATGTAGAGAATGGACTTGGGGACACGGGGAGGGGGAAGGGTAAGCTGGGACAAAGTGAGAGTGGCGTGGACTTATATATACTACCAAAATAGATAGCTAGTGGGAAGCAGCCGCATAGCACAGGGAGATCAGCTTGGTGCTTTGTGACCACCTAGAGGGGTGGGATAGGGTGGGAGGGAGACGCAAGAGCGAGGAGATATGGGGATATATGTATATGTATAGCTGATTCACTTTGTTATAAAGCAGAAACTAACACACCATGGTAAAGCAATTATACTCCAATAAAGACATTAAAAAAAAAAAGAATACCTGTGGGTTCCTCATCTGTGGATTCAACCAACCTTAGATCAAAAATATTGGGGGGTGGGGGTGGGTGAATTCCAGTAAGACTTGAGTTTGCTGCTTTTTCAACTATTTACATAGTGTTTACAGCTGTTTACATTGTATTTACAAGTATTTGCATAACATTTACATTTTATGTATTGTAAGTGATCAGGAGATGATTTAAAGTATATAGGAGGATATGCTTAAGTTATAGAAAAACAACACCATTTTATCAATATATAAGGGACTTGAGCAAATGCAGATTTCAGTATCCACAGGGGTCCTGGAACCAATCGCCCAGGATCCTGAGGGATGACTGTGGTATAAACAAATCTTGTAATACAAGCCCTGTGGTCCTATTAGCTGCTTATGAGCTAATGAGACAATTGGTCATATTCTGTCCAAGTAAATGGAGTTTTAGATCTCAACAATAAAAGACACTGAGAAGCATAAATAAATGAATGTGTAGGGTTCATGTATCACGATTGGAAAATTGCCTCTTACAAAAGAGCTGAACTAAAATGTTCCCTAAGATTCCTTCCTAGTTAATTAAGAGCATGGCTTCAAAGTGACAGACTTAAGTTCAACAGCTGGCTATGTGACCTCAAGCAAGTCAACTGTTTGTGTCTGTTTTTCTCATCTGAAAGAAAACAGAGCAGCAATACCTAAGTTACAAGATTGTGCTTACACATTGAAATGGTGTACATAAAGCATTTGGCACGGTAACATTCAGTGTTACTAACACTCTCTAATTCTTTGTATTCGTATTTTTCACTTTAATATTCGTTTGGATGTAGAGTTTTTATTTTATTGATAGTAAGCACTTTATAGTTTTCAGAGCATTCTTTTAGGGTGAAGAATAGAATCTTGGACTCCTAAGGCAGATGATGTGAACCAACTTCCCACCCAATACAGATCCTTGGCAGATGGCTATCCAGATTCTGCTTGAATATGTCCTGGGACTACAAAAGGAAAAAAAAAAATCCCTAACCGTATCATCTCCCAATGTTAATTTTTGCTGTTCCAAACTTTTCTTATACATTTTTCTAAAACAAAAAATTAGATCATTTTTCTATACTACATATTTTTAATGCAATCACAATATTAATTACCTTCTCCCCTTAATATTTTTTACCACCTGTGAGTTCAGTTCTACAATATGAGTTGTAGTAGCTATGTATAAATCTACTGTATGGCTTACCAATTCCCTATCTACATACATTCAACAATCAAATGTTCTATAGAATGCCTGCTGTGTGTCAGATACCCTTCTAGGAATTGGGTCTCAGAATTGAACAGGATACATAACAGATACCTAAATTATTTCTGATTTTAAAATACATTGTTTTGCTGGCTGGTTTTATGGAAACATGTAAGGAAGAAAGAAAGAAGTCACCTGAAATCCCACCAGTCTACAATAGGGCCACTTTTTGGTGACCTTCTTGCCATTTATCTCTTTCTGCATGTATGTTCGCTTTTTATTTTTTTTCTACTCCATTATAATACTGCGATGGAAGTTTCCATAGGAAAGTCTTTACAAGTATCTTTACTAATCATTTAACTAAGGATGGGCCAGAGTTTTCAAAGCTTTGAATGAGTACTGCCTGACTGATCTCTAGAAAGGGGGTGCCCATTTATAATACCTTAGTACCTGTGGGTGCCTGTTTCCCTAAGCTCTTAGCAAGGTTAATTTTTTTCAGCCTTTGCCAGTTTGATACGCTCACCTGATTTGTAAAGAATTAACACACCCTCCTTGACATCTGCCATAGTTAAAAGTACATCTCACAAGACCCTCTGCCTACCCTTCCCTAGTGCTTAAGCCTTCCCAGAAATCATGTGCAGCATTTTGATACTATCAGTAATAGATGTCACCACAATAATTTGAAAAATGAAGAACTTAGCTTCCAAATAGGTGATCACCACATTCTGACCACCACATACCTCTTTGCTAAGCCCCTGCTATTCACAATACATCCCAAAATCTCAATACAGATACATTCACACTATCCTCTATAATTAGTTCCCTTCGTCTAACGTGAAACATTTGCCTTGAAGGTTGATAAGAACAGGACCATGTCCCTAAGCAAGGTCTCCATTAGGTTAACTATACCTTCTGCAGGTCTGATGTGAGGGTGATGGAGAAACTATAATCCCCATTTTACAGGTGAGTACAGGCACTCAGGTTAAGGAAGTTGCTCTGGTTAAATATCTGGTGACCTGGGATGTGAGTCTTGGTCATTAGAGTTCAAGCCCAAAAGCCCAATGTTCTTTCCTGTACCAGGTGTCTAATATAAACATCATATATTCATAGTTGTAAATTCATTTATTCACTCAGTACATATTTAGTGAAGGCTTATTGTGTGCAAAGAACTGCCCTAAGTGTTGAGTATTTATGTGTGAATCAGACATATCCCCTGTCCTCAAGAATAGAGGCTGCTTGACTCAACATTTACTGAGGACATACTAAATGCCAACTATGTGCTAAGTAGTGAACAAAGATTAGTAAGACATGGCCTGCTCTCAAAGAGCTTATATTCTGGTGGATATATGTATATAAGCTAAAAAATATAAAGTTGAATATTCAGTGCTATGATAAATATTTTCCTTAAAAGAGTGCATGTGTGACTATACCCAGTGTTTCTTTCTTAAGCTATTATAAACTGCTAGATGGTAGTTCTATCTGTGTTAATTATGGTGCTTTTGACAGCTAAGTAATACAAAATCCTCATCAAGGGAAACACATAACTGGCAGTCCAGGGTTAGGGCAAGCTCTAGATGCAGTGATATCAAGGCTCAGTGGTGCCATCCAAGACTCAAGTTATTTTCATCTCAGAGCTCTCTCCTAGGACTAATGAAGCTAATAATGTACTTTCTTGTTCAAGTGCAGCAGAGGAAAGAGAAATCATTCCTAAGGCATGAAGTGCCCACACCCACCCCCCCTTTTTTTGGTCTGATTGAACCAAATTAGGTTATGTGTATTTTTATGGACCAATAATAATTGTCAACAGAATGCCCTTTGCTGACTGGCTTAAACAGGATTTCCTCCTTGGATCCATGTGTAGGTGAGATATCAGAACAAAACTGGAATTCTGTTACAAGGAGGAAGTGGTAAATGGTAAATGGGTATTGAGTAGACAACCAACTTTGCACTAAATCATCGTGTTCACTTAACAACCAAGTCATCCTGAATGGTCAAATTGAGTTTAGAGGAGCAATTCCTATCAGTTTACTCAGACTTTTGAGAGAAAATTATTGGTAGCACATAACAAGTCATATGACGTTCAGTTTTCATAGAATAAAACAATCAGCAGATGTTCGGGGAACTGTTGGTTGAAGAGTAGTCCTTACGGAGATCCTTAGGGAGATGGGAATCTGAATGCCTTCAGCTGTGAGTACCAGAATACCCAACTACAGAGACTTAAGCAATAAATGTAATTTATCTCCTGTCATAAAGTCTGAAGGTTGAAAGTTTCGGATTTGAGACAATGGCTCAGTGATACTTTGAAGAACCAAGGCTTGTTCTATTTTTCTCTTTAACCTTCTCATCCTTAGGCCTATCCTATCTCATGGGTACAGTGGCTTCAAACATTACATCATCATACAGCTGTATTCAAGCCAGGATGAAAGGTAGTAGGCTTCCTTACTGTCTCTATCAGGGAGTATACTTTTTCCCAGATACTCCCACACACGTGTCCTCTTATGTCTCATTGGTCACATGTCCACTCTTAAACTAGTTGCCATTGTGGGGAATGGGATATCGTGCTTAGATTTGACCAGTCTTTTTTTTTTTTTAACTTGGAAGTCTTTTTGATACCAGTTCTTATTGTTTTTTTAAAAAATATTTATTTATTTATTTGGTTGTACCGGGTCTTAGTTGCAGCAGGTGGGCTCCTTAGTTGTGGCATGGGAACTCTTAGTTGCAGCATGCATGTGGGATCTATTTCGCTGACCAGGAATCAAATGCGGGCCCCCCGCATTGGGAGCTCAGCGTCTTATCCATTGCGCCACCAGGGAAGTCCCTTGACCAGTCTTATTTCAGGCCCTGGCAACTGGGAGAGAAGCCCACCCTCCTTTACATATCACCCAAGCAAAATCAGAGTTCCATAAACTGGGGGAAAAAGGGGAAATGGATAAGGAACCAGTAGTGTCTGCCCAATATCAACTCAGCAGTATGTGTCCAATGCCTAGAATCATGCCTGTGTTCGATTTTAATAACTATATTAGGAAAGCATTAAAAGCATCAAGCCCAATGTTTCTCAAACTACCTGTGGTGAAACTACATGTAGTTTCTCAAACTACAAGTAGTAAACTACTACTACTTTAATTTTTTCCAATTCACAGATTAATACGTTTCCTGTCAAACTGTATAAAGATGTCTTAAGTTCTCTCAGTTTCTGTCCATATGTCATCATGGACCAGTAACAGCTCTCGGACCAGCCATGGTCTGTGACCACTCTTGGAGAGATGGTGTACCCGGCTGACTTCATAATCTGGCCCTGGCCTGCCTCTCCTGCCTCGTGTCCTGCTGCTCCCTTTGATTCACTGATGACAAACTGTTCTCTGTTACCAGAATATGCCATGTATTTTCGTTTTACTTCTGGACTTGACTTCACATTCTGTTCTCCCTTCCTGGAATGCCCTCCCCTAGCTGGGGAACACCTACTTGGCTTTTTAAACCAGCTTAAATGTCATCCTCCCTTGTGATGTTTTTCCTGTATTCTTTGCTCCCCTATCAGTGCTTCCTTTGAACCCCTTCCTATCTCATGGTTGTGATAGCTTCAAGCATTATATCATCACACAACTGTATTCAAGCCAGGATGAAAGGTAGCAGGCCTCCTTACTGTCTCCACCAGGGAGTATACTTCTTCCAGAAGCTCCCTGACACGTCCTCTTATGTCTCATTGGTCACATGCCCAATAAGTGTATTTTTTGGGTTGTAGTTCTTTCTGGGTCAGTCTCCCTCACTCATTGTCTTCCTCATCTTCTATCCCCAGTTCCTGGCACACATACTTTGTCCTAAGTAAATGTTTATTCAATAGAATTGACTCAACAAATGATGTGACTTCTGTGTCTTTCCTTTTATTCTCCCCAAATATTTTCTACCGTGCTTCTGCCTGCATATTTGTGGCTTTCCTTATAAGAACATACCATTTTGACACACAATTTTTCTTTCTTCTTCTATCAAACCTGGTTTTAAAAACAAAGATACAGCTTTTCACTGTATTTCTGTCATAGGTCCCACTCCACAGGCATCACTGTCACTGTCACTACAGGCAGCATGTGGTGTTTATGCCACCCCAGCGGCATACACAAATCCCTGGTAGCAATGAATGAGCCTGCATGTGGACACATATTGACTCCCCAAAGTACCTGGCAAGGTGGTACAGCACAGAGAACCTACAATTTAGAGTCACAATGACCTAGGCTTTAGCCCCTATTCACATACTATCTCTTTCACCTTGGGGATGTTCCTTAACCTCTCTGAGCTTGTTTCTTCCATTAAAAACAAAGTATCATAGGGAGACATGAGGAAACAATAACTGCTTGACAAATGTTAGTACCTTCTGCTCAGATGAGCACATTTGTGGATTGACAAAAAAGGCAGGCTGAGAGCCAGCAGTCAGCTGGTCCGCCTGGCTCTTTAAGGAATCAGGACCAGCCCATTGGTCAGGCTTGCTGAGAAAGATGACCTGTTTTGAAATTCTATCTTGGGCAGAGCCTTGGTTGTTTCTCTGTTCCTGTGCTTCTCATTTCCTTGCTCACAGCTGGCAGAGACAGCCACTCTGACAGCTCAGGGGGTGCATGACTAAGGTGGAGGGATGAGCAGCTGCTGCTTGCTAAAGGGGGTGGCTTGGCCAGGAGGCAGGCAGGTGACCGAAAAGCAGCATATGGAAATTCCCAAACTCCACTGCTGAAATGACATCAAGGACCCAAATGGTTGCTGTGGGAAAGGCTGGGGGCGAGGGCAGCGGGGAGGGGCATGGGGCCTTCTCCAGGAGCTCTCTAGCTCTTTTCCTTTGCCACTGATTTTCCCCCTCAACGTTAGAAAAAAGGGAATAAGATGCACATTTGTTGGTTAGGTGATTGTAATTAAAGAAGAAAAAACCCAGCTTCTTTCAACACGCCGTACATTTTCACACCTCCATGCCTATGCTTCTTCTGCTGTTCTCACCACTAGAAATCCTCTTCTCCCTCTACCTGGCTAATTCAACCTCTGCACCCCAAATTCCTTGTTAGCACCTGTGTCTTCCTTCTTCAATGCCACCTTCCTTCTAGGCTGCCACGTCTCCTAAACTCAACTCAGTTACTATGCTTCCCACACTGAACTGAGGTTGTTTTTTGAGGTATCTCTCCCTTGATAGAGTGAAAGCTCTTGGGAATCTTTGATTCTCTAAGTGCTTGGCTCATAGCAGGCACTCAATGTGTGTTGAGTTGAAAACTTCTACTCCTCTGCATATTTGACAATTCCTAATCTCTCACTAATTTTACTTAGGTTACTAGCAGTATAATAAAGGTCCCTATGGATCGAGCACTTGAATAGCTCTGGAAGGTTACTGGGTGCCTCCACCCCCTGTCCCCGCCCCCATACCTCAGGGGCTGTAGGAGTAATGGTAGTAAGGAAACAAAATCAAGGAGTCATGTGGAAGCCAGAGGGACATTTCTTAGTTTAGTGTTTGCATATTCCCAGATTTGAAATTGATGACCCAAGGTAGACCCCAGGTTCATCCAGAAGTTCCTGAATGTCCTCAGACTTTCTGGGGGGAGTGGAGTTAGGAGTCATGGATCTCGTCCTGTATTTCCACTAACTGTGCAAACTACTTGGGACACAGCAATAAGATAGATGAGAACAAATCTTGCCTCTGGGACTTCCCTGGTGGCGCAGTGTTTAAGAATCCGCCTGCCAATACAGGCGACACGGGTTCGAGCCCTGGTCTGGGAAGATCCCACATGCCGCGGAGCAACTAAGCCCGTGCACCACAACTACTGAAGCCCGCACGCCTAGAGCCCGTGAGCCACAACTACTGAGCCCAAGTGCCACAACTACTGAGCCTGCGCTCTAGAGCCCACGTGCCACAATTACTGAAGCCCGCGTGCCTAGAAGCCCGTGCTCCGCAACAAGAGAAGCCACTGCAATGAGAGCCCATGCACCGCAACAGAGTAGTCCCTGCTTACCGCAACTAGAGAAAGCCTGCACGCAGCAACAAAGACCCAACGCAGCCAAAAATAAATAAATAAGTAAATTTAAAAAAAAAAAATCCTACCTCTGTCACTTACTACCTGTGGGAACTTGTTACCTCTCTAAACCTCAGTTTCTTTCAGATGTAGAAGGATAATATTTATTTGGAATGGTTGTGTGATGATTAAATCATGTGTATGTAAAATACCTAATCTACGTCTGCCATTTTGTAGGTGTTCAATAGGTGATGGTTATTATAATTTGCCAGTATTGGGGTGGGTGGGGTGATGGTCTGAGCAATGTATTACCATTGTATTAACTATTACTAGATCCAGATACACACAGGAGAAAGTCAGAATTCAAAAAGCTGCTTTGCATGGCTAATTTTGTTTAATGGTTGTCAAATAAATGCCTATTTCAAATAAAGTCATATTTCCAACGTGACTTCATAAAGGCTTTCAAGGGGTTTTCCACTTCTCACTGTTAGGATTTTTTCTGATAATAGTCCCATACTTTCCGACCTTGAAGTGTCCTCCTACCTCAGGAGAGCCCCCAGCCCTCCCAGAGCGGGCTCTGGACAGTGTCCTGCCTGAGGTGTGACAGTAAATTCTGTGCACACTTTCCCTTTGTCCACCCCCTCACTCACACTCACACACACACACACACTTGCCTCTTTTGCCCCAGGTCTTATCTTGTCCTCTGGGGAGGTATGTTAAGTGCTCTTCCAGCCTGCCTGTGTGCCTGGCCTGTTTTTTCTCACTGCCAGTACCACTTGGATTCCAATTCCAAACATGGTATCCGTCTGGGGTCACCCTTTCTTCCGGTGCCAAGAGAGATGCATTCCAAATGGTGCACAAATGTGCCTCCCGTGCTGGACTCTCCTCATTCTGTTTGGGGACAACACAAAGCAGGATGTGGCTTCTTTTTTATCACTCACTGCTGAAGTTTTCAGCCCCATAGTCCTATCTTTTCCTCAGGACAATTTAGGTTTCCTGCCAAGAGCCAAATGTGAAGACTGTCCTAAGAAACTTTGAGCCGTGGACGCTCGTCAGAGCTCTGCGGGGAGGGCCAGAGCCTTGCTGAGGGAAAGAGAAAGAAAGGTTTTCAGTTCTCCATGAAGTGTATTATGTTCTGCCATTCATTCCCCAAGCTAATGCAAG
Source organism: Grampus griseus (assembly GCF_964374135.1). Taxonomy (NCBI): domain Eukaryota; kingdom Metazoa; phylum Chordata; class Mammalia; order Artiodactyla; family Delphinidae; genus Grampus; species Grampus griseus. Next base: position 78,396,730 of record NC_138998.1, read on the forward strand.
CATTCCTCCCAGGAAAGGTGGAGCTGGTGGGGAGAAGCCAATGGTGAGATGACATCTGAGAGGACAGGCTAACCCATTTCCTGAATTTCCCACGTGGGGACAGTCTTAGAGCCCGACAGGCTTTGAGGCCCGAAGATGAGCAGCAACGGCAGCGCAGTGGGCCAGCTCCTCTGGAGCAGGCCGCTGTGCGTCGGCTGGAGGCGGGACCAGGAAGGGGCTGTCTACCACCTGGCCACCTGCCTCCTGCTCCTGGGCTTCATGGGGGGCAGCGGGGTGTATGGGTGCTTCTACCTCTTTGGCTTCCTGGGCACGGGCTACCTGTGCTGTGTGCTGTGGGGCTGGTTCGACGCCTGCGGCCTAGACATCGTCCTCTGGAGCGTGCTGCTGGCGACTGCCTGCGTGCTCCAGCTGGCACACCTGGTGTACCGCCTGCGCGAGGACACCCTCCCCGAGGAGTTCGAGCTCCTCTACAAGACGCTGTGCCTGCCCCTGCAGGTACCCCTGCCAGCGTACAAGGAGATCGTTCGCTGCTGCGAGGAGCAAGTTTTGACTCTGGCCACGGAGCAGACCTACGCCGTGGAGGGCGAGACGCCCATCGACCGCCTGTCCCTGCTGCTTTCTGGCCGGTAAGCCGCTGGGTCAATGCCCAGCATTTCTTCCCCACACCCACGCTTCTCATTTCCCAGTGCCTCCCTTTCCATTTCATGTCCCTTCCACTGAGGAAGGATGTGGCAAGTCAAACCAACCAAAATAGATTTTTCTAAGCATGCGCTTTGCTTCCCCTTTCTTAGCATTTTCCATGAGGAAACTAGCTCATGAGGCACCTTGGTTGGCAGGAAGGATTGTATGTGCACTTGTGCTGGGAGGTGTGGGGTGAGTGTTTCTTGAGCCTGGGTGTGAAATGACCACACCACACACACACGCCAGCATGTCATGTCTAAACTGCAGCAATATCTCTGTAAGCTTTGGAAAACTGGACATTTCAGTAAGATTAATTCATTCCTTCCATATGCATTCAACATTTGCTAAGTGCCAAGTATGTACAAGAAACAGTGCCAAAACAGAGGGGGTTTCCTGTAACCCTGTTCCCTCCAGGGCATCAAAGATCTTGGGGAATATCCCATACAGATTCTATGGTAAAGCCATTCTTTTTTGCGGTACGCAGGCCTCTCACTGTTGTGGCCTCTCCCGTTGCGGAGCACAGGCTCCGGATGCGCAGGCTCAGCAGCCATGGCTCATAGGCCTAGCCGCTTCACGGCATGTGGGGTCCGTGGGATCCTCCTAGACCGGGGCACGAACCCGTGTCCCCTGCATCGGCAGGCAGACTCTCAACCACTGCGCCACCAGGGAAGCCCTGGTAAAGCCATTCTGTATATACCCAGGTATGGAGCAGGAATACCTCTTGTCCACTTTTCCACTTCCAATTGTTCTACTGAGATTCTTACAGACGAAGAAGTAAAGTGCTATAAACCTGCGGGCCAGACGGTGAGGGAGGAGTAGTGATGCCCACGTGTGTCTCTTTGAGTATATGGTGGAGACAACTGGTTGACACCTTTTAAGGAGGCTGACAGTCAGACCTTAGCAGAAATGGGCTTTGTCAGGATTACTGTATGCCTGGTCAGGCTGCATGCGAGCATTGGCCATTGACTGATCTCTTCTGAACAAATATACCATGGAGCTCTGTGCTGCACAGTTGGTAGGAAATTGTGAATTCTTTGAAATATTGCCCTAGTGGGACTTGTATGTGGAGCTAAGCATCTGACAGTAAGCATCTTAACCTGGTATGTACTTGGGCTGGCTCTGTGGAAAGCAAGTAGAGTATTTCAAAAGTTTTGTCCTTAATTTCCTTTTTCCTGCTTTCTTGAGACCAGGAGAATGTGGTAGAAAGACAAGAAAGTAATCAGAAGGGTCTGATTCCAAAAAAATAAGAAAGAAACCAGATAAGACCACCAGCCATAGTGGGGAAAAAAAGGAGTTTGACATTGATGATGATGGTACTACAACAACTACTGCTACTAGTAATAATATGCATTTATGTATTAATGTATAGAATCAAAGTGTGATGGATACATGTTTTTATTTTGTTTGGAGTCTGAGGTCCTGGGTTGAATGAGCTATGAGGTTTTGTGATGTTTCATTTCATTTATGGGTGAACTGAAGTGTAAATAAACCATACATCAGGATTATTGTATGGTTCAGGTATCTTTTATATAATGGATTTACCATGAACTTGTAGAAGACCACATCCCTGTGAAGAGGAGAGGGGGCCTTGCCCTCTCAGTGTGGCTTTTCCTATTATACTTAGCATCCAAAACCTGAGTCAAAAATTAGACAATTTTGATATTTTTCTTGCCTTACAAGGTTTGGAGTAAGAGTTTTGTTTTGATATCTTTCAACGTCATCCTGTCTCAACTTTGCTAAGTTGGAGCTGGGGAAAGGGGCTTCTAGTCTATATGACCAGCCTCCAGCTTTAAAGGAGAATCATCGTACCTTTGGCTGGTGAGGTACCAAACACCTCAAAGCAGCAGACAAGAACTCCATGCCAGGAAATGGAGGCTTCTTGTGGAGACCTCCCCAGTTCACGTGCAGACTCTCATCTGGAGCGCTTTGCTGAAATCTCAGACATCCTTTTCGTTTTATTTTCATAAGGCAATCAATCCCTTTCAAGACTCAGAAAGGCAAAGTGACTTCCTCAAAGTTCATCACCCTGTTAAGCTGTGCTTACTGTTGGAGATTTTCTCTCGTATACAATCCCAAGCATGAACTCCTGAAGAGGCAACTAACTGTCTAAGCTCTTCTTGGAGGATGAAATTACCTGATGTCCAGGAGATCAAGAAGGAAGAGGAGACTCAAACTACAAAGGATACAATATACAATGTGAATGGTTTCAGGGAGTCATGCAGGCTCATTAGATGCTACTCACACTGTAAAATCTTGTCCCTCCTCAGTGGCTTGCTTGGGTGTCCAGATTCCTTGCCTGGGGAGAGGACAGGAGGATCTGATGTGTGTGGCAGCAGCCTCATTTCTTTCCTGTTGTCTTTCTTCCTTTGTTAGAGAAGTTTTCTTTGAGGTTTTGGTCCCATTTATGGTGACACAGTGAGTTCATTTGTTTGATCGTTCCTTCCTTCTTCCTTTCCTTTCTCCCTTCCTTCTTCCCTCCCCCTTTCCAAAAATATTTATGAAGAGGGCTAGGGACTAGGGATCTTGTGTTAAAAAATGAAAAATAGGGCTTCCCTGGTGGCGCAGTGGTTGAGAGTCCGCCTGCCAATGCAGGGGACACGGGTTCATGCCCCGGTCCGGGAAGATCCCACATGTCACGGAGCGGCTGGGCCCGGGAGCCATGGCTGCTGAGCCTGCGCATCCGAAGCCTGTGCTCCGCAACGGGAGAGGCCACGACAGTGAGAGGCCTGCGTACCGCAAAAAAAAAAAAAAAGAAAAGAAAAATATTTTCCTTGTACTCAGGAAGCTTACAGTGTATGAAGAGAGGTACTAATTCATGTTTGACATAGTGGTGAATAACAGACATAGTATTTCCAAAGAGAAAGGCAAAGTGCAATGAGAGCATTTAAGCAGTGGACGTAACTTTCCTGGGGCAGCCAGACAAGACTTCCTGGAGAAAGGAATGTTTAAGCTGAGGCCTGAGGAGAAGGTGGGGATTGGGAGGAGAGGCAGCTGGAGGGGACAGAATATGTGAAGACTGTGAGGTAGGAGAACACGGCACATCATCTTTCCTTGTATCCTTTCATTACTCAGGGAAGTTCTGATGGCCATCTACACATATTGATAGGTCTTGTAGGAGCAGGTGCATTTCTGCCATCAGAGAGTGTAGGTTGACACCACATCTTGGGCTTGGTTTGAGACCTACGTCCCCTTCTGTCTTCCATCTTTAGGTTGTCAGATAATACGCAATAATTTATTAATTGATGGTGGTCTCTGGTAATTTGCACACATACATATATATCTAGGCATTCACTAGGAGTAAGGTGTGGAGTGCTAATATCCCCTTGGCCAAAACGTAATCACATGGCTCTACCTCATGGCAAGGGGGGTAGGGAAATGTAGTTTAGCTGGGCAGCCATGAACCCAGCTAAAATTCCAAATATGGAGGAAGCGAAAAAAAGCTATTGGAAAACAATTCCACACTGGATTTCTCAGATCTCCATCCCCATTCTGATCTGCTTCTCAATATCCTATTCATCCTTCAAAACTCAGCTCAAATATCATCTTTGAGAAGTCTGCCACTTGGAGAGAACTAAGATCTCTCCATCGTCTAGTCTCCTGTCCCACAGTAGCACACGCTGACTTACAGCCAGTTATTTATGTACCTGTGGCTTCCACTAAATTGTGACATCTTTAAAGGCAAGAATCAGATCATCTCCATATTCCCAGATTTCCAGGAACACAGAAGGTGCTCCACACATAACTGTTTAGCCAATAAAGCTCCAGAAAAAGTGGAACAGTAGCTCCTTTCAAATGGACAGGATGTACCTTAGAGATCTTTTTGATCTGCCCCCTCTGCCTGATAGAGGAACCTTCTTTCCCAGTATAACTCACTTTAGAGGAGAGGTTGAGGCTGAGACTCTGAGTTTTCGGGGAAAAGAAGAAAAAGTCCACACTGGACCCTAATAATTTTCCACTTTTTAACATGTAACTTAGACTTCGGAGAGGATTCGGGTAGCCACTTCCCTTTTCCCACAGTCTCTTCTCTCCCTTTGCCAGGGTTCGTGTGAGCCAGGACGGGCAGTTTCTGCACTACGTCTTTCCTTACCAGTTCATGGACTCTCCCGAGTGGGAATCGCTGCATCCCTCTACGGAGGGGGTCTTCCAGGTAATAGGGAGCCCCATGGCAGCACCGCCCCAGACCATCCCACTGTAACCCAGCAATATCCCTGCCTCCATCTTTCCCCTCTTACATCTGTCATTTGAACCACTGCCAATATGATGCTCGGGGTGGGAGCACTCTCCTCCTGTGGGAAAAGTGCCTGGCAGAGGAAGGGTGGGGTAGGGAGGTGCAGACCCCTGAAAGGGGGGCTATGTCACTCCTATGCCTAAAACTCTTCCAGAAGACCCCAGTGACCACAAGATAAAAGCCCACACTCCTTAGGGAGTAACTTAAGACCTTTAGTGACATCCAGCCACATCTCCAGCCCCTTCCTTCCTCACAGTTCCTGCTCATACCAGCCCTACCGAACTACTAGTTCTTCCCTAAACACACCACATTGTTTTGCAATGGCCATGCCTTGGCTCCTACTGTCGCTTCTATCTGAAATGCACTTTCCTCACCCAGAGGAGGCTATGGCATCTCACTTCCTCTGAGGCCTGCCCAGGCTGACCTCACCAGCTTCCCCCCCCACCGCCCCCCACACACACCGCCTACATGCCTCTTCTATTCCTTTTACCATGCTGACTGCGCACATGTCTCTAATGATTTGGTTTCCCTTCTGTCTTTCGCATAGTAAACTCCCTGAGGTAGAAATCTGGGCTCTCCTCTCCATCTTCAGGCTCCAAAGGGCAATACCTTGTGCACAGTAGTAGGTGTTCAGTAAAGGTTCACTGAACTGGCTCGGCAGTGGGCAGTTGGTGTCTCAGAGGGCTCCAGAGGACATCATATACACACTCCAAGTTCAGGGCCTGGGTGCTAGAGCCCTCCTCTCTTCTCTGCCAGTCCTTCAGATTTCAGTTACCTTCTCTGTAGTTCTCACTTACTGAATGGCTAGCACGTGGCAGGCACTACCTATTTTATTGCCTTATTGATTCTCACAACTGTCCTCTGGGCGGAATGTTGTTATTAACATGTTTAACAGATGAGGGAACTAAGGCTTAGAAACCTCAAGTAATTTGCCCAAGGTCATCTAGAAAGTGGCAAAGCCAAGTGGCCTGACACCACTATTTCTATTCTTTTTTAAAATGGGAGGTTTACCAGGAGAGTGGAGTTTACCCATACCCACCATTATAGGTACTCCTCTGTCCAGACAGTTTGCCAGTACTGGGTTCCCTGTGTCTCCTACCAGTTCTATCAGGGAGCCCCTCAGGCGAGCATTTGAGCCAACCCCAGAATAGACACATGCCAGGCAGTGCCACCTGGCTGGGCCTGCTTCCGCCCCACCCTGACTCTTGGCTCTGTGAGGACAGAGCCTGAGAAGGAATCCTGATCCCACTGCCTAGACCACCAGCCACAGATCCCCTCTGAACGTGCTTCATCCACCACACACTCACGTCCTCTCCAAGCCGCCCAGCAGTCTCCTTTGAGAACCCTCCCAGGACCATAAGAACCCTCAGGAGGCCTGAGTCAGGTCCTGAGCCAGCCAGGCCAGGCTCTGTTTCTGACACTGAAACTGAGAAACAGGTGGTGGATAAGCCGGGCGTCCTCCCCTAAGTTATGCTTGAAAGGAAGGGCTGTGACCCCAGATGGCCTCTCAGTCATCTGAGAGGGATGTAGGGACTGTTATATTTCTCCCATTTGTATTTTTAGCATGCATCCCCATTGGGAGCAATGAGATCCACATATTTGCTCTTGGCTCTGTGAAGTCCCATTTCCTCTTTGCAAATGTCAAGTGTTGTCTCGGGTTGTAGTTCATCTTGTCCTTGCCTTTGCAATTGCATAGTCTTTGTTGACTAATAGGGAATCCACAGTGACTGAATCATAATTCTTACTGAGTTTACCACAAGGGAATCAACATTCCATCACACCTCTCAAGAATTCAATTAAGAATTTATTGACTGTTAAGCACTGTGACCCTTTCATTAGTCACCAAGAACATAGCATGGGAGGGATCACACAAAAATCAGCATTATTTCTCCCACTTGCATCATGTTTTACTGGACCCAAGGTCTCTTTACGTACGTCAGCTTATTTAATCCATTCAACCAGCTTCGAAGGTGAGGATTAAAGAAAGAGCTGGTCAAAACTTTATTACAGACATGTGCATGTGTATGTGGGAATCAGTCAAACCACTGGTTTCCTGAAGACCTTTAGGAAGGATTTTACATAGGACATGAGAAAATGACATCAGGATGTTTTGCAACATACAAGATTGGTAGTCTTCACCTGATTTCATTCATTCACTTCAGTAGTATTTATTGAGCAGTTATTGTAACCTGGGCACTATCTTTGTTTTTTCTTTTTGGCCATGCCATGTGGCATGTGGGATCTTAGTTCCCCAACCAGGGATTGAACCTGTGCCCCCTGCAGTGGAAGCGCAGAGTCCTAACCACTGGACCGCCAGGGAATTCTCATCTGGGCACTATTAAATGTGCTTGGAATATATCAGTCAACAGAACAGATGAAGGTCCCTGCCTTCATGCAGTTTACATTCTAGTACGGGAGACAAAAAATAAGCCATCGACATAATGAATAAGTAAATTATGTAATATGTTAAAAGATAATAACTTCTAGTAAAAAAAAAATAGAGTAGTGTAATTAAGGGAGAGATATAGTTGACCCTTGAACAACACAGGAGGTAGCGGCGCCAACCCTTCACGCAGTAGAAAATCCACATATAATTTATAGTCCAACCGCCAAATATATGTTCCCCCATATCTGGGGTTCCACATCCTCAGATTCAACCAACTGGCCGATTGTGTAGTACTTTAGTATTTACTATTAAAAAAAAATCCCCATTTAAATTGACACAGACAGTTCAAACCCGTGTTGCTCAAGGGTCAACTGTAGTTGCAATTTTAAATGGGGTGTTCATGGAAGTCTTTGTTGAATGGGTGACATTTGAGCAAAGACCTGAAGTGATTGGTAGTGTGAGCTCTGAGAATATCAGGGGGAACAGCATATTAGACAGAGGGAAGAGCCAGTGCAAAAGCTGGGTGGTGGGAAGGACTAGCATGTTTGAGGTTCAGAAAGGAGGCCAATGTGTCTGGAACAGAGAGAGGGAGGGGAGAGAATAGTAGGAGAAGAAGTCAGAGAGGTGATATGGAGCCATATCGTCTAGGGCCAGAGCATATATTTTCTAGATAGAGCCAAAAGGATTTCCTAACGCATTGGATGTAGTGCATGAGAGAAAGAGGATTAAGAAAACCTCTAAGACTTTTGACCTGAGCAACTGGAAGGATGGAGCTGCTATCAACTGAGATAAGGAAGCCTACGATAGTATCGTCTTTGTGAGAAGAGAGGAAGTCTAGTTTGGGGAGTGCTAGATTTGTGTCATCTATGGACATTTAAATTGGAGACACTGCATAGGCAGTTGCATAATTGAGTCTGAAATTAAGGAACAAGGTCTGAACTTCAGACATAAGTCTGGAAGTCGTAGCACACAGATGATATTTAAAGCCATTGGATCAGACAAGATCACCAAGTGAGTGCGTGTAGACAGAAAGGGGGTTCAAGAATCCATTAACTCTGGGAAACTCTAGTGTTTAGAATTTGGAGGGGAAAAGAGGAAGCAGCAAAGGAAGCTGAAAGGGACCAATCAGGAGATTATACCAGGAGAGTATGGCATCCTGGGAACCAAGTAAGGAGTATCAAAGAGGAGAGACTGAATGCTATGAAAACTGATTGTCAGACTCAGCAATGTAGAGGTCATTGGTGACCTTGCCAGGAACAGTTTGTGGACCACTGGGGCAAAGCCTTGCTGGCTGAAGAGGGAGTGCAAGAGGAATTGGTAACAGCAAATATAGACAACTTTTTCATGGAGCTTTGCTGAAAAGGAGAGCAAATCAATGGAGTGTTAGATAGCGAAGGAAGTGAAGTGAAGAAAAAGGATTTTAATTTTAAAATTTTGATTTATTTTAAGATGGAAGAAGTAACAACATGTTCACAAGAATGCCCACGGTCTTTGTGTTCAGCTTTGAGGACGCTATTTGCGTCCAGATTAGCTCTTACGCACACCCACTTCATGTGCAGCACACTTATTTCTTGTTTGGGAATTGTTACTAAGTACATCGAAAGTACAGGTTATGGCAGATGTGACAATTACTTGCTGAACCAAATTAGTAATGGATGGATTGTGAGTAATAATTCTTTCCCATGAGGCAACAAACCCAGAGAGATTAAGCAATTCATCTGATGTCACACAGCTAGTAAAGCGGTAAAGCCAGAACTTGAAACTTGTTTCTGGTCTTGATGAGTTAATTTAGAGCCCTGACTTCAGTGCTGATGATTGAGGGGAGGGGAGGGGGAGTTCTGGAGGCAAAGAAATAAAAGGATTATATACGATCTCTAACAAAGAATGTTTGGAAAGCCAACCCTACCTTTAATGAGACGACCCACATAAAGGATTTAACACAATGCCAACATGTGGTTGCCTCTCAGTAAATGTCAGCTGCTGTCCTCCCTCATTTCCACTGTCTCGATTCACAAATCTTCATCTTGAGCTCTGCCAACCTGCTCACGTTTAAAGTATTATGGCCAGAGTATAAAGAATCGTGTGATTCCACACCCTTTTCCTTTACTATCCTAAGCATGTTTTCATTTGAAACCTACCTTTACCATCATTGTTTTAACAAGGTTTATCAAGCACCTACTCTGTGCTGGGCACACGTTATTGACCCTGCAAGTGTAACTTAGCTTTGTATCACGGGCACATAGCTAGTGCCCAGAAATTTCTAGATGTCTAAATAAATGGAGAGTGGGGTGTCCTTCTACTTTGTGCTCTTAAGAGTTCCTGTTGGGACTTCCCTGGAGGTCCAGTGGTTAAGACTCTGTGCTTCCAATGCAAGGCGCACGGGTTTGATCCCTGGTCGGGGAACTAAGATCCCGCATGCCGCAAGGTGGTGGCCCCCCAACCCCAAAAAAAGAGTTCCTCTTCCTCTGTGCCCTTTTTCTGACTTCAGTCATCAGATCCATTTGGTTACTTGTAGGGCCCAAGTCAAGGGCAGCTCATGGGCCTGAATCCCAAGCCAGCATCCTGTCCAATGGATGCAGCCTGGCTCTTCTCTCACTGAAATTCTTTCCAACTCTTTTTTGTGTCCCCACTCCAATATATTATTTCTTTTTATCCTTAAAAAAAAACTGTCATCAGCATCCTGAACTTTCTTCTGAGCACTAGGAGGCCCTTTTTCTCTCCTGTAATTACAGCAGGCTCAGAACCTTCTGTAGCCATTAGTGAGATCAGCCATGGGACACAGAGTAGGAGAGCTAGGAGACCGGAGGTGGACACTGAGACTCTAGGAGGTGAAGGCCCAGCAAGTGAAGGGCTGATCTCAGGGCTCCTGACAAGAGCACCCTCCACACACACACAACCACCCCCCACCCCCTGTTGTGTCAGTGCACGCAGTAAACGTCGGTCATAGGACCTCTTCCAGGCAAGGCCATGGAGAGCTACTTCCACAGCTTCTTCAGAAAAGTGCAGCAGTTTGCGAAGTAAACGCTATATTTCTCTGTGCTAAGCATGGACACATTTTCTAGTTTCAACCTTTACTCTCTGCTCCTGACCCCTCTCAGGTCACTCTGACAGCCGAGACTGAATGTAGCTACATTTCCTGGCCCCGGAAAAGTCTCCACCTCCTTCTGGCCAAAGAGCGATACATCTCTCGCCTCTTCTCAGCCCTGCTGGGCTATGACATCTCGGAGAAGCTCTACGCTCTCAATGACAAGCTCTTTGCTAAGTTCAGGCTGCGCTTCGACATCCGTCTCCCCAGCCTCTACCATGTCCTAGGTCCTGCTGCCCCAGATGCAGGACCAGAGTCTCAGAAGGATGACAAGGACGTCTGTGAGCCTGCCGCATCCCCCTCTCCTCAGGCCCTGCCCACATCTGTCCAGCAAACACCCCCTAGCTCCCCACCTCCAGCGTCTACCAACCCTCCTGCACCTCCTCCCTGGGTCAGGATGTCCAGGCCCGACAGCAGCGGCCTGGGTGAGGACTCTACCAGTCTGGTGCTGGAGGATTTTGAGGAGGTGTCAGGATCAGAATCGTTCATGGATTATCAGAGTGATGGGGAGTACATGAGGTGAGGGGAGAACTAACATGGGCACAGCTGCCGGGCTCAGGATCCTGTGTAAGTACTCAGAAGGCAGCTGTCACTTTCTTGCCAACAGCTGGCCTTAACTGGGTTTGTAAGGGCAAAAAATCGTTTCATGGAGCCTGTCCTCCTGAGGATTCCCAGAAAGTGGCATTAACCCAACCCTGCAGATAGCAACTCACTCTTGGTGCATGCAAAGCATGAGAGGTTTTTTTTAATTTTTTTTTAACTCATCCCTTATTAAGTGTGATTGCAGTTTTGAAAGTGGGCTGGCTTGGTCAACATTTTGAGCAAGCAGATAGGTTGCTAATTTTTCTTTGCAAGGTTGTGCTAATAACTAAGGCCACAGCTAAGACTAAAGGGGATTTTATTTGTGGCATGCATTTTAAAGGATTTTTTACAAAGCTGACATGGTTCTAATTTCTAATGGTTCTTCTTGGCATACAGTCAGCTCTGGAAAGCAGTCATTACTTAGCCTGGATTGGACAGGTACCTCTGCTAACATCGAGTATTTCCAAGAGGCTTGTGATTAGACGCTAATGACTCTGGGAGGAAAATGTCCCCACCTTGCTCTCCTCTGGGCCAGTGGAAAGCGTGTTATTTGCTCAGGCACAGGACTGGACGCTGCTGTGACTGAATATTACTATGATAGGGTGACTTTCCCAGAAAACCACACCTTGCAGGAGGTAGAGTGGGCGTAATCTGGGTGGGACTAACGTGCAGGATTTCCCTCACACCTTAGGAGAGTGTACAAGAAAGTGTGTGCTGAGCAGTAACTGTTCCCCCTGGCTGCTCTCACAATACTGTGTGACTTATCCCTCTAGGACTCCAGCCAACCATGGTGCAGGCCTGGCTTTTCCTGAGGAAAATCCCACTGTTCCCAATTTGGAATGCATTTCCAAGGTGGGGGAGGGCTAGCTAAGAGATTAATCATTCTTTAGGAAACACTGACTATTTTCCCAAGAAACTAGTTCAGTGAGGAAGGCATTTAGGGTACTTGAGGTAAGTAAGTGAATGTTTGTATATTTTGAAAAGCAAGTCATATAAATGATGAAAGAGACAGAGAGGCAAATGATAAAAGTTAGCTATTTGGTTTCATAGGTGTGGAATTGATAATCTATGGAAGCAGAGTCCTTACAACCAGCGTCTAGCACCCGAGATCACTTTCTTGACCTCCTCCATTTGTGTTGTCCTCTCCTGTTGCCTCCTTCCCACTGTGCCCTACTCGCCCACCCCCACCAGTGCATATGGATTCTGTCCTGTGGGTCCCTCTCTTTGTCCAACACACCTACCCACCTGCACACACTCTGAACTCACAGCAGCTCCCTGTGTCCTCATGTCCTTCCTGGCTTTCTTCTCTTTTCCCGGCTCTATTTATTCTCCTCATTCTCCCTTCCTTCTGACTTCTGCTCAGTCCTTGGTTCCCTCAGTTTGCTGCTCTTAAGAAGAAAAAGGCCTGTTTCTTCTTCTCGGTTAATTTCCCCTCTCCATATTTGTCCTCCACGTCTTCCCCATTTTACTGTTGCTGTATTTCTCTCTCTGTTGCCTTCTTCCCATTTGCCCCACTTCCTATTTTGCTCTGTCTCTTCTTCTTCCTAAGCTGCCCTGTATCCCCAACTTAGTTTTTAATCCTGACTCTTCCAAGATCAGTACCTCCCCCTCTGCCTATACAGAAAACCATTCAAGTGAAGGTGTGAAAATTCCCACCTTTGATGGCTACACATCTTACGCATGAGTTACCCCAAACGTTAAGAGGCAGGTGGGGTTGTAAAGAAGAAAGAGACCCACACTGGGAGCCCGAAGTCCTGGCTGCTATGTCTGGCTCTGCTACTGATTGAAAACCACACAACCTCACTGAACCTTGCTTGCTTCATGTGGCCCCCAAAGGCCCTCCTGGGTTTATGTGAGAAGGCAAAGGATGTGCTGTTCAGAGGAGGAAAGAGAAGCAGCCAGTCAACAGTATAATGGACACGAGCCCCAGGACATCAGCGTGTCTTCCAGCAAGAACTCGCTGCTGTATTTCACTATGATTTCTCTTGTGACTTGGGACTGTCCTCCGCCCTGCTGGGTGGTAGGTCCTGCTTGACTAGGAGTTCTCTCCATTCTGTACCTGTGAAGAGTCTATCACCTACCACGTGATGACAGTGCAGGGCGGTCACGACTCCATCTCCCAGGTCCTCCATCCTTAATACTATTGCATAAAAGGCCTCTTTCCAAATTCAGCCTTTTCTGAGGCTCAAGATGAGAAAACTGCTAACATAACTCACTTTCTAAAGTACTAGTATTTGTAGTATAAAGAGAGTAGTTTCTAAATGTTCTTTGGCTTAAGTAATAGAAAGGGAAAAACACATTGTTTACTTCCACAGAGTTTTCAGAACAACTTGAAAACGTGATCAAATCGGCCAAATTTTAGACAGCTTTCAATTTAGTCTGTGATAATGGGATAATTTAACCCGGAGACCTTTTCCTCGAATTGTGTTTTAGGGTGTTTGGTTTGACTTATTTGCCATCAAACTCCTTTTAGTGTTATTACTGTAATGAATAAGCATAGTCCCTCGTGATTGGTAGCAATTTACTCTTGTTTCCTTTCTAAAGCAGGGCACAATTCACCATCTAGTCCCTGGCTCTTCAATGACCAAAATTGTAAGCTCATTGCTATTCATCCCCGCCCAGCACTTACATAAGAGGCATGAAGCTGACTGGATTCTGCATTGTCAGGACACAGCTTCATCACACTGACGCCAGCGCTTGTCCCTCACAACTAAAAATAGTCAGAGGTTCTACTGGAGCTTATTTTTGAAGAGAGCACATTTTTCAGTTTGGTGGTGCCCAGAATTATCCACAATTGGGTGCTACTTTTTCTAATATGCAAAGCAGTGCTGTTGGATAATGTATTCATGCAGGGTCTTACAGTTAGACCTCAAATTAACCCTGCCTTCACTAGAATCTTTCCAGTTAATTCTATGAACACACTCCACAATGCTCCATTTGATGTCTTACTTAAGGAGATGCTCAATGAATGCATCTCTGAAGTGGTCAGTTAAGTCAGATAATGAGTCCATTATCACAAATTAACTGAAAGCTGTCTGAAATTTGGGCAATTTTGCTTATGTTTTCAAGTTGTTCTGAAGACTTTGTGGTTTGAAAGTAAATACTATATGTTGTTTCCTTTCTATTATTTAAATAAACAAACAAATGAGAAACAGATTACAACATGGAGGCTAATTGTGGTCAAGGAAAGAGGCCAGGACCAGGACATAGTACCAAGGCCACAGAACCAATTCAACAAACATTCACTGAGTATCCACTGTGTATTTCAGGCACTGTGCCAGGTAATCACATTATGAGTAATCATGAGTAACAGTTGGAAGAATGTAAGATGCTTAATCTGCAAGAGGTGGACAAGAGTAATACCTTCGAATTTTGAAAAGAAGAGGAATTACAATTTCCCTTAATTTGGTGAAGTTCTTGAGGACAGAAATGAATTAAGGGCTGAAAGCTATAAGGTGAGCATTTTAGCTCAGTATTAATAATGGATTTGCCTCAAGGAGCAGTGAGTTACTCGTCACTGGAAGAATTCAAATAGGGATCAGAAGAAATCTTCTCAGAGGTTTTTTTAAGGTGATTCAAGCTCTGAGAGAAGGATGCCTTAGGTTATTGCTATTAAGGTGCCTTCTAACTCCGTGATGCTATGATTCTGTGATTCTAAGATGTGACTCTAGTCCTGCCAGTTAACCACCTTCAAGAGAAGTTCCTCATCTGCGAAACAGGGCTAGTAGTCTCATAGATAATTAATACCTACTGATAAGTAGATAGGTAGCCTCTGTCTACCTTACCAGGTTGCTGTGAGGAGTAATTGAGATAAAGTACACAAAGGCAATTTGTAAGCTATAAAGCACTAGTTTAATGTATAAAGTATTTTAAAATTCTGTCTGTATAGATTTATTTAACAAACTCCTCCCCACGCTGCCCCTGCTTCTCTCTTCCACTCCCTACCCCTTCTCCTCTGAGACACATGATTTCCCATCTTAGTTCCTCCAGTCTGGTATTCCAAGGAAGGTAGCAGCTGAAAGGATCCCCTGACAACAAAAGGAACAGCAAAAAGGTGGTGATCCAAAGAAAGCACACACTAGCTCCTTGGCCCCTGAATAACCAAGCTATAGCCAGACCTTCACCTGTTTTATTTGCTCAGGAGAGACTGATCACCGTCACACTATATTCAGGCTCTTTCCCTCGGAAGTGGCCGTAAGGTGCTTAGTTAGCTGTCAGTGTTGTTAAATAGCATGTTTCTCCCAGAACCACTAGAAAGCCTCCTGGGGCAGAAGACTTGCCCTTGAAGGTGGCATGGCAGGAGCTGCCTGGGGCCTCAGGGTCTGGGTCTCTAGATGGTAGCTCTACTCGACCTGCCAAGGCTCCGTGTTCAGGCAGGTAAGTTAGAGGCAGCAGTTCCCTCCCTGCCCTCGGGATCCCAGCAGCCTACAACCAGGGCCCACCCCCAGCTTATTCTTCTACTTCTGTTTTACAGGCCTCATTTACCTATCCCTCTCTTTGTAAAAATAAAAGACAGCGTTTTATAAAACTCACCAATTTTCTATGCAGATTTTTGAGAACTCATTCCGTAATGTTAGGTAGGATTCTTCATAGGAAGCGTATAGATTCTTCATAGGAAGCAACTGAAGTTGATCTCTTGGTCTCTTCTATAAAATGAGAGGACTGGACTATATAACTTCAAAGCTGACTCACCCTAATATTCTAGAAGGAAATGATTCAAAGATACATCTGCCCCTATTATGTTAGGCATTGGGTACAGTTAAAATATTGGGAACTGGTAGAGGAAAAAAAGACGTGAAAAGAACCCTGTGAAGTTATGCGAGCTATCTGGAGCCACAGTGCTGAAATCCTTCCTCTGTCTTTCCACAGCTTCTAGAACTCCTCTCCAGAGCTACTCTCAAGTTATGTCCAGGGGACAGGCCCCCTTGGCTCCAACTCTGACTCCTGAACTGTAAGGATCAATGGACCATCCTTTTCTCTGGCCACATTAATCCTCACAGGAAGGTGACTCGTGTGCACACCCCTCTTCTCACCCACTGGAAGGCTCTCAGGCAAGGTCGGAGCAGACACAGAAGATGCTAAAGTGCTGCAGCCACACCAAGGCCCCCGAGTGACTTTTAGAACTTTGCCTTCACCAGGCTTCCTTCCCAGAGAAGGCATCCCAAAGTGCAAAAGCACAGATTCTATCCTTTACTAACTGCAGAATCTCAGGCAAGTCACATAGCCTCTCTGAGTGTCTGTAAAGTGGGGATTATAAAACCCAGTTCACAGGGTTGTGAGGATTCAATGAGTTGATTCAGGTAAAGCACCTAGGACATGGCGTGGCACCTAGTAAGCACTCAATAAATCACTCATTTCCTTTCCTTATGTTGTTTCTTTCAGCGTTCTGAAAATATCAATGAAGTCAGCTATCCAAGAAGTTTTCACTGTTTTTATCTTGTTTTATTTAAAAATTTTTTTCATTAAGGTTCAACATAGGGAAGTAGAAATTTTAGAACCTAGTTTGCCATTAAGCTTTTAAGTTCAACTTACAAATCTTTCCCTCTATTTATGACCCTAATATTAAACAGTAGTTTTTAGAGGGATTTTTACAAATCTATTTAATTAAATTTCCTTAAACATTTTAAAGTAGACTTACAAATTTAACATATTCTATTTTATTTTTTTCCCCAAAATACTGCCACATGTATTCTGGTTACCTATTGCTGTGTAACATTCATCCCTAAAGCAGTGAGTTAAAATCATCACGATACTTTGTTTTGCTCACAAAAGTGGGGCTTGGCTGGGCTCAGCTGGGCTGTTTGCACTCAGGGTTTCTTGTGTTGTTGCATTCAGACAGTGACTACAGCCAGAATCACCTCAAAGGCTTCTTCATGCATGTGTCTGGGGCCCAGGCTGGGAAGACTCAAACTAGCTGAGGGCTGAAACAGCTGGGAATCCTTGGGCAACCCTTGCTCTCTCAAGAGTTTGTTCATTTTATTGCTGTATAGTACTCTGTTGTGTGAATATACCACAATCTACTTATCCATTCCACTACTGATAGGTGTTTGGGTAGTTTCTAGCTTGGGGCAATTACGAATAGTGCTACTATGAACATTCTTGAACTTATCTTTTGGTACACATATGTACACATTTGGGGGGTATATGCTGGAATTACTGAGGCATTGGGTATGTATATGTTCAACTATAGTAAATACTGCCAAACACTTTTCCTAGGTGATTATACCGATTAATATTCCCACTGTGTATGAGTGTTCCGGTTGCTTCTCATCTTCTCCAATAGTTGGCATTGTCTTTTTTTTTTTTTTTTTTTTTCATTTTAGCCATTTGGGTGTATGTAGCAGCATATCATTGTGGTTCTTTTTTTAAAATTTATTTATTTTTTGGCTGCATTGGGTCTTAGTTGCTGCACGCGGGCTTTCTCTAGTTGTGGCTAGCAGGGGCTACTCTTCATTGCGGTGCGCGGGCTTCTCATTGCGGTGGCTTCTCTTGTTGCAGAGCATGGGCTCTAGGTGGGCAGGCTTCAGTAGTTGTGGCACACAGGCTCAGTAGTTGTGGCTCGAGGGCTCTAGAGCACAGGCTCAGTAGTTGTGGCACATGGGCTTAGTTGCTCTGTGGCATGTGGGATCTTCCCTGACTAGGGCTCGAACCTGTGCCCCCTGCATTGGCCACTGGATTCTTAACCACTGAGCCACCAGGGAAGCCCTGATTTATAGAGTTTAAGAATAGTTTAGGGGCTTCCCTGGTGGCGCAGTGGTTGAGGGTCCGCCTGCTGTTGCGGGGGACACGGGTTCGTGCCCCGGTGCAGGAGGATCCCGCATGCCGCCGAGTGGCTGGGCCCGTGAGCCATGGCCGCTGAGCCTGCGCTCCGCGGCAGGAGGGGCCATGACAGTGAGGCCCGCGTACCGCAAAAAAAAAGAAAAAAAATAGTTTAGGAGGTAGTAGCATATTGAGTAAGAGCTTGGGCTCTAGGACAAGTCAGTTCTTTTATTCAGATTCAAATGATTTTTCTGCACTAATTGAGTTTATTTTTCTGCTTTATTCTGTTAATGAACTACATTAATAGATATGTGAATGTTAAAACAAACTTGTATCCCTGGAACAACTCCAGTCTTATTATGATGTATTTTCCTCTTTATGTATTTATGAACTTGGTTTGTAAATATTTTGTTTAGTAGTTTTGAATCTATGTACCTTGTCATATCATTGTCAGGTTTTAATATCAAGGTTATGCTGACTTTGTGAAAGCAGCTGGGAAGTTTCTCTCTCTCTCTCTTTCCCCCTGTCCTATGAAAGAGATCTTTAAACCAAAAAAGTTTTATAACTCTTCATTCTCATTCCACTCAGTTGCCCAGGCCCAAAACCTTAGAGTCTTTCCATCAGTCTTGTTAGTTCTATCTTCAAAATATATCCCCAATTCAACTCAGCATGTCCATTGCCACCACTAATTTCAAGCCACCATTATTTCATAGCTAGATTAACTTTAATAGATTTATAACTGGCTCCTTATTTCTCCTGTCCCTCCTCCCCATAATCTATTCTACACAAAGTTGTCATTTCAAAATGTGTATGATGTCTTCACTCTCTTGCTCAAAATTTCAAATGACTTCTTATTCCACTTAGAATAAAATCCAAATTTCTTACCATGTGATAATAGTCAGAATCAGCTTTTATGACTTAATGGCACACAGATTTATTGCTCTTAAAGTCTACTGAGAATCTGCTATGACTCATCAGGGCAACTGTCTTCATGTTGCAACTCAATGAATGATTCAACCTACTTTGACCTTCTGGCTTTTTTACCTTAAGAAAGAGACAGCTTGACGTTCTTGTACTGGCTCTTTGATGCTTTGGCCCAGAAGTGACACGAATCCCTTCTACTAGTCACATGGACCTACTTAATAATCAGCTCTGTGTTCTGTTGATTACAGGGACTGGGCAATGTGGGAGAGTAAAAGGAATGCTGATGAATGCTACTCTTTTAGCTACTTAGGACCCACAAGACCCCACCTGCCTGTCTCTCCAGCCATACATCATTCTGCTCTTATTCTCACTCATCATGTTTCAGCCACGCTAGACTTTTGGGTGCTCCTCATACACACCCAGCTCCTATCTATATCAGGGCTTTTGCAGTTTTTCTTTCTCTCTGCAGTGCTTTTCAATCATACCTTCTCCTGGCTGACTTCTTCTGGTCACTCAGTTCTCAGCTCAATGTCACCAACCCAGCTAAGACACCCACCTCACCTCACCATCACCGTCTGTCCTCTTGTCCTCTTGCCCTGTCTTCAGAGCCCTATGTTCTCTTTCCTCACCTTTTAGGATTCCGATTATGAGCTTTGTAGAACTTTGCAGTGTGTTCTATATTGCTCTTCTGTTCTTTTCTCATTTATTTCCCTAAAGTTATACTATGTATTTATTTTCTTTCTTGTTGGAATTCTGTCTCTTCCATGTACATTTCACTATAGAAGCCCTTTGTCAGTCTTGACAAATCCAACAGCTCTCTTGTCAATCCTTGAGGGCTGTTTTAGGGAGTGAATGAAGCAATAAACAACAAAAAAGCTCCTTGTACATTGTAAACTGAGACTCAAAAATGTTACCTGGGGTGCGGGGCCACCCCCCAAGCTGGAGGACTGCCCAGGCAGGGCTGTTGTTACACACATGTGGTATATAACAGAGGTTCCGCAGGATGTGAAACGCTTTTAACGTGTGTGTGTTTGTTTTCAAAAGGATCAGACCTTATCGCTTTTACGTGGAATCTAAAAATATGGTACAAATGAACTTATTTACAAAACAGAAATAGAGTCACAGATATAGAAAACAAACTTATGGTTACCAGAGGGGAAATAGTGGGGAGGGACAGATTGGTAGTTTGGGATTGACATGTATATACTACAATATTTAAAATAGTTAAGCAACAAGGACCTACTGTATAGCACAGGGAACTCACTCAACATTCTGTAATGGCCTATAAGGGAAAAGAATCTAAAAAAGAGTGGATATATGTATATGTATAATAACTGATTAACTTTGCTGTACAGTAGAAACTAACACAAAATTTTAAATCAACTATACACCAATAAAAATTTTTAAAAAATAAAAATTATGGATTGAAATCCTAAAAAAAGAAAGAAAGAACGAACTTGAGAAGTCATTTAGCCCATTATCCTTCCTCCCAGGCAGGATAGCATTTAAGCTAACTTTGGAAAGTGATATGTATTCCTTTCTTTAAAAAATAAAACTATCCGCAAGGACTGCCACAAAAATAAATAAATAAATAAATAAATGACAAATAAATAAACAAACAAATAAATGACATTATATGGATTTGTGAACCTCTTACAAAATCCCATACTAGAGGTCCACACATGTGAAAATAAAATCTTTGGGTTACAACTTCATGTATTCTGGAATAAAGCTTGACATATAGTCAGATTTGCTCTAAGGAGAGGACAATAAATATTCTTTTATCTCATGAAGACTTACTAAATATCCACTGCTGTCAAACACTATTCTGGACACCACATGCTTTGCTGGGTGAATCATGGTCTCTGCCCTGAAGGAGCTCCAGATCTAGAAAAGAAGATACATGAGTTATAGGCACCCTCCCACATCTCCACCAAGGCCTTATTAAGTCAAGCTCCCTGGGCCTGACTCCTCTGAAGATTAACAGGCTTCTTGTGGCTCATAACCACTTTAAGGTGAAGCTGGATCCCTGATACATATACAAATAAGCACTACTCCAGTCCATTGTGGAAAGCCTTACATGAGTAGTTGAAACCACTACAAGAGCTACAGAAGTTCAGCAGGTGTCACTTCCCATTTCTGGGATCAGGAGGTGTTCGTGAAGAAGCTGACTTTGAGCTGTGCCTTAAAATACAGAGAAAGGTAGGCAAAGCAGAAAAAAATCCAGGTAAAAGATGCACGTGAGTCTGTGGGCTGGAGGTACAAGTAAGGCATGCTTGCAGAAGAGAAGCAACAGCTCTCAGTGACCAGCTGTGGAATCTGAGCTCCAGTGACAACGCAGTGGGACGTGAGCCGGGAAATGGTGCTCTCAAAGCAGCACGGAGGGAGATTGTGTTCAGTGCACACCACAGCGCCTGGCAGAGCATAGCTGTTTCCCAAATATTCAAGTTCTGAGGGACTTGAGTAGAGAGAACAAAGCCAGGAGAATAATCAAGGCTGTTGAAATGGTCAGTGGGTTGTGAGATACTGTTATCGAATGCAAGTCTGTGTGCCCAACACACAGTGAGGACAAACAATACCAAAATGTCGTAGTTTGGAGCAGAGAAAATTTTATTGCAGGTCCATGCAAGGAGATGGGTGACTCATGCCTTAAAAATCCAAAACTCCACGAAGGCTTTCAGCAAAGCCCTTTTATAGGAAAGGTGAGGGAGGGGCGTGGTTAGTTGTTGCAAACTTCTTGGTGTCAGATCCTTTGTCCTTGAGGTCAGGTCACGATGTTCCTGTAAACCTCCACCAAAACAAATGTTATTCTCTGTTCTGACGAGAAAGGGCAAGGTCCCAAGGCTCAACCTTCACCCTCCGAGGTCCAGGTCCTGGCTAAGAGGACGGGGTCCCTGCGGGGGCCGGCGACCCTGCCCGGGAGCATTCATCCAGCACCCAGGCTGGGTCCTCCCACCAGTGCCCAGGCCCGGCCGAAGAGGCAGATCTCAGCTGGTGGCACCCTCAGGGCCAGGTCCCCAGACCCTGCCCAGCCATCACCACTGAGGACGCCGGGCGCCCAGGACCCAGCCGGCCCTCAGGCTTTTCATTTACAATGGAGAGAATCATTTGTGTAGGATCATTTGTGATCCTACACAAAATCATTTGTGAAGGAGTACATGTTGTGGCGAATACCAATCAGGCGAATTCACAGCTCACAGTCGCCCTTCTTTGAGAACAGCCCACCACAGAGACGGACCTGAAGAAACGACGGCTGACGTCCTTGCAGCCTAACCCTGACCTCTGGCCGCCTCCTAGGGGTAGACAACCGGTCTCAGCGTATCAATTTTTGAAACTTGAACGGAAAGACTGAAGCTGGTTGAAGCTGTTACCTTAATGGCAGTGTCCATATACTGGAAGTTGCTGAGGCCTCCATGGACTGTGACCCATGGAGACTGTCACCGCTATCAGGTCGCAGAGCTGGGTCCTGGGCCCGGCCAGTGGTCGGCCGTGGCAAGGGCTCTGGAGCTCTGCGGGACACAGCCCTCAGCCTGTCCCCGGGCTCCCCAGCTCACCCACCGGCCCCGAGGCCAAGGGCCCTGGAGGGTCCCAGGGAGAAGGCCGGGATTCGCCTCTCACCGCACTCTCTGCTGGGAAAGCCGGGAGAGGCTGACGGCTGGCGGAACCTGACCTCTAACTACTGAGCTAACGTCTCGCGATAACAGTCTCAGGCTAAGAGCCGCGCGCCTGCCCCGCCCCTACCAGAGGCCAGAGCGTGTGATGGCGAAGGGAAGAGAGAGGCAGGCACCTGTGCGGGACCCTGGGAGAACTGCCTGGGCGGGGAGTAGAGTCCACCTTAGAGGCTCTGTGCCTTCTTCCCTGTATGTTCTGGACACCCTGGTTTCCTGTTGACTGAAGAAGTGTGAGCAATGCCCTCAGCAGTTTCACTTCTAATCGTCATTGAATTTATACACGGACTCCTACTCAGAAATTCCCTGGAGGTCATGGGATTTTATTTCACTTTTGGTTCACTTATCTGACGTGAGGCTTCCCAGGAGTCCTCCTCTGCATAGCACATGATTGCAATTGCCAACTGCTCAATGGCCTGGAATTGCCCTCTGCCCCTCCCACCAGCCCTGAACGCTATTCGTCCCTCAAGACTAGTGCCAACGTCCCCTCCCTTCCTACACTCTCGCCATTTCCCTCCAGCTCTGTCAGTATCACCAGTCCCCACAGGACCCTAGACCCTCTGGGGCTACCTTGCCCAGCCCTCCTCTCACCCTAGACTCCCTCTGGAGGCACCAGAGGGCTGGGTGGACTCTGACTTGTGGCCGTGGTCCCGGCACCTCACACGGGGCTACAGGTCTGGCGTTTAGGTGGTAACGGTTAGAGCTTTGCTAAACTCAGCTGCTACCCATTTCACCTTGGGTCAGATTAACACGTGGGATTTTAGAGACGTCTAGTTCTGCTTTGCAGTTTTCTTTGGCTTCTGTCTACTATTCAAGCCAGAACTCTTTGACTCATGTGTGACTGAGGAAGGAGGTCCTTTCTGTCTGGTGTCTCCAGGCTCAGGCCTGGTGCCCCCCATCTCCTGCCCCTGGACAGCTTGGCCTTCATGCCTGCTCCCCCATGAAGTGTCTGAGAGGAAAACACTGGCTTTCTCCTTCTCCTTTCTCCGATTTGGTTTCTTCTCTTTTCCCTGTTTCTTGCAGTTGTTACTGAGGACAAATCCGTGTGCCTGACGCACAGTGAGCCCAAACAATACCAAAACATCAGGAGTTTGGAACAGAGTTTTATGGCAAGGCCCTGCGAGGAAACACGTGGCTCATGCGTTAAATACCCCGAACTCTCTGAAAGCTTTCAGCAAAGCCCTTTTATAGGAAAGGTGAGGGAGGGGCGTGGTTAGTTGTTGCAAACTTCTTGGTGTCAGATCCTTTGTCCTTGAGGTCAGGTCACAGTCAGGTCATGATGTTCCTGTAAACCTCCACCAAAACAAATGTTATTCTCTGTTCTGACGAGAAAGGGCAAGGTCCCAAGGCTCAACCTTCACCCTCCGAGGTCCAGGTCCTGGCTAAGAGGACGGGGTCCCTGCGGGGGCCGGCTACCCTGCCCGGGAGCATTCATCCAGCACCCAGGTTGGGTCCTCCCACCAGTGCCCAGGCCCGGCCCACGAGGCAGATCTCAGCTGGTGGCGCCCTCAAGGCCAGGTCCCCAGACCCTGCCCAGCCATCACTGAGGACGCCGGGCGCCCAGGACCCAACCCGTCCTCAGGCTCCTCAGGCTGCCGAAACAGCGGTAGGAGGCCAGGCCCCACAGACTGCAACCCATGCAGACTGCGGCTGTCATCAGGTCACAGAGGCGGGGATGGGGGAGAGGTTCACCGCCACGTTGAGGCCTGGGCCGGGCCAGTGGATGGCCGTGGTGAGGGCTCTGGAGCCCTGCAGGACACAGCCCCCAGCCTGTTCCCTGGGCCCCTCAGCTCACCTGCCCAAGGCCGGGTGAGCTGGAGGGCCCCGGGGAGAAGGCCGGATCCGCCTCTTACCTCACTCTCCTTTGGAGGACCACCACTCTGCCGACCGTTGGCCGAGCGGGGCCACTAACGGTGGCTCATTGACAGTTGCTCGTTGGGGGAGGGGCCCACTGCGGCGCCAAGCAGTGGCCGAGCGGGACTTGCAACTGCCGCTCTAACCGTCTGGCGTTAGTGGTCTCCCGGTAACCGTTGCCTGGTAACGGGTTGCAGGGTAACAGAGTGCTGCAACATCCGCGTGCTAAGGGCTGCGCCCTGCCCCACTCTGTCACATAGCCCGATTCCTCACTATTCACGGCTTCCCTTCTGTTTCTTTCCATTTCCCCCTTCCAATAACTTCTAAATGATTTTAACATCTGTTTTCCTTGTCACAAACATAAGCATATTTTTAAAAAACTCTCACGTTTATACTGTGTTGCTTTAACCTAGTAAGCCCCACTTTAATGCAACTAAATATATATATATTTGAGAAGGCCTTCATTTTGTGGGTGTGTGGGCATGTGATTCCACCTTCCAGCCTGGGATCCTCGGGCCAAGCTAAAGAAGCACCTCTGGCGGGTTCACAGACATCAGAGCTGCCAAGGGATGGTTTAGCCCTGGAGACCCTGAGATCCAGAGAGGAGTCATGGAAACCCTACCCCTTTTCCCTACGTGGTCAGAGTTCATCATCCCCCTCCCTGCTTCCACTATGTCTGATGCATACTTCTTTGTTTGAAACGATCCCATTGAAATTATTTATTTAGAGCAGTGATTCTCAATCCTGGCTGCATATTAAAATAAACTGGGAAGTTTTTTAAAAAATACATATGCCATACATAAAACAAGACAGCCACAAGAGTTGATAGTTGTTGAAGCTGGATAATGGGTACATGGAGATTCATTATGCTATATTTCTAATTTTGTATGTGTTTGAAATGTCCCATAATAAAAAGTTTAAAACTAAATATATAATATATATTATATAAATATATAAAATAATATAAAACTGGACCTATAGCAAACCAGTTAAAATTGAATTTCTGGGGCCCCTAGGCTTAGAATCTGTAGTTGTAAAAGCTTCCCAGGGATTCTGAGGGTTGAGAGGGGGACATGGGGACATGAAGAGGATTGAAGCGATTACCGCCTCTGGACTGTGAGCGCTTTTTTTTTTTTTTTTTTTGGACTGTGAGCTTTTGATGAAATGTCAGATGACTGCCCCTAAAGTATTACTCCTGATTTGGATAAATGATCAAACATTCCATGAATGGTGACTAAAGACAACTCATTTATCACACTGTCTAGCTGAAGTATTTTAAAGTAAATTATAAGACCACCAACATTGGCACATGATGGCTTACTTATGTGTGAGCTTCTGAAGAGAACAGTCCTTTCTGTCTTCTTTGTATTTTCATTCTCAGCATGTAGCACATGGCCACTTTGTCATTGCCAGTAAATGTTTGTTAAATTAAGTTTTCTTTAAAAAGGAGATGGGGGTGACACAAGTAGACATTGGGTTAGGATGCCCTATCAACATAATGTTAAGAATACGAAGCTCTGGAGCTGGACTGCCTGGGTTCGAATTTCAGCTCTGCCACTTAGCCTTGTGTCATTCACAGTCCAGTAACTTAACTGCTCTGCACCTCAGCTTGTTCATATGTAAAATGGCAATAAAAAAGAACCTATCTCATATGTTTGTTATGAGTTCTCTGTCTCTGTCTCTGTCTCTCTCTGTCTCTGTCTCTGTCTCTCTCTCTCTCTCTCTCTCTCTCTCTCTCTATATATATATATATATATATGTATATACTTAAAACCATGCCTGACACATAGTAAGCATTCAGTATGTTGCATTGTTAAGAAGACTGCCCTCAGAACGGTGCCTGGTACACAGTACATCACTGGCTTATAGTAAAGGTTTGCTGAATGAATGAATGAACATTCTGCTTTTGTGATTACTTGCCTCCAGTTTTACCCATTTCATTGTATTCTCCAGATAAGGAATATAGCAGAGGGTAACTTCTGAATGGAAGGTTAGGTTGAGAGTCAAAGGGAGTGATCTTGAGGTTGGAGTGGATTCAGTTTCAAGCCCAAACCAGGAGGGCTGAGTGAACACTGGGAGTTTTAAAGTTGAGAGTCCTGGTGACTGCAAGAAAGAACGGGCATTTTTAGTTGACTCAGTCTGACCCCAGTGCCATGAAGAGTGGTGCCCACAAATTGGGCTGACCTTCCCAGGATCTAAACCTAGATTTCTTTCCACCTCTCTACCCTCCAGCTCTGTCTAAAATAAGAATCTGTACTGGCTTAGGCCTGGATTGATGTTAGAGATCCAGAGCTTCAAGGCAGCAGCAGGAATTTACTTCCAGATAAACACTGTCCTTTGTTTATCTTCAAAACATTATTAAAGCTCATACTTATGTGTAATGAAGGTCATTTAGAGTTATTAAAAGCCAATAGAAGTGCAGGCCAGGTTTGGAAGTGCAATATAAATGGGAGAGGGGTTATGTTTTCCTCTACTGGCTGACAACCTTGGGCAATTCCCCTAATCTTTCTGGGCCTTGGTTTCCTCCTCTGACACTCTGTGGCTTGATGACTAATATAAAAGGTTATTTAAAGAACACAATAATAATAATTATAGTGGATCAACCCAGCAGGGGCTAAGGGTTTCTTCTGGTAAAAAGTAAGAAAGAAATAAAGGAAAAAAGATAAGGATTTAGCCACAACGAAAGTTCCTGAATTCTAGGTTAAGAAGTTAATGAAGCCCGTAAGCTAAGGACATCAGTGAAAATTTTGGAGCAGGAGAATGATAAGTTTAAAGAGTTTATAGAAGGAATTATCTGCACAGGTAAATAGAATGGACTAGAGGAGAATGAAGCTGAAGGAAAAGAGACTAGTGCGAGGGTGGTACCAGATCCAGGGTCTTACCACATGTCTGAGGGAATAGGCAGGAAGGGACATATACCAGGCAAATTTTGAAGAAAGTGACAGTGTCTGAGTGTAAGTCAAGTATTAGGAGGAAGGAGGGAAATGAGCTTTTTTTTCTTTTTTTGAGCACTGTGATGTTCTGAGTCAAAGATGACTCAGGCTTCAAGCCTGGTTGGCAGATGGTGGTGGAGGCTATTACAGTAAGGAGAGGAGGAACAACTTTAGGGGAGATGTTGATTTGATTTTGCATGGATTGAGTTTGGGCTGCTGTCAAGACACTGAATGGGCACATAAATCAAACAGTATGGTTTCATAAATGAGAGGGTGAATACTGAGGATCAGGGAGGATTTCAGGCCTTTCAAAGGGGCATGGAAGGACTCAGGCATGGCAATAGTCCTATCACCTCAAAGCTCTCCTCTAAGGGGAAGGAGCCACCTCTGCTGGGGTAGAGGCAGGGCTATGATGGTCACCCCTGGGCCTGGGTGTGCTCAAGAGTGAGGTCAGAGGTGTGTTTAAGGCTGGGGAAAGCAGTATGTCACTTTCAGAATGTCACTTAGGACCACTCAACAAGGAGATCAAGGACTGGATAAGAATGCAGCAATTTGGGAAGATTTATGTTTCAATATAATTTCCTTTACACGTACAACCAGAGCTTCCTCCTGTAGAGATATTAAAGGTTAAAGTGTAACAACGGCAGGTGAAATTTTACAACAAGTTGCATAAATGAAGGCCATTCCTGAAACTTATGAAAAGATCTTTAGGGTTAAGCCAGTCTTCTCTGTGCCTGATCTTCTCTCGTTGCCTTTGTCTACATAATTAGAGTCTTGTCTTTAATTCAATTCAAGGAGCTTTTATTGCATGCTTACAACGTGGAAGACACAGAGAATGAGAAAATATAGTCCTTGCCTTTAAGGACCTTACAATCCCATCATAGAAACCTGACCAACATGGAATAAGCTATAAACCACCACTGCAAGGCTGCACGGGTACCAACTGCAATGACATGTGGGTGGCAGGCTTCCCGGGGGAGGTAGAACTGGAAGTGGACCCAGTATGACTGGCAGAATCTGAATGGAGGTAGTGGGGGCAGCAGGTGCAAAGGCTTGGAGATGGCATTGTCCACAGTATTTGTTAGGGGATCCTGGCTTAAGCACATTGAGGGAAATGGCAGGTAACTTTAGTTAGATTGAGTGGGGCCAGACTGAGGAGATCTCTCTTTAGATATGTTGGTTAAGACATCTAAATACAAGAAACCAACCTGAGCACGTTTACTTGTCTAACTATAATGTGGCGGTTAGAGCCCAGATGATGGAGTCAGATGGCTTGGTGTGAATCCTGATTTCACTCATTGCTAGTTGTCTAACCATGGGGAAGTTGTTTAATTTTCCTGTCCCTCAGTTTTCTTGTATGTAAAATGAAGTAATACACAGAATTGTTGGGAAGATTACATAAGATAATTTCTATAAAGAGATTAGAATGCTACCTGGTACATACTAAATGCTCAGGAAGTTTTAGCTTTTCACTTTCTCTTACATAGCATTCTGTATTGACTGAAAATTTTTGAATTAGTTGAATTTTATAATCATAAAAAAAAACTTTATTTTAAAAAGTTCATCATAGTTCACCCATAGGAAGTTTCACTGCTCTGAAGACTACTCTGTCTGAATGAATGTCGTTTCAAAAAGGTAGTAAAATCTCAGGCCCCTATACTTCTGTAGGAGAGCCCATCATTCCAATTTCACAGATGCGTAACTGGTCGGCCAACTTGGGAAGTGTTGAACAGCACATAGTAACTCCACAGGAGAAATTTGGTGATTTGGGCTACTTATCTTAGGGAGGCAATTCTTTGAATAAGTAATTGCAAGGAAACTATTTCTTTCAACCACTGTTAGAGTGTATGTGAATTCTTATGACATTTTTGGAAAAGTAATCCAGCACTGCTAATATTTTGATATATCTGTTGACCTAGCTATTCTCACCAAAGAAATCTATCATATAGAAATGAAGCCACCAGTATGAGAATAGATGTACAAAAGTACTTATTGCAGCATCATTTGTAGTTGAAGAAAACTAGAAACAACTTTAATATTCATCACCAAGAAAACGGTTGGCTAAATTATGACATGCCCATGCTGTGGAATGTATACATCCAGGGAATAAATTAAGTCTATGTATAGCCCAGGAGGAATATTCATGATATATTGTGAATAACAAAGGAAAATTGCAGAATGCTGTGTGTGCTATGATTTCATTTTTGTTTAGAAAAAAACAAAACAAGAAACAACAATCATGTGTGTATATATTTGTATTAATGTGGAGAGATGTGTAGGACATACACCTAGCTATTAACATTTATTACCTCGGGGCCACGGAAACTATGTGTCTACAGTCTGACTTGTTAAAATGCACATGTATTGCTTTTGTAATTAAAAAATATATATATATATAGTAAGGTGGGGTGGATTTTGGAGGGAAATTAACATGAAGACCAAGATTGAAATCACTCAACTGCTTTAAATCAATCCTGGTACTCAGACCCTGAATTATAATGTTGTTTTAGGAAGACCTTGTGGGGTAACTGGGGTCTTTATTCAGTCATCACTAGATAATCCCAAAGAGAAGACGTAGAAGACGGTGGATGAATATATTTGCTCCAGTAATCAGAAAGCAGAGACTCTTAAAAATCAGAGATCAGGAAGTTTGATGTTGATTCCCAGCAAAGTCCAGGAACAAATCACTAAAAAGTTTGCTTGCATGTATTTAGGAAATAAAGTAGCAATTATTAGGAGCCTGCATTTCTGGGAATTAAGTCATGCTAAAGTTAAATTAATCATATTTTAATCATATTTTAATCATTTAAATCATAAAATCATGTAAATATAAAGAATTGGAACTTTTCTCATAATATGTAAGTAGCCAAGATAAACATGAGTTAGAAATATACGTGAAGGTTCAGAGTATTGACTGATCTTAAAGATGCTTCTAGAGGTAGGTGTCTACCCTTGACCTTCTCCTTTCAAGTTATTAGCTATAGTTATGAAAAAGGAGTCTACAAAAAATGTCATATATCTGCATATAGATATAGATATAAATGACATAAAGCTTGGAGGGAGAGCTAAGTATTCTTAAGGATAAGATTAGGATGTGAAAAATTCCCGACAGGTTGGAGAAACTACAATAATAATATGTAAAGGAACTGGGTTACATGAAAAGTTCATTCAGGTTCAAAAAGTCAACTCCACAAGAAAGCAAGCAAGCTGGATCCATAAGAATACAGACCTTTAAAAGCTGAAGTATTGTGGGTAACCCTAAAGCGACTCTTGGGTGAAGCAATGGAGGATTACAACAAAGACCAAATGAACGTGTGCCTCTGGTGTACACTGGGGAGAAGGCCTGGTATATGGAGCCCAGTCCTGGGACTGCAGTACAAACTGAACAAACTCAGAGCAGAGTGACCAGAGAGAGGAAGCCTCTGGAATTCATGTGTATAGTGCCATGTAAGGGCAGGGGTTGACTCTTGAATTACTTGCGTGGTAGTCTCTGTTCAAGAAACTTCTCGGCAGGGGTTGGGAGCGACAATGGTGTGGAGGGAAAACCCATGCTCTGCCTTTGCCCTGCCATCAAGCAAGTTCTGTTACCGCTCCCTTTTTCCTAACCCCACACACATTCCACCTACGTAAAGCCAGGTTTTCTAGAGTGTGGGCGAGACGGTTTAAGGTAGCACATAGACCCAGCATTAAATAACATCAAATCTCGGTGAAATTGCTAGTCCGGCTCTAAATTTCTTTCAGTCCACTGATTACATATATAGAAGAAAGTCTCTGGTGTTGATAAGTTTTTGACATCTCCCTTATACTTGTTAATCTTTTCTTTTTAATAAGGAAAAAACAGGCCTGGGGCATAGAGCTTGCAGCAAGCCATGGTATCTAGCTGGAATTTTAAACCTTGTTATGCTCTCATTGTATTTATTTTTAGGATTAATTTATGATAAGGAACACTGGTTTTCCATTTAAGGTAATGATCTGAAGTTTCTGATGGGGAGCAACATAAAATGTGAGGGAGTCTAACAGTGACTTAAAGTAAGAGAACAGGAAGTACAGCCTCATACAGCCCAGGGTAGGTCTGTCTCTAGGGAGGTTCTTGCTGGGAACCTGGGTGGAGTAAAGGGAGGGATAAAACAAAAGAGGGGGGCTTCCCTGGTGGCGCAGTAGTTGAGAGTCCGCCTGCTGATGCAGGGGACACGGGTTCGTGCCCCGGTCCGGGAAGATCCCACATGCCGCGGAGCGGCTGGGCCCGTGAGCCATGGCTGCTGAGCCTGTGCGTCCGGAGCCTGTGCTTCACAACGGGAGAGGCCACAGCAGTGAGAGACCTGCGTACCGCCAAAAAAAGGAGGGGTTTGGGTTTTAGAAAAAAAGAAAGAACTCCAATCCTGCATATTGAAGAAGGTTCTCCAAACACGTTGTTCTCCTACTGACTGGGATGGACGGTGCAGAAAACAAAGTGTGTCTGTGAGCCTTCACAATGCATCACCTGTCCTTCGGACAAAGGCTCCCTCTCTCTCCTGGTGACCTAGGTGACTTGGACCAGATGGAGCAGTTGCAGCCTGTTGCTTGCATCATTCACCCAGCCTTTACTGTGGAGAGTGAATCGGCAAGTCAGCAGTTTCCTTTCAAAGCCCGTTTACTTAGGTTTTTTTAAAAAAGTCTCAAGCATTGTATGTATCCCCGTGTTCATAGCAGCATTATTCACGATAGCCCAAAGGTGGAAGCAATCCAAGTGTCCGCTGATGGATGAATCAATAAGCAAAATGTGATTTATACACACAATGGAACATTATTCACCTTTAAAAAGGAAGGGAATTCTGACACATGCTGCAACATGGATGAACCTTGAAAACATTATGTTAAGTAAAACAAGCCAGATACGAAAGTAAATACTGTATGGTTGTATCAGGTGCTCTAGAAGAGTAGAATTCATAGAGACAGAAATTAGGATGGTGGTCACCAGGGGCTGGGGGGAGGGGCCGTGGGAGTTATTGTTTAATGGGGACAGAGTTTCAGTTCGGGATGATGAAAAAGTTCTGGAGACGGATAGTGGTAATGGCTGCACAACAATGTGAATGTAGTGAATACTACTGAATTATACACTTAAAAATGGTTAAAATGGTTTTTAAGAGTTAAACAAAATCATTAAGTATAGAGGAATCCAGGAATACCTAGCTATGGAGAAAGCAGTGAAGGTATGTGTCATGTCTCTCTGTCTGTTCCCACGGCCATCGCAGCCATTCTCACCCTTTTCTGCCCTGCTCTATACCCCAGGGCCACATCAACGTGCCTCTTGTCTTCTGGCTTCTAGTTGCAATCACTCAGTGGGAGCACCAGCAGAATGGGGGAGGAAAGAAGAGTGAGGGTGGAGAATCTTTTCCCCTGGTTCTCTCCCTGCAGGATTGCTGCCCGATGACTGTTCCTTGACCAAAGGTCCCGCAGACCTCTCTGTCTCCAGACCCTGGTGCTCCTTCCTCTGGCCTCTTCAGACATAAGACAGTAGTAGCTCCCACTGGCCCCAGTCCCAGGGAACTGCACTGTCCCTTGTGGTTTCCTCACTTCCTATGAACACCTTTATAAATAGTTCTTCTATTAAATTCTCAAATTACACAATTTGGGCACACCATCTGTTTCTTGTTGGACTGTGGCTTGATACAAGGTTATTTATAAAGATCAAAGTTTGGGAAACACTGACCCAAAGAAAATCCACCTATATTCCCAAAAGATCTCTCTGATCCCCCAAACCTTCCAGTTACCCAGAGAAGGCAATGGTAAGGGATGGTGAGTGGTACCATCTTCCTCCCCACCCTCCACCCCCTCTCTTATACCAAGCACTTCTTTCCAATTGCTATTTTTTAAAAAACATTTATTTATTTGTTTGGCTGCCTTGGCTCTTAGTTGCGGTGCGCGGGGCTTAGTTGCCCTGCGGCATGTGGGATCTTAGTTCCCTAATGAGGGATCGAACCCACATCCCCTGCATTGGAAGGCAGATTCTTAACCCCTGGTCCACCAGGAAAGTCCCACAATTGCTATTTTAATATAGAGAATTCAGCATCTACTGTTTTCTCCAATCCCACAGACTGTAAATCACCTTTTCTGTACATAACAGAATTCCATACCAATAAAACAAACGATTCAGACATTCCATGGAGTTTTATTTGAAAAAAAAAAAAGAGCCTTTTTCCTGTATATGTTTCTGTTGAATCCTAGGTACAGATGTCCAAGGATATGGGGCAATTGCAGTTAAGTATGAACAGGAAAGTTGAAATGGTATCTCTGTAAGCTTCTTTAAATTCACAATGGAGATAAAGCTCTGTAAAATGAGCTCTCTCTCCTCTCTAAGGTAGCTAATTATGCGGAAAATAACCAAGACTTTTGTGTTCTTTCTTAGTAGTAATGGCTTAGAATAAGTTGAACCACCACCCCCAATCCAGGGAGATGTATCCTGCCCTTGTATAACTATATACAGGTTATTTTCAGGTCATGAGAAACAGTCTCACTTGCTTGTAAGTTCACTGGCTCAGGTAAGCAGACGGTCCTTCTACTGCAAGAGAAGAGCAACAAGAAGGTGTGTCCTCAGGGCAGGTTCCTGATTGGTCGGGAGAGAGGGCTCAGAGTTGCGTGCGCCTGTGTTTCCGTGATGTCAGGTGAAAGAATTCTACAGTCGTCTATGGGATGATTACTCTTGGATTACCAGGAGCCCACTCCTGTCCTCCGAGGGCCAGGTGTGGAAAGACTAATACTCTAAATGCCTACTAGAGGTGGGGTAAAGGGGACAGGGATTCTGGATCCACACCCATGACTGTGACCAGTGGAGGCTAAAGAAGAGGAAATATGCAATGAGCAATGTTTGTTCCAATAAAATCTTACGGAGAAACTAAGTATAGCAGGTAATAAAACATATATGTATATATATAAATATATATTTTATATATATTGTATATTATAATTATCTATACATATTTAATATATATATTTCAGATAAAATGGAGTTTCTTATATTAAAGTGGGGATGGGGAATTAAAGTCCAACCTCTTTGTCTTCTTAGCATCCCAACCCAAGATGGCCCTGCAGGAGGTTCAGGAAAACCCTGGGTCTTCTGTCACCTCCGCATCAAGGAAGCTCATACCCGTGATGAGATTGCACCTCAACAAGTGTCACATCTAAGGTCAGGATTGATCCTTGTGGGTGTGTCTGGGGCGGGGTGGATATGGGGCTTACTTGTCATGGACAGGCAAAGGAGCAGTGCAGAACATCCCGATAACGATAGTCCGGTCTTTTTTCCAAACTCGGTTGGAAGGCTGAAACTTGAGTTTCACCTGGTTTATCTGGCACTGAGGGCTGGGGTGAGCTATGATTCCTTTCCCGTGGCGTTGCTGTCTAGGTCTGTAAGGGAAAGGCAAAGTAACTTACTGCCGCACACGTTTGGCCTTTGCCTCCCCTTGGCTCCTAGGGGCTCCGCGGGTAGCCTGGTGAGTTAGTTCCTGGAAGGTGGGCTCCACGGTCCTCTGCATCACCCTCACCAGCCCCTCGGCCCACACCCTCACAGCTTTGAATGTGATGCAGAAAATAGGTGTTGCTTTTTGAAAGTGAATAAGTGCACCCTGCAGCGAAATAGTAGCCCTTGGATTTTCACATCTGGGAAAGGGTCCTAGTTAGTGAAGAACTGAATTCAGGTTAGGGAAGATCTGAATTCTGATTAGTGAATATCTTCAGTCTCAGGTCCATCTACCTGGAAGTGGAGGCCTCTTCCAGGATGTTCAGTTCCAAGAAGTTTGTGTGAGGACTACTCTATTTTAGACTGAGTATGAAAGTGTAGATGGAAACAAATGAACAAACAAACAACGGGCCTCGAAGCCAGACAGAGCTGCGGTGGAGTCCAGGTGTGGTCTCCTCCCAGCTGTGGCTTTGGAGTCACACAGCCCTAGGTCTAAGCCCCAGCCACCCCCCCATGCCCCGCCCCCCTGTGCCCTGCTCTGGCCTGTTCCAGTCCCCTCTGGGCTCAGAAAGAGGGACTGTGAGAAAGAGGGAGAGCCCGGAAGGCGCTGCTTTCCCCTCCGCGGTGGCACTGGGTGTTGTCTAAAGTGAGC
The DNA here is from genome assembly GCF_964374135.1 of Grampus griseus. Classification (NCBI taxonomy): domain Eukaryota; kingdom Metazoa; phylum Chordata; class Mammalia; order Artiodactyla; family Delphinidae; genus Grampus; species Grampus griseus. Next base: position 78,431,914 of record NC_138998.1, read on the forward strand.
ATGGTTTCCCTTTCCTTTCTGGCCTCTTCATACTGATGAAATGTCTTCTTTGTGTACTTTCTAACCCAGGATTAGTCATATAGTTTGTTTTGTCCTTTTGAGGAAGATTTGGTAAAACTTTGTTTAAAAGCTGTCCCGTTTTCTTCCCTTCTCTCTCTCTCTTTCTTTCTTATTTTTTTTTTTTTTTTTTTTTTTAGATTTCAAAAGTGTTTTGAAGTATTTCAGAGGAAAAAATAAGAAGATTATTCACTTTAAGAGTCTGCTTGGATGGAGAGCTTGCAAACTAGAAGGGCTACAAAGGACACTGTGAGTGAGTGGCCTGGGGACTTGGCCCAGGTAAATTTTCTAATTGGAAGGAAATCTTGGGGTTTCACAAAGTTATAGAAAGTAGGGGAAAGACCACACATAAACCCCCTCCCTTCTTTTAAATTTCTGTTCTGCAAGAGGAAACAAGAACCAAGGAATTGAAGATAATCATGTTCTGATAGCCTTCTTCAAAACAATAATGCAAATCTCTTTGGGGAGAAAAAAGAAGGAATCTGTGGATGTCCATTCCGATCACTCAGGGAGCTTCTAACAGTGTAGTGGTTGAAGCCATACCTGGAGATTCTACTGCTACTGGTCTGGAGTGGGGCTTGCTGTCAGTATTCTTTAAAGCTCTCCAGGTGGTTCTAACAAGCAGCCAGAGTTGTGTGTCATTGTCATGATTCCTGCCAGTGTCGGCTCATCTACCAGTGGGCTGGAAAGGTGATAAAAACACCCTTGCAGAAGTAACGTGACCTTGAACTGATCTAATGAAAATTACTCAGCTATAATCTGCAAGGTTCACGTGGGCACCCCAAGATCTGTGTGGGTGTCCTGACTGCCTGCTGTCCTGTGCTGTGCGGCCTGGGTGAGTTGGAGCACTGCCTGGTGGAAGAGTGTCTGGGAGCCCAGACGGGAGCTCCTCCCAGCAGAAACTTGTCTTTCCCTGACAGCAGTTAATATCCATCACTGCAGCCTGAGAAATGTTTCCAAACCCAAATCTGATCCCATCACTCTCTTGTTTAAAATTCCCAGCAGCTCTCCAAACTGCTCTCAGGATAAAACCCCAAATCCCTACCCTGTCCTTCCAGGCGTGGCATGGTCTGACCCTGACTTGCCCCTCCAGCCTCCTCTCCCCATGCCTGGTCCCACTGCTGTCTGCTCCCCATGTCATATCTCACTAACCCCTGGTCTGGGGGGAAGGATCCTCCAAATCCTTCAGATCTCAACTCAAACATTGTTTCTTCACACTTGGTCAGGCTCTATCTTATTTGTTCTCGTAGCCCCTGCCACTGCTGACAATTGTGCATTTCTGTGTATGGGCACTGGTCACGTCCCTGTTTGTGCTCCATCTATCCCCCTGCAAACCACACTTCTCAGGCTCCCCTGCACAGGCGGGACGCTGCTTCAGGCAGTGATTTGGAGGAGCTGCATTTCCTCCCTGCTTCCCACTCCTGCCAATCATTCCCACCCTGCACCGCCCATCCCATTCCTTGTTCTACCAACACCACCTGGCTTTGTCCCTCGAGCTCTGGGGTGGAGTGACTCCTTTTGCTGATCTCTGCATTGCCTCCCCATCCTCCTTTCGGGTTTTCAGTTCTCCCCACACTTTTGTAATTAGCTCTTTGTGTTAATTTCCTTCTATGGGACTGCCTGGCTTGGGCTCTGGTTTCCAGGCTGAGCCCTGACTGAGACAGTGATTTATCTGATTAGTCTGTCTCCTGCTGGCTTGTGAGTAACTAACCAATGACTTTTTTTTTTTTTTTTTGCAGTACGTGGGCCTCTCACTGCTGTGGCCTCTCCCATAGCGGAGCACAGGCTCCGGACACGCAGGCTCAGCGGCCATGGCTCACGGGCCCAGCCGCTCCGCGGCATGTGGGATCTTCCCGGACCGGGGCACGAACCCGTGCCCCCTGCATCAGCAGGCGGACTCTCAACCACTGCGCCACCAGGGAAGCCCCCAATGACTTTTTAAAGAAACATGCACCACTGCTGCTGAGTTCCTGTCCCCTGCCAGGCTTGCGGCTCCCTGCAGTTGAGGCTCTCTGCCTGCTTACCTCAAGCCTGGTCTCACCAGCTGCGAGGCCCAAGTGTGACCCAACAAAGAAAGGAAATCAGCCCCAGTTCTAGGGATTGGCACCACTCAGCATCAACCCTGCTGGTCCTCACCTTGCACTCATTTGCTAACTGACCCTCTGCCTGAGAGTCTGTTCTAGAAACCCATCTAGTACTGCCCCCCTCTCCTCCCATCCCTCCGCCCAGGAGTAGGTGCTTCCCAGGCTCTGGCCAGCCCTCCCTGGGCCAATGGCTGAGGCCTTCCTACTTGCTGACATCCCTAATGACCCCTGCCTGGATTCCTGATGCTGTTTCCTATCAGGGACCCAATCCCCAAACTCTCCCCACCTGTTGGGACGTTCCATTACTGCTGTCTGCCTGCTTGTCTGCTATTGTCTGAATACACTATACTTGGACCCAGTACTGATCCTGAACCTGGAACAGTTGCCCAGCCTGTATCTGTGGGTCCATCTGTGGAAGGTGCCACCCTCACCCCCCTCCCCAGCTCAGCTGGCTCCACCCACCCATCAGTGATCACACAGTGCCTGTCCTGGCATATATGTGCATGTATGTAAATGGAAGGAGAGAAGCCAGCCATGTGGGACACTTACGTACATGGTGATCGTGACCGAGGAGGTGACACTGCTGCTAAGGAAGGTGACCGTGATGCAGGTGTCCTGGTTTCTCAGCTTCAGCAAGTAAAACTCCACAAGGCTGTGATGCACTAGGAAACCAAAGCAGAGCAGATAACTGGGCCAGAGGTCAGTGGGTGCAATGCACAAAATGTCCCAGAGAGCAGCAGGGCAGTTGGGAAATCTCGCTCTCGCTCTTAGCAGCTGTGTGACCTGGAGCAGATTACCTGTTGTCGCAGGTTCTCAGCTTCCTCTAGTGTAAATTGGGATAATAAATTACATACCCCACAGGTCTGAATGAGAATTAAATGCGTTAATGCATATAAAGTCCTTAGACAGTGCCTGTGCCTAGGAATCATTCAATACATGAGAGTTTTTATTATTACTTGTAATCCTAGAATGTGCCACTCTTTGGCACTGTGGCACTCTTTGTTACCAACGAGTGACATTATCCTGATGGTGTGATTTTGAAAGAACCAAAAAGGGTCTATCTTATACTAAACAATTAACTCATAAAATAGAGCAACGCCCCTCCCCCCCTTAGCATACCCCCTGTGTCAGGGAACCCACCATGTGTGCAGGAGATGACTACTGCCCTCCCTGTGGTGGCTGGGTGCCTGTGTGGCATCTCCACCTGCTTGGGCAGCACAGACACCGAGGCTCTCAAAGCCGGTATTTTCGACACAGACTGGCTGAGCAGCCTGGTTCACGGTGATGTCCCCAGACCTGCTGCCCCTTTGGCAAGAGAGGTTAAGAAGGGTTACAGCTTCCCCAGCACCCCATCCTTTCCTCACTAAGGGGTAAGCCCATCTGGTGGCACCATGCAGTGACTTCGGTCTCCGAACATTTTCACAGACTCCTTTGGTGGTTGGGACATAGCTAGAGCTCTGCCCTACCTGTACTTTTTCGTTTGTCATGTTTTATGGGTGAACATTGGGAGGAGGGACTAAGTGAATTTAAAGAGAGTCAGCTCTAAGTTGGAGGAGTGATGTGGTCCATCGGGGCTCATGGGGTTAGTAACAGGACTCACTGCCAAGAACCCACAAGAAGACAAGGGAGCGCTACGTGCTCCCCGCTCCACAGAGCGAAACGTCAGATGCCACGTCCCTTCTGTCTCTCTTTCTCAGTTGTTTATTACGGATGCAGATTGTTATGTTGATGGGCAAGGGCTGAACTGGAGTGGATATTTGCAATGTGGAAAAACGGCTAACTTACATAGCTTTAGGAATTTAATTCTCTGGGCTGAGTTTGATATATTATATCGCTTCTTCCTTTATCAGCATGTATCACTGATTAAGAAAGTTTCCTGAGGTTCTGCTTCTCTCTTCTCTGATTACCCTGAAAGCCCTAGGAGGGCCAGGTCTGCTAACATTTGGTGGGTAGGAGCTGGTAGTGAAATCCGACCTGCTTGGGGACATGACATGGGAAACAGCCCATGAGCCCTGGATGGTTTGCCAGGGGAAATGGGTCCAAGGCCAGGCCTGCTGCTTACTAGTTGTATCGCCTTGCCTAAGTCACTGAACCTCTCTGTGCCTCAGTTCCTTCATCTATAATCAATAACCCCCAACATCATCTCACAGAACATGATGAGGATTAAATGAGGTGATGGGGAGAAAACATTTCGGGTGAAACATTGCTCTACAAGAGAAAAGTAATATTGTGAGAAAAATGATTTTTTGGAGAAGATTCTCTGTCCATTCTGGTGCCTGCCTGGCAGAGGCCAACGGTGACTGCAGGCCAAGAGTGCTGGGTGATGGGAGCTCAGTGCCATGATGGCTTGGGAGTGGGTGAGAGCGGGAGCTGCCAGGTGGGCTACCCGGTGGGTGCCCCGTACCTCCCACCCCCAGGAGAGGATGGGTCCAGCTCTGATGCTCAGAATGGAAGGCTCAGAAGAGGCAGGTCCGCTGAGGTTTTTGAACAGACACAGCCATACTTCTGGGGGAATGGGGAGGGAGTCTCACAACAAAAATGAAACAGTCAGAAAATGTATGGCCTGGTGAATCACCCTTAGCAGGGACCTAAAAATGCCTTTAACTTCCAGGTGTTCCTCAGGCTCCCTGGCTATGCGGACAGAGAGGAGCTGTCGCGAAGCTGCCCTGGAGCTGGAAGTAGAAACGGGATGTCTGGTTCCTGCAGCCCCACCTCCGACCCGGACAAAGTCCTCCCTCAGGCTGACCTAACTGAGAAATACAGCTGAAAAGAGCAGGTTCTTGGAAGAGGGGACAGAGACACAAGTATGGAGGCAGATGATGACCTGGAAAAGGTAAAGGTTTTGGAGTCAGAAGACCTGGAGTTGAATGCTGACCTCTTCACCCACCCACGCAGCCTTGGGCACATCACCGCTCGGGGCTGGGTTCTCAGATGAGCTGATACATGTGGAAAGCCCACAGGTGACTCTTGTAACCCACTTTATTCCTAAGAAGTAGCCACGTATTCTCTCTGGCATGAAGTTAGAAACACCCCCACCTCATCTCCCAAATTCTCCCGTTGACAGAGGGAAGGGTGTTATTACTTACTGAGTTCCAGTCACTGTGCTGGTGATTGTGTACTATGTATTTTATTTTATCCTCACAATTGATTCTTTGAAATAGGTACTGTTATTTTTCCCATTTTCCACATAAGTCTATAGAGGTTCAGAAAGGTTAAAAAAAACTTGTTCCTGATGACACAGCTGGTAAATGGAGAAGCCGAGATTCAGATCCAGGTCTGGGTGACCACAGAGCCTGAGCTTCGAGCTCTGTCTCACACTTCACCAGGCCCTCTAGTACCAGGAAGGTATAGCCACAAAGACCCCTCCACCAACCAACCAGACACCAGCTGATCAGAAAATCATTGAGAATTAGGTGATCATATAATGTCCCCTCCAAACCAGCATACTTCTATTCTGAACACACAATGAACCAGGATAACAGGATAACAAAATCAGGAAGTATAGTCAACCTAGTTAAGATGCAAATAGCATAGGGAAGGAGGATGGTTCAGCCTGTAATGTATGTCATAGATACTAAGAAGCCCATTTCTCTCACATTAAACATCTCTCACAATCGCTGGCATCTTAGCTTCAATGAAATGCAGTGGTTAGGAGCCATAGTAAACAGCTGGAATATGTATATGAAGGTTCAGTATTCCTCGTGGACCCCGACCTAGGAGGGCTGCCAGAGTGGGAGACACATAGGATGGGCAATAAGGAGGGGGAAATGCATGCAGGAAGGAGAAATCCAAAAGGTACTCCCAAATACCACTCCAGAGAGAAACTACACTGGAAGGCAGGTTTCCATGGTGGGGTGGGGAGGAATGAAGACCAGTGTACTGACAGTAAGGCAAGATACCGCCAAGTTTTCATCCACAGAGCAGTGGTTTGGGCTAGCTCTGAAAAGTTTTGGTTCTATCTAAGACCAGTAGCTGCTGTCCCCCACCTCTCCCTTCCCATGACATTTTTGCCCCAGGTCTTCACCTCCCACTTCAGCTACCATGCTGGGCTGGACACAGCCCAAGACAGAGCCCTGGACTCAGCTGGACAGCACACTGGCAGAGCTGAGCAGCTCATTTGCCCGCACTCACCGCAATATGGAGCCGTGGAAGTGGTCAGGAGGTAGACCTTCACTTCCTTGGGAAGTGGCTCTATCTTAACACCACCTTGTTCCACCAGTCCTAGAGATAGAGAAGCAAAGACAGCAGAGCCCTGAGGAGGCCATTCCAGGGCTCCACGGCACCCAGCCATGTATCGATTAATTCATGCACCCATTTATTCCACAGACAACTCCACTGTATACTCATGATGCGCCGTGCCCTGCGGTGAGTCCTGGGATACAAGTGACCCCATCCAGATGGGAATAAACATACAGGTAGACAACAAATACATTCTGCAGATTGTCTGGCCCATTCCCAGGGAGTATTTATAAGAAATTTGAAATGATGTCTTCAACTTGCAAAACAATCTATATGACAGTTGTTTTAGTGGCGTTTGTATCCTGTGCACTGGAGCACAGGGAGGTGCTTGAGCTGAAGAATAGTGGTTGGCAAGTCAGAGAAGGGCATTCCAGGCAGAAAGTACAGTCTGGGCAAAGGGACACAGGGTGAGGAAACATGAAATACTCTTGGCGGTATAAGTAGTTAGCATCCCTGTGGTGTTTGGAAAAAAGGGAAAGGCTAGCGAGAGATGAGGCGGGGCAGTGTGAAGTGGTTGTTAAACCGTCTGGTCCATCACATCTGTGGGAAACAGTGACATATGCCCGATGAGTAGGAAGTAATATTGATTCGCTTTATTATGGGAAACCACCCCTGCTTTAACATTTTGCCAAGCTGATATTAATTTCATTTCTATAAGCAATGGCAGGCTGCTGCGGTTCTGAGTGGCAGCCAGGAGTGGGAAGTGGGAGAGTGAGGGAGGGGGAAGACCCATTTACACTACCCAGGCGTTTTCCTGGAGCCCTCCACACTGGATGACCCCAGGATTTTCACAGCCATGATCTGCACAGGGTGAGTTGAGGCTGGAACCTCAGCCTTCCTGAGCCCTTCTCTCCAGACTGGCCTGGATCATCCACGAGTGTGCCCAGGCCACTCGGCAGTTAGGAACCCCTCCAGCCGGCATGAGGTCTCACACCTCTAAGGTGGGCACAGTGTGCCAGCCTTGGGGATTTACAGCCTATCAGGAATTGGAGAATGGCTGGCCTAGCGAGGAAGACCTATGGTGAGCATCGGGTCTGAGAGTGGGTACAGACAATCTGGACTATACCAGTGCTTCTGGAGAGCATCCTGAGGCTGGACTTACCTGCCAGTGCCTGTGTGTGTGTGGGGGGGGTTGTGTGCAGAGCCAGTATGGCATGAGGCAGTGGTATAGAGGGTGAGGGGTGGGACGCAGAGAGCTAAACACCACCTTCCAGGTGAGGACAGGCTGAACGACTCATTGCTTAAGTTTTCTTTACCCTGCTCGGGTAGACCTCTTGACCATAGGAGATCAGGACTTAAAGAGGTGACAAGATTTGAACTTTCTCCAAACTGTCAAAGGAAGCCAAAGGGGTAGCGTTTACCGATCCTTGGACAGGAAAGCAGAAAAGGGTTGAAACAATCCAGACAGTGTCCAGCAAGGAAGACCTTGTAGCTGGTACAAGGAAAGGCCATCAATGGACAGGAACTCTCCAGGGCACTGATGTAGATGTGCACAGCCCTCATGTGATCACAGATCAGATAACTGTAGCCTGAACAGGGCAAAAAGAACACAACGAAGGTTTCAGTTCAAGACAAATGGAAACTCCCTCCATGCTACTTACTGTAATTTTATTGAATTTTATACTCCAACAGGCTATAAATACGTGGGATGTCCCTGGAGCCACATTTTAAAAACATTAATGAACATGGTTACTACACTCTCACTTTTCTTTTTAACTTTCCTGGGTAACTTAGTTAATTTACCAAGAAAATTGTTTACATACACACCCATTCTTCCACGATCATAAAAACTCTCTTTAAGAAAATGGGAACATACAGAGAGCTGGCGATCCCAACCCTCCCTCTCAAAACGGATATCTGTCTGCACATTTTTACCTTCTTCAGCATCATCCACACAACCAATTTTTTACAACCTCATTATACACAACCCAGCAACAAGACAATCAAGGGAGTCCCCCGCAGTTCACAGTCCATCAATGAAAGCCAATGCGTTAGACCTTCAAGATGGCAGAGTAAGACACGGAGATCAACTTCCTCCCCACAAATACATCAAAAATACATCTACATGTGGAACAACTCCTGTAGAACACCTACTGAACGCTGGCAGAAGACCTCAGACTTCCCAAAAGGCAAGAAACTCCCCACGTACCTGGGTAGGGCAAAAGAAAAAAGAAAAAACAGAGACAAAAGAAGATAGGACCTGCCCCTTGGGAATGGATCTGTGAAGGAGGAAAGGTTTCCACACACTAGGAAGCCCCTTCACTGGAGGAGACAGAGGGTGGTGGGAGGGGAAGCTTTGGAGCCACAGAGGAGAGCACAGCCACAGGGGTGCAGAGGGAAGAGTGGAGAGATTCCTGCACAGAGGATCGGTGCTGACCAGCACTCACCAGCCCGAGAGGCTTGTCTGCTCACCCGTCAGGACGGGTCAGGGCTGGGAGCTGAGGCTCAGGCTTAGGTCAGATCCCAGGGAGAGGACTGGGGTTGGCTGCGTGAACACAGCCTGAAGGGGCTAGTGCACCACAGCTAGCCGGGAGGGAGTCCGGGAAGAAGTCTGGAACTGCCTAAGAGGCAAGAGACCATTGTTTCGGGGTGCACGAGGAGAGGGAATTCAGACCACCACCTAAACGAGCTCCAGAGACGGGCGCGAGCCTCGGCTATCAGCACAGACCCCAGAGACGGGCATGAGACGCTAAGGCTGCTGCTGCAGCCACCAAAAAGCCTGTGTGCAAGCACACGTCACTATCCACACCTCCCCTCCCGGGAGCCTGTGCAGCCCACCACTGCCAGGGTCCCGTGATCCAGGGACAAATTCCCTGGGAGAACACATGGTGCACCTCAGGCTGTTGCAATGTCACACTGGCCTCTGCTGCTACAGGCTCACCCTGCATTCCAATTATAACTACTGTACCCCTCCCTCCCCACAGCATGAGACAGCCAGAGCCCCCTAATCAGCCGCTGCTTCATCCCCTCCTGTCTGGGCAGGGAACAGATGCCTGAGGGCGACCTACATGCAGGGCCAAAACCAAAGCTGAACCCCAGGAGCTGTGCAAACAGAAAGGGAAATTTCTCTGTGCAGCCTCAGCAGCAGAAGATTAAATCCCCACAATCAACTTGAGGTTCCCTACATCTGTGGAATACCTGAATAGACAACGAATCAACAAAAAATTGAGGCGGTGGACTTTGGGAGCAACTGTAGACTTGGGGTTTGCTGTCTGTGACTGATTTGTTTCTGATTTTTATATTTATCTTAGTATAGATTTTAGCACTTGTTATCATTGGTGGATTTGTTTATTGGTTTTGTTGCTCTCTTGTTTTTATTATTATTTTATTATTACTTTTTAAAAATATATTTTTTTATTTTATTATTATTTCTTTCTTTCTTTTTTTCTCCCTTTTCTTCTGAGGTGTGTGGCTGACAGGGTCTTGGTGCTCTGGCCTGGTGTCAGGCCTGAGCCTCTGAGGTGGGAGAGCTGAGTTCAGGACATTGGACCACCAGAGACCTCCTGACCCCACGTAATATCAATCGGGGAGAACTCTCCAAGAAATCTCCATCTCAATGCTAAGACCCAGTTCCACCCAACAGAGCTGGGCATGGCATAGGGCATCCAGCAAGCTCCAGTGCTGGACGCCCCATGCCAAACAACTAGCAAGACAGGAACAAAACCCAACCCATTAGCAGAGAGGCTGCCTAAAATCATACTAAGTTCACAGACACCCCAAAACACACCACCGTACACAGCCTTGCCCACCAGAAAGACAAGATCCAGCCCCACTCACCAGAACACAGGCACCAGTCCCCTCCACCAGGAAGCCTACACAAGCCACTGGACCAACCTCACCCACTGACCATAGACACCAAAAACAACAGGAATTATGTACCTGCAGCCTGCAAAAAGGAGACCCCAAACACAGTAAGTTAAACAAAATGAGAAAACAGGTATATGCAGCAGATGAAGGAGCAAGGTAAAAACCCTCCAGACCAAACAAATGAAGAGGAAACAGGCAGTCTACCTGAAAAAGAATTCAGAGTAATGATAGTAAAGATGATCCAATATCTTGGAAATAGAATGCAGAAAATACAAGAAACATTTAACAAGGAACAAGAAGAACTAAAGAGCAAACAAACAATAATGAACAACACAATAAATGAAATTTAAAATTCCCTAGAAGGAATCAATAGCAGAATAACTGAGGCAGAAGAACGGATAAGGGACCTGGAAGATAAAATAGTGGAAATAACTACTGTAGAGCAGAATAAAGAAAAAAGAATGAAAAGAATTGAGGACAGTCTCAGAGACCTCTGGGACAACATTAAATGTGCCAACATTCGAATTACAGGGGTCCCAGAAGAAGACAAAAAAAAAAAAGGTCTGAGAAAATATATGAAGAGATTATAGTTGAAAACTTCCCTAATATGGGAAAGGAAATAGTTAAGTCCAGGAAGTGCAGAGAGTCCCATACAGGATAAATCCAAGGAGAAACATGCCAAGACACATATGAATCAAATTATCAAAAATTAAATACAAAGAAAAAATATTAAAAGCAGCAAAGGAAAAGCAACAAATAACATACAAGGGAATCGCCATAAGGTTAACAGCTGATCTGTCAGTAGAAATTCTGCAAGTCAGAAGGGAGTGGCAGGACATATTTAAAGTGATGAAAGGGAAAAACCTACAACCAAGATTACTCTACCCAGCAAGGATCTCATTCAGATTTGATGGAGAATTAAAATCTTTACAAACAAACAAAAGTTAAGAGAATTCAGCACCACCAAACCAGCTCTACAACAAATGTTAAAGGAACTTCTCTAGGTAGGAAACACAAGAGAAGGAAAAGACCTACAATAACAAACCCAAAGCAATTAAGAAAATGGTAATGGGAACATATGTATCGATAATTACCTTAAATGTAAATGGATTAATTGCTCCAACCAAAAGACATAGACTGGCTGAATGGATACAAAAACAAGACCTGTATATATGCTGTCTACAAGAGACCCACTTCAGACCTACAGACACATACAGACTGAAAGTGAGGGGTTGGAAAAAGATATTCCATGCAAATGGAAATCAAAAGAAAGCTGGAGTAGCCATTCTCATATCAGACAAAATAGACTTTAAAATAAAGCCTATTACAAAAGACAAAGAAAGACACTACATAATGATCAAGGGATCAATCCAAGAAGAAGATATAACAATTGTAAATATTTATGCACCCAACATAGGAGCACCTCAATACATAATGCAAATGCTAACAGCCATAAAAGGGGAAACAGACAGTAACACAATTGTAGTAGGGGACTTTAACACCCCACTTTCACCAATGGACAGATCATCCAAAATAAAAATAAATAAGGAAACACAAGCTTTAAATGACACATTAAACAAGATGGACTTAATTGATATTCATAGGATATTCCATCCAAATACAACAGAATACACTTTCTTCACATGTGCTCATGGAACATTCTCCATGATAGATCACATCTTGGGTCACAAATCAAGCCTTGGTAAATTTAAGAAAATTGAAATTGTATCAAGTATCTTTTCCAATCACAATGTTATGAGACCAGATATCAATTACAGGGAAAAAAATGTAAAAAAGACAAACACATGTAGGCTAAACAATATGCTACTGACTAACCAAGAGATCACAGAATAAATCAAAGAGGAAATCAAAAAATACCTAGAAACGAATGACAATGAAAGCACGATGATCCAAAACCTATGGGATGCAGCAAAAGCAGTTCTAAGAGGGAAGTTTATAGCAATACAATCCTACCTCAGGAAACAAGAAAAATCTCAAATTAACATCCTAACCTTACACCTAAAGCAATTAGAGAAAGAAGAGCAAAAAAACCCCAAAGTTAGCAGAAGCAAAAAAATCATAAAGATCAGATCAGAAATAAATGAAAAAGAAATGAAGGAAACAATGGCAAAGATCAATAAAACTAAAAGCTGGTTCTTTGAGAAGATAAACAAAATTGATAAACCATTAACCAGATTCATCAAGAAAAACAGGGTCAAGACTCAAATCAACAGAATTAGAAATGAAATAGGAGAGGTAACAACTGACACTGCAGAAATACAAAGAATCATGAGGGATTACTACACGCAACGCTATGCCAATAAAATGGACAACCTGGAAGAAATGGACAAATTCTTAGAAAAGCACAACCTTCCGAGACTGAACGAGGAAGAAATAGAAAGTATAAACAGACCAATCACAAGCACTGAAATTGAAACTGTGATAAAAAATCTTCCAACAAACAAAAGCCCAGGACCGGATAACTTCACAGGTGAATTCTATCAAACATTTAGAGAAGAACTAAGACCTATCCTTCTCAAACTCTCCCAAAATATAGCAGAGGGAGGAACACTCCCAAACTCATTCTACAAGGCCACCATCACCCTTATACCTAAACCAGACAAAGATGTCACAAAAAAAGAAAACTACAGACCAATATGACTGATGAACATAGATGCAAAAATCCTCAATGAAATACTTGCAAACAGAATCTAACAGCACATTAAAAGGATCATACACCATGATCAAGTGGGATTTATCCCAGGAATGCAAGGATTCTTCAGTATATGCAAATCAACCAATGTGATACACGATATTAACAAATTGAAGGATAAAAACCTATAATAATCTCAATAGATGCAGAAAAAGCTTTCCACAAAATTCAACACCCATTTATGATAAAAACTCTCCAGAAAGTAGGCACAGAGGGAACTTACTTCAACATAATAAAGGCCATATATGACAAACCCACAGCCAACATCATTCTCAATGGTGAAAAACTGAAACCATTTCCTCTAAGATCAGGAACAAGACAAGTTTGCCTACTCTTACCACTCTTATTCAACATAATTTTGGAAGTTTTAGCCACAGCAATAAGAGAAGAAAAAGAAATAAAAGGAATCCGTATTGGAAAAGAAGAAATAAAACTGTCACTATTTGTAGATGACATGATACTATACATAGAGAGCCCTAAAGATGCTACCAGAAAACTACTAGAGCTAATCAATGAATTTGGTAAAATAGCAGGATACAAAATTAATGCACAGAAATCTCTGGCATTCCTATACACTAATGATGAAAAATCTGAAAGAGAATTTAAGGAAACACTCCCATTTACCACTGCAACAAAAAGAATAAAATACCTAGGAATAAACCTAACTAAGGAGACAAAAGACCTGTATGCAGAAAACTATAAGACACTGATGAAAGAAATTAAAGATGATACAAACAGATGGGAGACATACCATGTTCTTGGATTGGAAGAATCACCATTGTGTAAATGACTATACTTCCCAAAGCAATCTACAGATTCAAAGCAATCCCTATCAAACTATCAATGGCATTTTACACAGAACTAGAACAAAAAAAATCACAATTTGTATGGAAACACAAAAGACCCCAAATAGCCAAAGCAATCTTGAGAAAGAAAAACAGAGCTGGAGGAATCAGGCTCCCTGACTTCAGACTATACTACAAAGCTACAGTAATCAAGACAGTATGGTAGTGGTACAAAAACAGAAATATGGATCAATGGTACAGGATAGAAAGCCCAGAGATAAACTCACACACATATGGTCACCTTTTTTTGATAAAGGAGGCAGGAGTATACAATGGAGAAAAGACAGCCTCTTCAATAAGTGATGTTGGGAAAACTGGACACCTACATGTAAAAGAATGAAATTAGAACACTCCCGAACACCATACACAAAAATAAACTCAAAATGGATTAAAGACCTAAATATAAGGGCAGACACTATAAAACACTTTGGGGAAAACATAGGCAGAACACTCTATGACAAAAATCACAGCAAGATCCTTTTTGACCCATCTCCTAGAGAAATGGAAATATAAACAAATGGGACCTAATGAAACAAAAGCTTTTGCACAGCAAAGGAAACCATAAACAAGACGAAAAGAGAACCCTCAGAATGGGAGAAAATATTTGCAAACAAAGCGACTGACAAAGGATTAATCTCCCAAATATACAAGCAGCTCATGCAGCTCAATATCAAAAAAACAAACAACCCAATCCAAAAATGGGTAGAAGACCTAAGTAGATATTTCTCCAAAGTAGATATACAGATTGCCAACAAACACATGAAAGGATGCGCAACATCATTAATCATTAGAGAAATGCAATCAAAACTACAATGAGGTATCACCTCACACTGGTCAGACTGGCCATCATCAAAAAATCTACAAACAATAAATGCTGGAGAGGGTGTGGAGAAAAGAGAACCCTCTTGCACTTCTGTTGGGAATGTAAATTGATACAGCCACTGTGGAGAACAGTATGGAGGTTCCTTAAAAAACTAAAAGTATAACTACCATATGACCCAGGAATCCACTACTGGGCATATACCCTGAGAAAACCATAATTCAAAAAGAGTCGTGTACCACAATGTTCATTGCAGCTCTATTTACAATAGCCAGGACATGGAAGCAACCTACTTGTCCATCGACAGATGAATGGATAAAGAAGATGTGGCACATATATACAATGGAATATTACTCAGCCATTAAAAGAAACAAAAATTGAGTTATTTGTAGTGAGGTGGATGGACCTGGAGTCTGTCATACAGAGTGAAGTAAGTCAGAAAGAGAAAAACAAATATCGTATGCTAACATATATATATGGACTCTAAAAAAAAAAAAAAGGTTCTAATGAACCTAGGGCAGGACAGGAATAAAGACGCAGACGTAGAGAATGGACTCAAGGACACAGGGAGGGGAAAGGGTAAGCCTGGACGAAGTGAGAGAGTGGCATGGACATATATACACTACCAAATGTAAAATAGATAGCTAGTGGGAAGCAGCTACATCGCACAGGGAGATCAGCTCGGTGCTTTGTGACCACCTAGAGGGGTGGGATAGGGAGTGTGGGAGTTAAACGCAAGAAGAAGGAGGGGATATGGGGATATATGTGTACATATAGGTGATTCACTTTGTTATATAGCAGAAACTAACACAACATTTTAAAGCAATTATACTCCAATAAAGATGTTAAAAAAAAAAGAAAGGGGAAGGGTTGGTGTGTAAGCACATTCATTGTATTATTATTAACAACAATAATAAAAATTGGAACCCACCTTAAAAAAAAAAAAAAAAAGCCAGGGTGTTGAGGTTCACCTCACCAAGTGACTGATACACTGAATTTGCCAAATGTCCCAATATAACAGACACTTGGTTTTCTGGTTATTGTTGTTGTTGACTATTTTATTTTATTTTATTTTTATACAGCAGGTTCTTATTAGTTATCTATTTTATACATATTAGTCTATATATGTCAATCCCAGTCTCCCAGTTCATCACACCACCACCACCACCACCCACCCCCACTTTCCCCCTTTTGTTGACTATTTTAAAATTTGTAATAATTCACACTGAATGAATTTGCTGGGGCTAAGAGGTCTATAATGAGCCATAACTCCAGGGTTTAGGGTCTTCAGACTCTTCTTTCACCTTGGGACCCCCTCTCTGGGACCAGAACCAAGTCTGAGCTGCTTGCTGACTTTCCTTTCCCCCAGAGTTGGAACACTGTCTATGGCCGACCTCCTTCTAGCTATAACAGGGAGCTGGGAGAC
Source organism: Grampus griseus (assembly GCF_964374135.1). Taxonomy (NCBI): domain Eukaryota; kingdom Metazoa; phylum Chordata; class Mammalia; order Artiodactyla; family Delphinidae; genus Grampus; species Grampus griseus. Next base: position 78,447,905 of record NC_138998.1, read on the forward strand.
ACAGATTGTGTCTTCCCTTCTCAGATTGTGTTATGAAGAAAAAAAAGTGGCCAATTAAAATGCCAAAGAAATTTTCAAAAGCCATTAAAATCAAACCATCCCATCTGATCGGAATTGCTGAAAAATTTTATGAATTGTTAAAAGAAACATGTTTTTGGAAAATCAGTAAAGTTGGTAAGTTTGGATTAGTGGTTACTCAACACAGTGGTCAAAAGAATCCTTAAAATGTTAAAATTTTGGTAAAGCAGGAAAAGGTTAAAAACATAGTAATCAAAAATCAAAATGAAATTCCCATATGAAATGTTGATAGGTTGGCTATATTCATAAGAATATAAGAAGACTACACAATCCTTAACGCTTAGCTGCTTTTTTTTTTTTTTTTTTTTTTTTTGCGGTACGTGGGCCTCTCACTGCTGTGGCCTCTCCCATAGCGGAGCACAGGCTCCGGACGCGCAGGCTCAGTGGCCATGGTTCACGGACCCAGCCGCTCCACAGCATGTGGGATCTTCCCGGACCGGGGCAGGAACCCACGTTCCCTGCATCGGCAGGCGGACTCTCAACCACTGTGCCACCAGGGAAGCCCCAACGCTTAGCTTTTGATAAATTTAAAATTATGCTAAGAATATATTCAATTAATATTTCCAAAAAGAACATTCCAGAAGAATACATTTAGAAGAGAAGAAATGCATATTCACTGAATGTATTCAAGAAGATTATCTTGAAAGCAATTTTAGAGAACTTAAATTTAGTTAGTTTGGGGAAATGGTCATGCACTGAATTGATCCTTCAGCTAGCTAGCTTTGGGCACATCAGTCTGTTTCTGCCACAGCGAGGTTCTGCAGAGGATGTAGCTACTGTGGACTCTGCCACAAAGTGGGGCCCAGGAAGAAGAGAAGTTATTGGCTTGAGTGACGTTGGATCACAGCAGGGCCTAAGAAGTGGGGAGGGAGCCTAAATATGGAGCAGGCTTTTAATTTCAGGCACCCCTCCCCTAGAATACCTGGGCTCCAAAGACATCCATTTAATAAGTGCTGAGTAAGCTTGATGGGACACAGCAAAGGATACTGTAAGGAAGACCCCCTACGGCCCATACTGGCTGACTCAACACGAAGCCTGTTGGTAAATTCCAGTCTCTGGGGCAGCCATACATCAACTCTCTCTGGCTTTCTGACCTGCAGAAATGGAGGTGGGACAGCCGGGTTGGTCTTGGCCTCCGTTGACGTAGTAGTCCACATGTCCAACAGGAATCCGAATACCCAAATCTGCAAGGAGGCAGAACCCTGTTACCCTCTTACTGCAGGGGCCTATTTTCCAGGTCCCATAGCAGGGTCCACCGGCAGCAGAGCCTGAGGTCTGACCTTGGGGGCCCACCCCCTCTCTGTGCTGAATGGGTGCCCACTTCATTCCTAAGTGCTGGGAGACTACCGAACTAGCCCTCAGATGGTTTTCTAAACAGGTTTTGCCATGCTGAAACGAAGCTAAGAATACATTTATAAGAAGATACTCATATTTGCCTAATAAAATCAAGAAAAATATCCCTTAATATAAGTTTTTATGAATCAGTAAATGTTATAATAAGTTCGGTAAATTTCCTTGTTGAATAGTTTCTATTTTGCTTCAAGTGATAGTTCAGATATGTGTGTGTGGGACCACATTTCCAGTCTCCCACATATTTTTGTGCTTTCATGACTGAGCAGAAATATAATCTGGCTACAAAGAGATGAGTTTGAGAGGCTGTAGCCTGCATCTCATCATTGTGACTGTATTTGATCCCTCAGACTTGGTCAGATTCAGCTGCCAAAGACCCTGATTTTCTTGTTCATATTATCGATCACAGTTGTAAGCAACTGAGCGTGTATTACTTGCTTAACGTCATCTATCCAGGGGTTAAGTGATGACCTAGAATTCATCCTCTCCCATCATCTGTCGGGTCAGCTCTACCTCCAAAATATATTTTGAGTCTTTCTACTTCTCTCCATCTCTACTGCCACCACCTTCGCCCATGCCACTATTGTGCCCCTCACCCAGGCCAGCACTGCAAACACCCTCCAGTGAGCCTTCCCTTACTGCCCACTGGCAGTCCATTCTCTGCCCAGCAGCCAGAGTATTCTTTTAAGGAAATCCAAATCGCCGCCCTCTCCTCACTGATCATAGAATAAAATTTAAACTCCTCGCCATGTCCAGCCTGGTCCTGCTCCCTTTTCTGAGCACATCACTCACTGCGCTCTAACCACGTGGCTCTTCTGCCTGTCCCCACCCACAAGGCTTTCATTTTGGCTGTCCTCTCCCCCTAGAGTGTTCTTCTCCCCGTTCTTTCCAGTACTGGCTCATTCTCATCCAAAAAGTCTCACCTCAAATATCACCTCCTTGGCCAGATTTCCCTCAATAATCCTATTTGAAGTAGACCCTGAACCTGCTGCTGAGTCACACTTCTCCCATATCCTCATTATCATAATCACAGGGTGGAATTATCTTGAATCCTCGCTTGTATGTAAGCTCCACCACGGCAGGGCCTTTACCCGTCTTTTTTCCTGCTGTATCCCCAACACCAGCACAGTACCTGGCACACGTTAGTGCCAAATACTTATTTATTGAACAAATTAGTGAACGAATGCTTGCCGACTAGCTTGTAAGTTCCATGTGGGCAGGGATCTTATTTGGTGCCTTGTGCATTGTAGTATCCTCAGTGCCTGCTACATAGATCATAAAGACCGACTGAACAAATGGAATGCCTTTTTTTTTAATCACATTAGGAAGTGGCTCCAACTTTGAAGGGGACTGAGAGGCCTAGCACAGGTAATCAGGGACCCATGAATCACCTATTTAGCAAATTTAGGAATATAAGGCGTTAACCTTGTTAATTGACATGTTTAATTAACTTAATAGCTAAGCAGAGGGCTATGGGCTTTGGTTTCCTATCTGTGAAATGGAGGTGGCAAAGAGGGTTGAATAATATGATTGCATGAGTTTCTTCCAGAATCCTGAATCCGTGAGTCTTGAATGCCAAAAGAAGGCTTCTAGCCAAATGGAATGACACATGGCCATCTCTCAGTTGAACTGCAAACTCTTCTGGTCAGAGACAAATGTAATTTCTTCTTGTATCCAACACACTGAGCATGGGGCCTGGCACCAGACTCTGTGGGTGTTTGACGTCGAGTAGAAATGAGGAGGAGTGGCCGCTGGTCAGAAGAGCTTAATTTGGTCACGATGGATTCAGAGCTGGGGGTTCTTGACTGTGCCACTCATTACTGGAGGGGGCAATTCTCATTCTTCACTAGACTGAGGGCTGGCCTTATCCTCTGGGGAGGAGGGAAGTCCTGATAGGTCTGAGTACCTGCCCCAGGAGTGGAATGCCCCAATTTCCTGGGGCCAGGCATGTTCACCCTGAAAAAGCAGAAAGACTTTCCCAGGCAGGAGTGCCCTCTGAGTACTACCTCAGACAAAGCTTAGTGTTGAATCAGAGTGAGACTCATGACCAAAC